>NC_090446.1:1125788182-1126091212 GCF_031143425.1 Pleurodeles waltl | reverse complement strand
AAAATTGTATTTACTTTCACGTGTGACTTAAATTGCCTGTGTAAGATGTGACAACTATTATTATTTGAAATTGTAAGGGAAAATTAAGCATATAATCTATATCAATATATGAGGAATACAATGAAGTTTTATTGTTATTATTTTAAGGACTATATTATTATTACAATTAATAATCATAATTCTTTTTACATTATATTGAATTTAACCAATCTGGTGGAATTTGATTTATTTTTCCACATGTTATGATGAATGTGTATGCTGTTTATCAAAAATATGAAAACCATATTTTTGTTTTTGGCTGTGGTTGCTTATCCAATAATGTCAGACAAAAGGCAAAGAGTGATGACTTGCTGTCACATATTTTCCATCTCTAGGCATTTATACCTTGCAAAGAAAATCATGTTAGAACCCATCCCCCTGAGTGGTACCAATGGCCTAAATAAATGTGGGGGCCTGGTTCATGGCCTATCATATGTGGTGTCTAAAGTTCAAACATATAATTCTGAAATTCTCCTACTTAATTCATAACCTTTAAACAGAACAAGTCTGGAGCAGGGTTCACCTTTCAGTTTCTGACGCGTTTTGTAGATTGTTCAGACATTACCTCAGACAATTTCTGAATTATATGTTGAACTTTAGTCACCCACAGCTAAAAACAATGGCATAGTCAATAGGTCTTGCCTTTTGGCCCTTATAAGTGTTTAGATATGCAGCATATTATCCAGAGCATGGCAGCTATGATTTTCTTTGGGTGTGTTGGCGGTGCCTTTTCCTTTAGGCATTGAATGGTTAACTTCTAACTTAAACCGCCACTAAAACTGTAGATTAAATTATAAAATATTATACTGAAGTAGAAAACATCTACACAGTGATGGACACAAGTAAACACATTGAGATATGTAATACGGATAATGAGTGGTGTCAGTGGGGTTATGCATACATGTAAGTAGAAAGTAAAGGTACTGATATAGAATGTTGTGGACTTTTTTGGCACTATAACCACAGCTATTAACAAAGGACCACCTTTTGTAAATAATATCTGATAGCGACAACTAGCCCCAACATTCCTTACCTTAGAATTCTCCCCAGGTGCCAGACTGGATTCGAAAAAACTTTTCAGCAGTACTGATGCGCTTCAGTAGGGGACGCCGTGCGACTCCGTATCGGCATCGTCCACCGGATATAATGTCGTCAGAGTCCATATAATCCCTCCTCCGATGCGCTGACGTCAGTTTTTTTTTTCCCCGTGTTGCCATGCAGATCTGTAGAAGTGGTTTCTCTGGCCATTTTTTGGCCTCTTTTTCTATGGCGGTTTTCCATTAGTTGGAAAAGTGTGTATGCCTTCTGGCTTCAAGCCTTGTGGGTCCTGTGCTCGACAGATGTCGATCACGGACCCCTATTCTGTCTGTATGTAGTGCTTAGGCACCCACCACGACTCTGAGGATTGCGACGCCTTCCAACATTTGAAGCCAAAAGCGTTGAGGGAGCAGCAGATACAGCTCCTAGCTGCGTGGTTGTTGAAGTCTTCCCAGGACTCCCGTTCGTAGTCCCTCTCATCCAAGACCCGTCTGTGCAGACGCTCCAGAAATCGTTTGCATGTGGCTCCATCAACGTCTCAAGGTAAGTGTTGTCCGCGATCGATGTCACACCATTCTCCAGCTTTCACCTACTCCATGCCGCTCTTCTTGTTCTTCTGAGGATGAGTCCGTGCAGGAGTCTGCTGTGTGTCTCCTGTTCTTTCCTGGCACCAGGGCCCAAAGGGCCAGCTGGGCGACTCTTCCCCGGAGCGTCTTCTTGCCCCAAGGAGGTGGAGGGTGCTCTGACAGTATCCTCACTGGCGGATTCACCCTCTGTGCCCTTTGGGCCCCATGATTTTGTCTTCGGAGTTGGTTTGGCACCAGTGCACACCTTTTACGACTTCCACCTCACGCCCCTGACTCTTCTCTGCCGGCTCCATTGTCTGTGTTGAGTTCTGCTTTACTGACTCCAGTGGTGATGGTGCTGTCGACCTCGCTTGAAGCTCCGATTGTCGTCTCACCGTAGTCGACCGACGCACCTTCCGACATCGAGGTCTCACCCTCAAAACGTCAGTCGATCCCGACGCCAGGAGCGGCGCCAATGGATTTGGCTATCTTCGATTCTTACCTTATGTCTTCTGGAGCCCATCCTCCAGTTCCCACATCGGAGGGGCATGGTTTGGAATATCGACCTGCCCTTCCAACACCATTCCAAATACTTAATCAGATTGGTTATTTGAATTTGGCAACATTAGTGGCCTGGATTCCTCCCCAGCCCCCTGGGTTGGCTACAGAGGCAAGTTCTGCTCTAGCAGATATGTTAGTGTGTTTCGGAGGTGTTGAACTTACCACTTCCTAGTGTAGACTTGTCAACGGACCCTTTAATTGATGTCCTACATCCTGACCAGTAGAGCCTTCCTTATTGTGAGACTCTTTACGATATCCTCTTGGGGATTTGGGCCCAGGAGGTATCTGCCCCTTCCCCCCGTGGTGGAACGCTGTATTTCACATAGACACAGACCAGCCCCCGAGGATCCTTCTTGCCTCTGACGGTATCCGACTACTCAAAGCTTTGTGATGCAAGCTGCTTTGGCGGCACAGAGTCTCACTCAGGTCCCTTCAAAACAAGAGGCCAAGCAGCTTGACGCTTCTGGTAGGCATATTTTTGCTTCTTCTAGCTCTGCCCTGCGTTCGATCAACACTTCTTGTGTCCTTGCTCGATTCTCCCACGTCTTGTGGGACTCTGTTGATCACATTTTGCCTTCTCACCTTGAGGAGGCTCGAAATATTCTGGTTCCCTTAGCACGGTTTGGTCAGCGAGCTTCTAAGGCCAGTGTCTGATGTGGTATGGATACCACTGATTCTGTTAGAATAGTTATGGCCTCCTCAGTGGCTCTGCGTCGGCAGCCATGGTTCCATCCCTTCATTTTTTCAGAGGCTATGCAGGCAACTTTACTCGACATGCGTTTTGATTGCACCTCACTTTTTGGTGCGCATGCAGACTCGGCTTTACGCCAATTTAGAGATGCTCATGGTGGCACACAGTCAGAGCTTCCTGGTGATACAGGGTCTCACTCCGTATTGGTTTCCTTCCTTTGTTTGGGGTCAGTTTTTCTTCCCCTGTTGCTTTTCTCTCCGCCTCTAGGGGCAGATTGCTTCTTTCCTCCCAGTATGACACTCGGTGTGTTGTTCCTGCTCGCTGTAGGTGCTTTTTCTTATTGTTATGTTCAAACTGCCTAGCACCCAAGATGGTTTTCCTGCACCTGCAGGTGTTGCGTTCTGTTTCCACGGCGTTTCCACCTGTCGTGGACAGGTTCCATTATTTCTTTGTGTCCCTGTTTGGGTCTGATACCTCTTAGAGGGGGATTTTCATTTGTCTCTGCTTATGGGTGTTTCGCCGTAGACATTTGCACTCTACTGGGTTCTTTCCTCTGTGAGAGTCGTTTTCATTTCCCTGCTCTTCGGAGCAATTGGTGTAGGCTTTTAGTCATACTTTTATTTTTAACTATTTCCTACCGGGACCATGTTAGGCGCTTCTTTTGGTAGTTGCGACTATATAGTTCCTTGTATAAGTTAGGTCTCTGCCAGTACATTCAGTTTCCCCCCATTTTTTCATAGGACCCACCTATGTTTTTAGGGATGTCCTTTCTCACTGGATGGAAAGCGGTGAAGTGTCCCTCTTCTTATTATTACGACCTTACTCAGTTTCTTACTTACTGAGGGCACATTATGTCACCCTTATAGGGCACTAGTTTCTATTCCATATTCTACTTTCCTCATGAACTGCTATATCCTCTTTGTGCACTGGCCCACATGCTTTTTGTCTGGCTATGTGCCACAGTCTTTTACGTCTTCATGGACGTAGTCATCCTTATGACCTTTCTGTCCGATCCTGGATGGGGTTCACACACACATAAATATATATCTATATATATATATATATATATATATATATATATATATATATATATATATATATATATATATATATATTCATTGGCATGTGTAGCTGCAGATACACATGCTTTGCATAAGTCCGTCATCTAGTGTTGGGCTCAGAGTGTTACAAGTTGTTTTTCTTCGAAGAAGCTTTTTGGAGTCACAAGATCAAGTGACTCCTCCTTTCAGTGATAGTGCGCATGGGCTTCGAGTCCTTTGTTAGATTGTTTTCTTTCTGCCGTCGGGTTCGGAGGTGTTCCCTCTTGCTCTGGTAGTTCTCGGTTCAGTACTATCTGAACTTCTCTATCTTTCCTTCAAATGTCGGTATCGTTTCAAACGCGTTTTCCATAGTACATTCGATCCGATTGTAGCATTAGGATTGATTAAATGCCTTGTCGGGCGCCCGCGCCCTTCTCGGGTCTACTGCATCACAAGCTCATGGATCGGACTCTGTTTCGATTCTGCACTCGGTGCTACGCCAAGTTCTCCTACATCGACCAACACTCGGTGTGTAACCTCTCCCTCTCTCCGGATCACAAGGAAGAAACCTGAGAGGTGTGCCGATCCTTCTGCTCCAAGAAGACTCTGCAAGATCGAAGAGCACGTCGGCTAGAGATGGCATCGAAGTCGACTAAACAAACGTGTGACATTTTTTATTGAGGAACAGGCGCAGACTGCATTTTCCATCACAGACTCCGATTTTGACCGTGACTCAGATGGGGACAGCCAAGTTATTTCTGCGGCACAGTACGTGAGTATGCCAGCCACTTCCCATCAACAAAAACATTCCAAAAAGTCAGCACAAATGGTCTTGGGTTCACCACTGCTTGCCGGCCATGGTCGGACCTGAAAGTTACATCTCGACGACCAGCCCTTGGGTTCGGCGTTGGAGAAGACCAAAATGTATTAAACCGAACAGACTGCCACACCTCTTTTGGGATCGAGTCGCAAAGTGGAGACTTCCACTTCGGAACTGAACCGTTTGTATACCACCTTGGAGCCGAAGCATCCAAGCTCCTCTTCGGAGGTGAAAAAAACTCCCATCTGTTTCAGAGTCCACATTTCGGCCCTATTAAAGCAGTCAGCCACCAAGCTTTCGGAGCACATAACTGTGGGAAGTAAACATGTTCCATCTGCAGAGGAGTCAACAGACATTAGGCCCATTCTTGAGGTGATGGACCATAAACAACGGAAATTCCAAATCCTAAAGGATCCTAGGAAAATTATTGCCTCTTCTTCTATAACCAAGAGGAAACTGTTTTTCCAAGAAAGTTTGGAAGCTGGGCCTTCACCTGCAAAAATATTTAAACACAAGGAGAAGCCAAAGGCAGTACATCAGCCATCTCACCCCATTCTCCTTTGCTTCCCATTTCTCCACCACCTGATACTCCACCACCACCTTCACCTACACAGTATTCTATGCAGTCTCCTGTCTTTTCACATGGGGATTATATGGGTGACAATACTTATATTGTAGGTCCATGGAATGTGTATGATTCAGACCCTTTCCCATCTAATGACCCTAATCTGTAACCTACTAGGCCATCTCCTTGAAGACACCCCGACCTATTGTCAGGTTATTGCTAGAGCAGCCACATACCACAATGTGCAGCTGCACTCTGAACTCAAAGAGGATGACTTTCTGTTCAACATACTATCCTCTACACAAAAACAGTACCAATGTTTGCCAATGCTACCAGGCATGCTAAAACATGCTGATGACAATTTTAGAGAACCAGCAAAGGCGAGGGTACTCACGCCAAGGGTGGACAAAAAATATAAAGCTGCACCATCAGATCCACTCTCGATAACTCAACAAATGCCACCTGATTCCATTGTTGTCTGCAAGAAAGAGGGCAAATAGTCAGTCCACCGTAGATGCTCCTCACCCGATAAAGAAAACCGCAAATTGGCTGCAGCAGGCAAAAGAGTGACAACTCAAGCTGCAAATCAGTGGAGAATTGCCAACTCTCAATCTCTTTTAGCCAGGTACAACAGGGCCCATTGGGATGAGATGCAAGAGTTCTTCCAATATATTCCACCAAAACAGCAAAAAAAGAGCACAGCAGGTAGTTGCAGTAGGACAGACTATTTCCAACAACCAAATTAGATCTGCCCTAGATGCAGCAGACACCGCAGCTAGGAGTATAAATTCTAGTGTCATGATCAGGAGACATGCTTGGTTGCGGTCCTCAGGATTTAAACCTGAGATACAGCAAGGGGTCCTTAACCCCTTAGCTGCTGTACTCCCCACCCCCCATGCTGAGCCCTTTTTTGGCTAATTGGGGTAGTTTGCGCTTAAGCCTTCATAACCTTTTGTCCACATAAGCTATCCACACCAAGTTGGGGCCTTTTTTTCCAACATCCTAGGGATTCTAAAGGTACCTAGAGTTCGTAGGTTCCCCTGGAGGAGACCAAGAAATTAGCCAAAATACGGCTAACATTTTGTTTTTTTCAGAAAAAAGTGAAAAAGGGCTGCAGAAGAAAGCATGTGTTTTTTCCCCCTGAAAATGGCATCAACAAAGTGTTTGCAGTGCTAAAATCACCAGCTTTCAGGAACAGGCTGACTTGAATCAGAAAACCAAATTTTTCAACACAATTTTGGCATTTTCCTGGGGCATACCCCATTTTTACTATTTTTGTGCTTTTAGCCTCCTTCCAGTTAGTGACAGAAATGGGTGTGAAACCAATGCTAGATCCCGGACAGCTAAATTCTGAAAAGTACACAAAATTCAGAATTTAGCAAGGGGTCATTTTTGTAGATCCTACAAGGTTTTCCTACAGAAAATAACAGCTGAAATAAAACAATATTGAAATTGAGGTGAAAAAACAGCAATTTTTCTCCACGTTTTACTCAGTAACTTTTTCCTGCGATGTCATATTTTCAAAAGTAATATACCGTTACGTCTGCTGGACTCTTGTGGTTGTATATCTGTTTGTGGCATGTAGTGCTGCAGATTCACATGCACCCTCCCTTCTCCCCGGAAGCCTGTAGTAGTTGAAAGTTTACCATTTGAACATATGTAGGTACATTTACATTTGCATGGACATCTCTTTATATTCTTATACTCAATCACTCTTTCCTTCACCCTTTGCTGGAAAACAATCTAACAATGGAGTCGATGCCCATGCGCACTGTAACAGAGAGGAGGAGTCACTCGATCCTGTGACTCCGAAAAGACTTCTTCGAAGAAAAACAACTTGTAACACTCCGAGCCCAACTCTAGATGTCGGAAGAGCTATGCATAGCATGTGTATCTGCAGCTACACATGCCACGAACAGATGTACACTGGGTGACACTATATATATATATATATATATATATATATATAGAGAGAGAGAGAGAGAGAGAGAGAGAGAGAGAGAGAGATATATATATATATATATATATATATATATATATATATCACTTTTATATGTGGTTGTGGTTTTCCTGGGGGCCTATCGCAGCCCCCAGGGAAACCACACACGTGTTGACAAAAGTGATCGCTATATATATTTATATAGACCTCTATATATACATATATATATATATACATAAATCTACACAGATAGATGGGTGCTGTTCAGGGTACTTTTCACAGGCCCCAATTCAGAGGTGGTTTTAAACCCCAAACATCAGAGGCCTCCACCTCATCAAAGCAGTGACTTTCTCTGCATCCCCACACAGCACACATCTCCTGTGCTGTGGGAGGAAGACTGCAACATTTCTACAATCAATGGCACAACATTACATCAGATCAATGGGGACTGTCAATTATCCACAATGGTTACTGCCTAGAACTCATCTCCACTCCACCAAATATTCCCCCTCGCTCACACAGGCTTTCTCCAGAACACCTTGTTCTGTTAAAACAAGAGGTACAATCACTTCTTCTCAAAGGTGCAATAGAGGTAGTACCTATAACTCAACAAGGGACAGGAGTATATTCTCTATACTTCCTCAAACCAAAAAGTATGGCAGTCTCAGACCAATCCTCGATCTCAGACCCCTCAACCAGTACATTCTCTCGGAGCACTTTCACATGGTCATTCTTCAGGATGTCATTCCTTTACTACAAAAACAAGACTACATGACAACTTTAGATCTAAAAGGTGCTTACTTTCATATTCCCATACATCCAGCACACCGCAACTACTTAAGGTTTGTGATAGCAGGCAAGCACTACCAATTCAAAGTGCTACCCTTTGGAGTAACAACAGCACCAAGGGTATTTACCAAATGTCTAGCAGTGGTTGCAGCATACCTCAGAAGACAGTATATATATGTCTTTCTCTATCTGGACGACTGGCTCATAAAAGCCAGCACCATTCAGTCCTGTCAGCAACACACACAATACACAATTGATACCCTACACAGTCTAGGGTTCACAATCAATTACCAGAAGTCTCACCTTCAGCCAGCACAAATACAACCATATCTGGGAGCAATTCTGAACACTTAGTCAGCATTAGCTTACCCAAACCCACAAAGGATTCAAGCGTACCACAGTCTCATATCTCAGCTACAATACAATCAAACTTACACAGTAAGGTTTATTATGAAACTATTGGGAATGATGGCATTGTGCATAAGAATAGTGCCCAATGCACGTCTAAACATGAGACTCCTAGAACAGTGTATTTCACAACAATGGTCTCAGGCACAGGGTCAACTTCACAATCTAGTGTTGTTGGACCACCAGACTTACAATTCTCTGCAATGGTGGAATCACACCAACTTATCAAAAGGGCTGCCATTTCAGGACCCTGTGCCACAGACCATAATCACCACAGATGCATCAATGACAGGTTGGGGAGCCCATCCCAACAATCTTACTGTACAGGGAGAATGGGACTCAATCTAGCAGACTTACCACATAAACCACTTGGAATTGCTGGCAGTGTCCTTAGCACTCAAAGCATTCCATCCACAGATCACACACAAAACAGTGTTAATAAAGACAGACAACATGCAACAATGTATTATCTGCAAAAACAGGGGGGTGGGGGGGGGCACACTCATCCCAATTGTCCCTTCTAGTACAGATAATTTGGAAGTGAGCAATTCACAATCACGTTCACCTATTAGCAGAGTATATCCCAGGGATACACAACCAGCTAGCGGACTTCTTAAGCAGCACGCAGCCACAAATACACAAATGGGAGATTCACCCACAAGTAATTCAACAGTACTTTCACATGTGGGGTAAGCCAAACATAGACCTTTTTGCAACAAGCGAAAACACAAAATGCCCAAACTTCGCATCCAGGTACCCAAACCCTCGATCCAAAGGCAATGCTCTATGGATCAATTGGTCAGGGATATTTGCTTACACTTTTCCCCCTTCTCCCACTAATTCCATTTCTGGTCAACAAGATCTGTCACACTCCCCTCACTATGATACTCATAACTCCCACGTGGGATTGTCAACACTGGTACACAACACTATTTGATCTATCTGTAGCCCCGCATCCTGAGGTCATAGAGTTTTGACCCTCTGGGGTTCAGGCAGTCCTCTTGAGGCTTTTCAGAGGTCGCTGGTCCTGCAGGATGTGTCGCCTTCTTTTAACAGGGCTTCAGAAGCTGGAGACAGGCCTATGAGGCTGGGTCCAAGTCAGTTGGTGTCCTCAGGCTTCTCTGCTGGGGGTTGGCCTAGCAGTCCTTATTCCTTTCTTCTTGCTTCTTCTTGAGGTCGCCAGGAATCTGATGAGCTAGGTTCAGGGGAGCCCTTAAATCCTGGATTTAGGGGCGTTACAGGGATCAGAGGCCAATGGCTACTGTCCCTGAGGGTGACTACACCCTTCCGGTGTTCACTCTCTTTGGGGAGGTGGACACAGACCTAACCCTATTGGTCCCTTTCCTCCAAACCAAGATGGAGGATTTTGCAAGGATGGAGTCACTTCAGCTCTGGACACCTTAGGGGGGGTCCCAGCTGAAGTGGTCATTCCTCCTTGTTTTCTCCAATTTTCCCACCGGACTTTCCGCCAAAAGTAGGGCTTTGCCGGGTGAGGGCATCTCCACTAGCTGCAGTGCCCTTGGGCACTGTAAAAAGAGGCCTGAGCTTTTGAGGCTCACTGCCAGGTGTTACAGTTCCTGCAGGGGATGTGTGAAGCACCTCCACACAGTGCAGGATATGTTTCTGACCACAGAGAGCACAAGGGCTCTCACCCCATGTGGTCATAAACTTGTATGGAAATGGCAGGCTGGCACAGACTGGTCAGTCCTGCACTAGAAGTTTGTCTAAAATACAGGGAGCATCTCTAAGATGACCTCTGGGTGCATTTCTCAATAAACTGGCATACGTGTGGGTTTATTGTGCTGGGAAGTTGGATACCAAACTTCCCAGACTTTAGTGAAGCCATTATGGAGCTTTGGAGTTTGTAATGACAAACTCCCAGCCCATATACTTTATATGGCCACACTGCACTTACAGTACCTAAGAATGGACTTAAACATTGTAGGGGCATATTGCTCATGCAGCTATGCCCTTGTCTGTGGTATAGTGTATCCTGCCTTAGGCTGTAAGGCCTCTTAGAGGGGTGAAATACCTATGCCACAGGCAGTGGTTTGTGGGCAGGGCACCCTGAGAGGGGTACAATGTCGACTTCACCTTTTTCTCCACACCAGCACACAGAAGCTGCAAAGGCAGTGTGCGTGTGCTTGGTTCCCCCAGGGTGGCATAATACATGCTGCAGCCCTTGGAGGCCTTCGCTGGCCACTGGGCCCTTGGTACCATGGGTACCTTTTACAAGGGGCTTAACTTTGCCAGGGTGTGCCAATTATGGGAACAATGGTACAGGGTTTGGAAAGAACACTGGTGCCAGGGCCTGGTTAGCAGGATCCCAGCACACTTTCAGTCAAGTCAGACTCAGTATCTGGAAAAACGTGGGGGATAACCATGCCACTTTTCTACATCCGTACTCCCTAGCTCACCATTGCAGCCATTCCCAAGGTCTTGAAAAGCACAGCAGATGGAAGATCCTTCTCCTACCTCGCAGCCTGGACATGGAACACGCTACCTCTCAAACTCAGGCCGGCCACATCACTGAAGCAGTTCAGGAAGGACCTCAAGACCTGGCTCTTTGATTGAGCAGCACGCCCGCAAACAGCACCTTGAGACCCTATGGGTGATTAGCCGCACTTTAGAAGTCACTGATTGATTGAATGATATTGGACTGCTTTCTTTCACATAGGTTTTGTCCCTCCGTGACATTACCCCTTTTTTTCCTTGGGCCCTTTCTTTCAGCGACTTTTTCAGTCTGCTGGACTAATCATTGCCATTATCTTGGCTTTTATATGGTTGGTGTTTTCTCCTGTGGCAATTTTCTGCCTGGTGTTGACCTAAGGTAACAATTCTGCGGCTAGTCAGTGTCTCTACCAGATAAGACGTTACCGAAGGTAAGTAACTTGTTCTTTAGAATGTTTGTTTGCAGAGAAAAAAACATGACATGACTGCATTTTCATCGGAAGGCTAAAAATAACAACAGTCATCCAGTCAACCGAGGCAGTCTAAAAAACAAAATGCCATCACAAAAGCTTGTTTTGATTGGAAGGCAATCCTTAAACACAACCTAACTGGTATTTTATTAGCTACAAGTATTTTAGAAGTAACTGACTCAATCCCAGCCCTACCACCATGTTCTAAACAAAGCATGCTCAAACAACAAGAGTGTGGTTTTACATTCAGCAAACTTAGGTAATTACATACTTAAGTTAAAAGTAAATTTCCTTATTTGAGTGTGTTTTCTTTAGAAGGCTGCTAAGGCTGGGGTTCAGTCAGTTAGTCATAAAATCATTTCAAACTTAAAAACAACTAGTTACTGTGAAGCAGCTACTCTTATAGGGGCGTGCATTCGATAAAGTAGTTTAGAAATAACTGACACAGTCCAAATCCTACCTGCCTTTTCTAAACAAAAGTACAGTCAAAGAAAAGGGGTTTTATTTTAAAATTGTTAAAGTAAGGTAATTACTTACCGTACATATCTGCACAAAATTTATCAGTTTTCAAACACAGCTATAAACAAAGAACCACCGTTTGTAAATAATTTACTAATGTTTGCAGAGGAAAAAACAGCAAATGACTGCTTTTTAATTGGAAGGCTTGAAAAACACTACAATACTCAAATCAAAAAACAGGCCAAGCCTCAAAAATGAAATGCCCTCCTTAAAGCGTGCTTTAGTAGGAAAGAGAAAAACAACAACAATCCATAAATGAATCAGACAAGCAACGCCTCAAAAACTAAATGCCATTGCAAAAGCGTGTTAGTCGGGAGGCAAACAAGCATTTGCAATGCAACGGGTCTCGCGTTTGCTCATGTTAGAGCTGATAGCGTTGTAAACTCCTAACCCGACTTTTCACCTAACGGCAAAAGTGCATTTATGTACGTAACCCGAAAAAGTGCAATCAACTACGTAAAGCGCTCGACTTCTGCCAAGCGAAATCGCTCTAGTAAATTAGAGAAAAAGTAGTCCACGAGCCGGACAGAAAACAGCGAGACTCGCATGTTTTCTGTACTTGGTCGATGCGAGGAGGGCTAGCCACCAGAAAAGGCTTGACGTATGTATGCCTTCGACTAATGAAAGCAAGCAGATTTTAATAGGCAAGGCCACGAACCAATGAAAAACATTGACGTGACGTCGACAGGGCTCCGAGCCCTTTTCTAAACCCTAAAGCGTCTCGATGCGATACGTGAGCGCATGCAACGCAGGCTAGACCCTAAATAAGCAAAACTACTCAAACACGAGGTAATCCAAGTACGTTTTAGTCGGAAGGCAAAACAAGCCTCAAAAATAAAAAAGACAAAATGCCATCGCAAAAGCGTGTGACTCAGAAGGCAAAAAAAAAAAACATATTACCGAAACGAGGATGACAAGAAAAAAAAACAACACTACCGAAACTAGGTAATCCAAGCATGTTTTAATCGAAATATTTTTTTTTTAAAAACATTACTACTCAAACATGAGCTGATCCATAAGAAAAAAACAATGCCCCAAAAACTTAAATAAACAAAGGTGGAAGAGGACATGTAACAGGGGCAGTGAGCAGGGGAGGAAACCAATCACCAAAAGGAGGTCCAAAGAAAAAAAAGTCACCAATTAAAAGCAGGAATTTCCAAATAGCACTACAAACTACAAATTACAAAAGAAGGACTTGATCAAAGCCCACAGACTGAACACAGCACGTCTCGAAAAGACAGTGCATGCACTCCCTAGGCATGACCTAAAAAACGGCCATCAGCTATGCGCAGAGCCACCATAATACGATCCCTGGTGTGAATTGCATGTTATTTTGCTTTAGCTCATCTCACTGACATTTGTTTGAACATTATCTTCCCCATACCAAGAAATAATTTTCTGTTACTGACAGCACAGCTTTGGCAGTGTGTAGGTGCACGTATTTATTCACATGTGTTCACAGACACATCCTTATTAATTGAAGTTTCCTCTCTTTTAGCTCATCATTGCAAACCAGGCCTTTGGTGACGACGTACCAGGGAGGAGTTCCTCTGTCCACCTTTGCTGCCCCAGGCTCAGTGACATCTGTTACACACATTACCTCATCAATGCCCAGTGCAGCTAGCACATCAAGACCAGAAGGACCCGGGAGCCCCCTGTTTCAACCTTTACAACAGGATAGTCCCTTGAAAGGCAGTGACTTTTCTCTGGGAAACGTCCATGTCCCTCTGGAGTCCATAAAACCAAGTAGGTATTTGAGCTGAGTTATGTTCCACCGGTCAGATATGCTCTTCCTTTCTGCCTCTCCTGTGAGGTAGACAATGCATTACAAAGAGTGAGGCTCACACCCATAACCACCACTGTTCACACATAGTGTTGGATGCTAATCCTGACTTCTTCATTATATGTTGCTGGACGGTGTTTGTGGGTACATGATGAACAGGTGTTTCTCCTCTCTTCTTTTCCTCAATCCTAGGCAGCACCCTTCCAGTCACAGCATACGACAAGAACGGCTTACGGATCTTGCTGCACTTCGCCAGTGAGTGCCCCATGGGACGGCCGGATGTACTGGTGGTGGTGGTTTCCATGCTGAACACAGCCCCTCTGCCGATTACCAACATTGTTCTTCAAGCTGCAGTGCCAAAAGTAAGTGTGTGTACGTGAGTGTGAGTGTGAGTGTGTGTGTGTGTGTGTGTGTGTGTGTGAGAGAGAAACAATAGTGCAAGTTGCATTTGTATTTTGTTATTTGAAGAGCACTGAAACATGAGGCGTTCCATCAGTTCTTTCTTCTTCTGTTACTTGTGAATTTTACCATGTTGACATACAGACACCTTAATACTTAGGGCCCCATTACCTTGCCCTGGATTTGAGTTAGTAATTCCTTATCCCAAGAGGTGCCTATACTACTGACTCTGGTAGTATGGAATTACTGGGTATCACTGGTTGAACCCTGAAGTTCCTCTGAGAAATGAGGAATTACTGTGGTAAATTGGTCATTCTGGTCTTATACCCCTTGTAATTCTTCATTTCCTCCCCAGAGATTTTGGCGATTTGAGCAACCATGGTTTTAGGATGAAACCTACCATGTGCCTAGGTAAATCACAGACCTTGCAATTCTTATGGGCCTGAAACAGGAGTTCCGGGCATCATAGGAATAAAAGATAACACCCAATGTGGTGTTTATTTGCATACGGGGCAGAGTGCATTGCAGACTGTTCGATGTAGTACTTGCCTCCCTTCCATTGTTTCTTTTTAGCATCAGGGTTAACAGGCATTTATTTAATTTTAGTGTGGAAGTAAGTGTAGCTTTGTTTTTCAAAATTACATATATTATTCCTTTAGGTTTGTACTTGGCTCTTAATTTGATTTTTAGACAGTGTAGTTGCCTTATAACAGCTACGTTGTGACTGACCATTACTGCTTGCGTTGGTGCCTCTTGTGCGATTTTAAGTCAAGCGAGCAATTATCGGGACTTAATGTGTTTTAGAGTTTTGTCCTAATTAATCTCTGCTACTTTGATTGTTTGCTCTGAAATGTCCGTGCAGGTCTTTTTGTAGGGTGTTTTGCCATTGTTATAGGTGTTTTATATGCTTGTTGCTAATTTCTCATCATGGGATCTTTCTCAACATTTATGAGTTTTAGACCTTTCCCCTATAGTATAAAGCAATTACAGTTTCCTTTTAACAGGATTCAATTAGAATTTTAGAAACATTTGCCTTCCTTTTTCTCTTTAAAATTCAGGATTCCACATTTAGAGTACTCCAAATGGCACAAGAAAATGGACATTCAAAACATCTCACAAACGGAACCCAATCTGTGCCCCTTCACTGTAGTGGGATGCCTTACAGAACAAAGGGCCCGATTTAGACTTTGGCAGAGACTGAGTACCCTGTCGACCAAACTGAAGTTCCTCCTTCCTCATTTAGAGCCAGGCGGACCTTCATTATGTAGACACCAGAGACTACTCCATCTCTGCCGCCAGCACACACCTCTGCCAACTCAAAAGAGTAATGGCTGTGGGAGGGTTGTTCATTTGTCCACCTGCCCTATTTTGAATGAGTGGACAAATGGCAGGTTTTCCCTGTTGGTCACTGGAAGGTAAAATCTGGTGCTAAGGGGCAGTGAAAACTGCAAAATGACCCCCGTGCCATGGGAGAAAATTCCCATGGCGAGAGGTTCATTGCTTTTTTTTTTTGATAAACAAAATCCCCCTTTTGTATTTTGTTTTTAAAAATAAAAATAAAGTTGAAGTTGAAGTTTGATGTACAGCTCCATCATGTTGACGGAGCCATAGGTCAAACCGCCTGAAGAGATGTCCTCTGGGCCAGCAGACATCTCTAAATTTGGTGGGCAAAGTATCCACGCCATTGCAGGATCAAAGTAATCCGCCATAGTGATGGTACGTAATCAGTCCGCCAAAGTCTAAATCAGGCCCTAGAGAGGTAGTTACAACTAGTCCTGTACCACCTATGTTATATAAGATCAAATTTGAGATGAGGATCTTCACGAAAAGTGCCTGTCTCTTGTACCTGAAAAGGAGGCCTGTATTCAGTCATCAGGTAAAGGGAACAGACTCAGCTTTCAGTTGAAATATGTAGGGGGGACTATACTTTAGCCGTGGTTTGACCCAGGTCTCCAGCAGTACTTCAGGGTCCATCTAATGTGGCTACTGTGTACCCCATTCCTTTTTCTAATTTTTGTATGATGAAAAGGCTTCAAGTGAGACTTATGTGGGGTGGAGAATGTAGCAAAAGTAAAAGGTTTCAATATAGTGAGATTTGTAGATGGAATTAAAGTGGAGGTCGTGATAGACCCAGACCAAAAATTAGAAGATTATGTGGACATAGGGATTTGTTTTGCACTTATATGAGGCTTGGGAGCTGTTCAGGTCATAAAACTAATTTGGCATGGCAGCTGACTTGGAGGATGAGAACCAGCTGGAAGGAGCTGAGAGTCAGTCCTGGCAGAGCAGGGATCTTCGAATGACAAATATGAGTTACAGGCCTTGATGAGCAGCTGGGCAATGGAAAGTTACACCTGAAAAGGCATGGGCCTGCATTTGTGTGAGAAATATGTGACAATTGGGGGAAATTTTTAAGGCAGAAAGTAAATACGACACCAAAGATCTCTGGAACATGTTATAAAGCAGACGAAAATGAAATCTCAAAAGCACAAAGCAACCAAGAAATCTTAGGTCAGGGATGTGTTTTTTTACAACCGACCAAGGCACAACCAACCTCAAATACACTGAAGAGGAAACAACCCACTGCCGTTATAATTTGAGACTTGTAGCCCCATTTTCTAACAGGTGCATTCAGTTGTTCGTTCACGCTTTCAGAAACAGCAAGACCTTCATCTGAATGTATTAATGAGTTCACTTTTTTTTGTTGCATAAAAGAAGAAATGGTGCCACCACTAGACGAATGGACAGCATTCCATATGAGGGGAACAACACAGTTATTTTCTAGGACATTTTAGTGTGAACTCTCAGTAGGGGAGGTAGATTCAAAGAGGTCCTAACGTACCTTAGAATTGAGAAGAACCCATACCGATGCCTCATTTATACCACTAATGCAATACAGCACACAGTCCAGATAAAAGAAGATACTATACAAATTCTAAATCTAATAAGCCCTGTTTAGGTTGACACAGACAAAGACCCAGTGAGAAGCGGGATATGGTGGAGGCAAGATTCTAGAAATGATAGAAAAGAGGTGCTGCAACTCCGAGACAAAGAGATATGTAAAGCATCCTCAGAGGAAGTCGGATCACCATATAAAAATGTATAACCGTGGGTGTTCTGCCCTTCTGTAGCTCTTCTTGCCCTAGCTGAAATCCCACACCCAGCACATATTGTTGTTCTTCCTGACTTTTAGTTCTTAAGAGTATTGCTATATAAACAAGTCTAATGCAAACTGAGTAATTCATAACACAACGTAGATTTGACATTAAAATACCTTTGCTATGGGTGAACTACATACCACACTCTGGGTTCAGGACTACTACTGGCTAGTTGCCCTCACATGTTCATAGGTGTCTATGACATGGCAATTCAGCCTATACAGATTTGGTTACGAGGCTAGAACAATTGTGAACATTGTTCACAGTTATTTTTTGCATTAGTTTGTTAAGTACAGAGATGGTTTACGAGCAAACACAAAGCCACCACTAAGAGGAAAGAGGTCTCTATACTAATCAAAAAGATAGTTCAATTCAAAGTCACTGATACCCAATGGGGCGGGGATGACTGAGTGATACTTGTTAGAGGAAAACCAGGTACTGGGGACAGATGTTAATACTAAACTTGACTCCGTTCATGATTGCACAGGCCAGGAAAACAGAACTAATCAACCTCCTCCTTCTTTGGTGAAGGACAATAAAAAGCTTAGATCTTACTGATGTCTGGGAAGCACGCTGTATAAACAACGAAAATCTCAGATTCTATTCAAACGTGCATTGGAACAGAAGAATAGATTTCTGTCATATGCAACATACAGCTCTTTACCAGGCAGTTGCATATGGGATAGAGACTGCCAGGATTATCCAGTCATGTCCAAGTGACAATGTCATATGAATGTGCAGCAACAGATCTAAGACACCGATCCAAAAAAGGAGTATGAATGAAATAGGATTCCGAGTCCCAGCCCGACGATGCTTCATAAGGGAAGCCCTGAAACATTATTTCCAGGACACCATAGATGGTGGATACATCATGGTCAGCCACCTGGGACACTAAGAAAGCAGGTATCAGATGGGAATCCATGCTACACAGAGATGCCTTGTTCTGTCTAAATAAGATAGAACAGAAAATACTGCCACTTAAAATAAAACAGGATGGTATAAGCACTAGTGCAGATATGGGCCAATGATTATTTAACTTTTACTCCAAACTGTACTGAGCAGAAGCATCACAAAAGAGCCAACAAGACAAGTATTTAGAAAGTATAATATTCCAAAAGATAGAACAACATATATTGGAACAATTGGAAAAAACAGTAATGCCAGTTAAAGTAGCAGAGTTGGTTAAACAATGAAGTGAGCCCCTGTCAAAAGGTTTCATTTAGTTTTTGATAGTCCTTGGAGTGACACAAAAGATGGCATCAGAACCTATGTTGCTCTGTAAACTACTTGATAACCTCAACAAGTAGCTCTTCTCAATACTGATGCCAAAATGTATGCAAAAATCGTTTTTCGAAGGACTTTCTCCAACACAGTCAAGCTTCATTAAAAATAGACAAAGTACAACATCCATTTTGCCTTGAATTATGGAGAAGTGGAAGCTTGGAATAAATGATTCTTCTTTCAATTGACACAGAGAAGGCTTTCAACTGGGTGGACTAGCGATTTCTGCATAAAACATTATAAGAAATAAAATTGGGTCCCAGTATCACAAAATCAATTTTAGCAAATTTTGGAAGCCCATTCACAAAAATTAAAATTAACAACAATGCCCCATATGTCACTTTGACCCGGGTCACAGACAGGGATGACCCTTGTCCCCATCCTTATTTTCTCTCATTAGCCAAACCTTTGTCCAGAAGATCAATGCTAGTCCAGAGATCAGGGAGGTGGGACCTGCAATGCATAAATTGTCACCTTTTTGCCAATAATATAATTAGCTTTATAGTGGACCCACTAGACACATTGCTATTCTTGGTCCAGGGTTTCAAACATCTCTCCAGAGCATCAGGTTTCAAATGTAACTACTCAAATTCTATGGGCTCCACTGCCTTGGTGGCATCTGTTGCTCTCTCTGCAATGATGCTCAGCCATGGCTTCACCTTGTAACCTGAACCTCTGGAAAATTCAGGAGTCAATTTGATCTTAGAACATAAGTATTTTTATAATGCCAACATCCACCCACTATTTAACACCCTTTTTAAGGACCTGTATCAATGGGACAAACTATAAATCTCCTGGTTCGGCCTCATATCAGACATAAAAATGGATTTTCTTCCATGGCTCTGGTATCTGGCACCAACACTACCTCTAGCACTTCCCACAAAAGCTCTTAAGGGGATCCAAAATCAACTACTCTTTTTCACTTGAGGCAACAAAGTACCCAGAGTGAAAAGAAAACACTGTTCCTCTATGGTGGAGGTTTGGGTTTTTTGCATTGCTATATTCTAGCCGCACAACTGAGGTATTAGATTTAGCTACATTTTCTCAGGTCACAAACTCTATACCTAGGTAGAAAGAAAATATTGTGCGAGTCCCTTCTATACCTCACCACATCACATTGCAATACTGGAACACAATACTCAGGAGGGTTAGATGTTGCTGCATACCAATAACCGTAGACCCCTATTCTCTATAACCCGGATTTTCCACTTGGTCAACAGGACAAAGGCTTCAGGCAATGGTTGAACCTGCTGGGTAACATTAGCTTATCTCTTCGATAAGGAGCAGCCTATATCATTAATATCATGTCAACAATTGTGGTATTTCCCATATAACTACCCATTTTTTAGATACGCTTAGGCATTGTGTTAGGTGACATAATGAGAGAGAAAAGGTAAGCCACTCGGAAAATGACAGTAGTCAACGCTCTCTTAAAAGAACACTGCATAAGAAAGGATATTTATATAGTATATATGATGCTAAGCAATATATAACAAAGAATTAAACCAATATATATATGAATGTTCGATGGCATGTGTAGCTGCAGATACACATGCTGTGCAGATTCCACCATCTAGTGTTGGGCTCGGAGTGTTACAAGTTATTTTTCTTCGAAGAAGTCTTTTTTCGAGTCACAGGATCGAGTGACTCCTCCTCTCGGTGATAGTGTGCATGGGCAGCGACTCCTTTGTTAGATTGTTTTCTTTCTGCCATTGGGTTCGGATGTGTTTTCCTCTCGCTCCAAGACTTTCGATTCGGAAACCTTATATTAACTTTATTCTACCGTCGGTATTAATTTGATTGTGTTTCCATCTGCAATCGATCTGATAATACCGTTGGGATCAAAAAAACGCCCTTTCGGGCGCTTGTGCCCTACTTGGGCCTGTTCAGGCCTACCATGCCATAGCCTGATGGACCGGATGACATTCTGATTTTGGCCTTGATGCCACGCGAAATTCCCTTACACTAATCAGCACGTGGTATGTCTTCTTCAGAAAATCGAGAGGAAGATTGTGAGGCTTGTCGGCCGTTTAAGTTGAAAAAGACATTGCGTGACTCGAAATGGCTTCGAAATATACACAGTCCACCGACACCTTAGAGGAGGAGTGAGCACAGATGGTTGTTTCGATTTAGGACACCGACTCCGAAGTCGAATCAGATGAAGACGGCCAACCTATCACAGCGGCTCAGCATGTGAGTACACCTGCCCCTACGCCCACTCCCAAGAAAACTGCCAAGGCCTTGGGTGCACCACTGCAGGAGAGCCATGGTTCCACCCGAAAGAAATCTGTTGGTGACCGACCCTCGGGTTCGGCACCGAAAAAGGCCAAGTCACCTTATCAACAGGCCACACCTGTTTCAGTGCCAGAGTCGAGCAAACAGATAAAAAGCTCCACCTGCGAGCCGAGCCGACGTCCACACTCTTTGGAGTCGAAAATACAACGTCCAACTTCGAAGCCAAAATCCCAGCTGGTGTCTTCAGGCCCAAAAAATATTTAGTGCCATTTCGGCACCGAAAAAATCCTTCTACACAGAAGAGACAGGACTTTCGAGCTGTCTAAAGCACATTTCAAAAACAATTACTGACAATCCTCTAAAGGCTTAAAACCATCTGAATATCAATCTGAGGACTCTGATATCCAGCCAGTCTTGGAGGTTATGGACAGTAGACAGAGAAGGACACATATCCATAAGGAGACAGGAACAATTATTGCTTCACCTCCTCCTCAGACCAAAAGAAAGCTGGTGTTTCAAGAGACTCTTGACACTGCTCCACCCCCAGCAAAAATATTTAAGAGAAAAGAGAAGCATTGCCTCTACAGCTCTCTCCACCACATTCGCCACAGCTTTCTTTTTCTCCACCACCTACTACCTCACCATCACTACCCTCACCATCACAGTCCCACACCTACTCACAGGGCGATACAGTTGACCCTTGGGATTTGTATGACCCAGATCCTGTACCGTCAAATGACCCAGATCTCTATCCTGCCAAACCTTCATCACCAGAGGATAGTACAGTTTACACTCGGGTCATATCTAGGGCAGCTGCATACCATGGGGTTCAGTTGCATGCAGAACCACTAGAGGAGGGTTTTCTTTTAACACATTATCCTCCACCCACCCACACTACCAGTGTTTACCAATGCTGCTTGGTAGTCACCTCCCCCGTCCCCCCCAGCCCTCCTTGACAAGTAAGGTAGGAAGTTCGATGCTGCGGGGAAAAGGGTAGCTACACAAGCAGCTAACCAATGGTGTATTGCCAATTCCCAAGCCCTGTTAGCGAGGTATGACAGGGCACACTCGGATGAAGTGCAAGACTTCTTGCAATATTTACCCAAAGAGCATCAGAAGAGAGCACAACAAATTGTTGAAGAGGGACAAGCAATCACTAATAATCAAATTAGATCTGCCCTTGACACAGCGGATACTGCAGCTAGAAGCATCAACACTAGCATAACAATTCGTAGACATGCATGACTCAGATCATCTGGGTTTAAGCCAGAAATCCAGCAGGCAGTGCTTAACATGCCTTTCGATAAAGAACATCTATTCGGACCTGAAGTAGATACAACTATAGAAAAACTGTGAAAGGATTCTGACACTGCAAAAGCCAAGGGAGCCCTGTATACCACACCTTTTCGGGGTTCCTTTTGCAAACAACAGTTTAGGGGAGGTTTCAAACCCCAAACTACAGAAGCACCCACTTCCCATCCCAAACCAACGCAGCAGTATTATGCAAGAGGGTCATTTAGAGGCTCTTACTGAGGCCAACACTTTAGAGCCAGAGGAAAGTTTAATACCTCAAAGAGTGTCACCACTCCCCCAAAACAATGACTTCCACAACATCCCATAATCCCACACGTCTCCTGTGGGAGACGATTGGCTAATAAATCAAGCAATATTCTACAGTGTCAACAACACACTCAATGCACAATAGATACCCTACACACATTAGGGTTCACGATCATTTACCAAATATCTCATCTTCAACCAGCACAGGTTCAACCTTACCCAGGTGCAATTCTCAATACTCAAAAAGCATTAGCCTACCCAAATCCACGAAGGATACAGGCTTTTCAGTTCCTCATATCATAAATACAGCCCAATCAGAATTATACAGTAAGATGTATCATGAAACTATTGGGAATGATGGCATAATGCATAGCAATAGTACTGCATGCAAGACTAAACATGAGAACACTGCAACAGTGTCTCTCACAACAGTGGTCTCAAGCAGAGTCAATTACAGGATCTAGTGTTGTTAGACCGCCAAACTCACAAATCTCTGCAATGGTGGAATTTCAACATCTTAATAAAAGGGCGGTCATTTCAGAATCTAGTGCCTCTGACCATAATAATAACAGATACATCAATGACAGGTTGGGGAGCTCATCTCAATAACCTTACCATACATGGCAAATGGAACTCAACGCAATTAACTTCTCACATAAACCATGTAGAATTGTTAGCTGTGCTCCTGACCCTAAAAGCTTTTCAACCTCAAATCAGGCACAAAACAGTCTTAATAAAAACAGACAATATGACAACAATGTATTATCTGAAGAAACAGAGGGGAACACATTCATCCCATTTGTCCCTTCTAGCCTAAACAATATGGAAATGGGCAATTCAGAATCAGATATACTTGCTAGCGGAATACATCCCAGAGATACACAACCACTTATCAGACCTGCTAAGCAGGACGCAGCAACAAATGCACAAATGGGAAATTAACTCACAGGTACTTCAACAGTACTTTCAAATGTGGGGAACACCAGACATAGACCTTTCCACAACAAGCATAAATGCAAAATGCCAAAACTTCGCAACCAGACACCCACGCCGTCTCTCCAAGGGCAATGCTCTATGGATCAACTGGTCAGGGATATTTGCTTACGCTTTTCCCCCCTACCATGAATTCCATTTCTGGTCAACAAACTGTCTCACCATGATACTTATAGCTCCCACGTGAGCACGCCAACACTGGTACACAACACTTCTAGATCTGTCAGTAGTGCCCCATCACAAGCTTCCAAACAGACCAGATCTGTTAACACACAGAACAAGGGTCAAATCTGGCATCCCAATCCCAGAGTACTCAACTTAGCGATTTGGCTCCTGAGGTCATAGAGTTTGGATATTTACAACTTCCATTAGAATGTATGGAAATACTGTCAACCCAAAAATATAAATCCACTTAAAGCATCAATACAAGATATTGTATGTTACCTGCTTTGTTTACAAAAAGCAAATTTAGCTTTTTCCTCTATTAAGATTAATCTCACGACTATATCAGCGTACTTACAAACCATACAGCATACTTCTTTTTTCAGAGTCCCTGTCATAAAAGCCTTTATGGAAGGACTTGAACCCATTATTTCACCAAGAACGCCACCAGTTCCTACTCACAAGATTAATGGGACCACCATTCGAGCCCATGCAGTCATGTGATATTCAATTGCTCACATAGAAAGTTGCTTTCTTAGTAGCAATTACTTCATTGAGAAGAGTGAGTGAACTAAAAGCATTTACTCTAGAGGAACCATTTTTCGAAATACACAAACATAAAGTTATACTTAGGACAAATCCAAAATTCTTGCCAAAGGTAGTTTTTCCTTTTCACATTAACCAATCAGTGGAATTGCCAGTCTTCAGTCTTCTTTCCACAGCCAGACTCAACTGCCAAAAGAGCTCTTAACACTCTTGACCATAAAAGAGCTCTAATGTACTACGTTGACAGAACAAGAGAAGCTAAACAGTTTTTTGCTGCTTTCCAACAACCACATAAAGGTAATCCTATCTCAAAATAAGGATTAGCTAAATGGATTGTGAGATGTATTCAAACATGTTACATTAAAGCAAAAAGGCAACTTTTGATAACTTCTAAAGCACATTCCACCAGGAAAAAAGGTGCTTCCATAGCATTTTTAGGAAACAAACCAATGGCAAACATATGCAAAGCTGCCACATGGTCCACACTACATATATTCACAAAACATTACTGTGTGGATGTATTATCAAAGCAACAGGCCAATGTTGGTCAAGCAGTACTTAAGACATTATTTTAAACCACTTCAACCCCTACAGGCTAGCCACCGCTTTATTGGGAGAAGGACTGCTTTTTAGTCTTTGCACAGCATGTGTATCTGCAGCTACACATGCCACCGAACAGAAAATGTCACTTATCCAGTGTATATCTGTTTGTGGAATGTTGTGCTGTAGATTCACATGCACCCTCCCTCCTCCCCGGAAGCCTGTAGTCGTTGCAGTACTTATTTGTACTTCTGTATATATATTTACATTTGCATGGACATCTTATTTACTTATTACATTTAGTTGTACATTTACAAAGGAGTTGATGCCCATGCGCACTATCACCGGGAGGAGGAGTCACTCTATCCCGTGACTCGAAAAAAGATTTCTTCGAAGAAAAACAACTTGTAACACTCCGAGCCCAACACTAGATGGCGGAATATGCACAGCATGTTAATCTGCGGCACTACAAGCCACGAACAGATGTACACTGGGTAAGTGACATTATATATAAATATATATATAAAACCACAGAGGAAACAGAATAAGGAATATAAATTACGGACGGATGATTCATTCCTTGGTCATATATGGAAAACTCCTCTAAAAATCCAGACGTGCCCTTCCTTTTTGAATTTTCGTAAATTGTTGAAAACCTGCCTATTTTAAGATTATTTTAGGATTTTAGGATTTCTGTTGAAATTTCCTTTTCGTAGCACCGGAAACCCTGTATTAGCGAGCAAGCCTGACCACTACAATTGGGCTTGGGGGGTTCTACCCCCAAGACCATTTGGGAAAAATGGCAAAAACTGTGCATTCCACAGCACATTTTTCATTATATAGTCAACTTCATTATGTTTTAAAGCATAGTAAATGATGACCTTGTAGTGCACCAGGGTAAAACAGTCCTAATTGGTGTTCTTCTGTGATTCTCTCACTATCAACCTCTAACACTGCATCTAATCTCTCTATATCCCACTGAGCATTGCACATAACATACTATTTTGTGATCTGCATAGTTCACGTTTTTGCAGTAGGCACATTAACTGTAGGAAAGTGCCCTCTTTATTGGCATGGTTGCCCCCATTTTCTCTCTGTTGTCAGTGTGTTTGACTGTGTCTACTGGGATCCTGCTAACCAGCACCCCAGTAGTAATGCTCTCTGCTGTAAACTGTACCTTTTTCATCCCAGAATTGGCATACTGGTCCACCTATGTAAGTCCCTAGTATATGGTACATAGGTACCCAGGGCACTGGGGATACCAGGGGATCCCTATGGGCTGCAGCAGTTATTCTGCAACCGATAGGGAGCCCATGCAAAGAGTTCTGCAGGCCTGCCATTGCAGTCTGCGTGAAAAGGATGCATGCATCCACTTTCACTACAGGTCACTGTAAGTCACCCCTATAGTAGGTCGCTCTCAGCCCAAAGGGCAGGGGCCAGATACCAGTGTGTGAGGACACCCGTGCACTAGCAGAGGTACACCCACAAACTCCAGATCCATTTTCCTGGACTTTGTGAGTGTGGGGTTGCCATTTTACACATGTACTGGACATAGGTCACTACCTATTTCCAGCTACATAATGGGAACTCCAAACCTGGGCACGTTTGGTATCAAACATGTTGGAATCATACCCAAATACTGTTGCAAGTATTGGAAGTATGATTCCTTGCACTATGGGAGCTCGTTAGCGGACCCCGGTATTGCTACCACCAGTCTTCTGGGGTTTTCCAGGCAGCCTAAGCTGCTGCCACCCCTTAGACAGCTTTCTGCCCTCGTGCTGCTTGATCTGATCAAGCCCAGGAAGGCAGAAGAAATGATTTCCTTTGAGAGAGGGAGGTAACACCCTCCCCCTTTGGAAATAGGTGTGACTGGCTTGGGAGGGGTAGACTCCCCCAGCCACTGGTACGTTTTGAAGGGCACATTAGGTGCCCTCTGTGCATAAACCAGTACACAACGGTTCAAGGGCCCCCAGTCCCTGCTCTGGCACAAAACTGCACAATGGAAAGGGGAGTGACCATTCCCCTGTCCATCACCACACCAGGGTTGGTGCTCAGTGCTCCTCCAGATGGTCACTGGGTTCTGCCATCTTGTTTCCAAGGTTGGCAGAGAACTCTGAGAGCATCTGAGTGGCCAGTCCAGGCAGGTGACGTCAGAGCCCCCTCTTGATAGTTACTTACCTGGTTAGGTGACCAATCCCCCTTTCAGGGCTATGTAGGGTCTCCCTCTTGGGTGGGTCCTCAGATTTGGCTTGCAAGACTCCAGCAAGATTCCTCTGCAACCTCCTGTTCGACCTCTGGCCACTGGAACTGCGACTGGACCCTCCAGGAACCAACAACGCTGCAATCAACGAAGAAGACTCTTCTGCAACTTTGTTTCCACAACTCCTGCCAGCCTTGCAACATTTCCCCAGCCGTGCATCCTCAGAAGACAGAAACTCTTCAGCATGTACAAGAAGAAGAAGGAATCTCCCTTGGAGTGAAGGAGTCACTCCCTTGCAACCGCAGGCACCCACAGCAAACGACGACCGGCTGCGTGGATCCTGCATCATGGGTGGTGGTCTGAAGTAGTGCTCTTGGTCCTCTCTGCCAGCTATCCAACTTTGGTGGAGGTAAGCCTTTGCCTTCCCACGCAGGGTAGTACCCTCGTTCACCGTGTTTTTTTGCAGCTGCCAAGGCTTGTTGGCATCTCCTCTAGGGGATCTTCAGCTGATGTGCAGCTCCAGTCCCCAGCATTCCTTCCTGCAAAGCACAGCCTTCTGCATGGCGGCGTGGGTTCCTCTTTTGTAGTGCTACATGGGCTCCTTCTGCGACTCCTGTGTCCCCGTCCTGTGGGACTCCTGTGGATGCTGCCTCTGCTCCTGTGGACTCTCTGCAATGCTGAGGGTCCCCTGTGACTCCCCCTCCTGAGTTGAGTCCTCCTGGGCCTTGCTGGTCCCAGGTTGCACCACTTTTCCACTAACTGCAAGTTTACCTTTGCCAAGGCTTGTTGGTGTAATTCCTGCACAGACACCCATATGCAATCTTCACTCCAGTGTGGGACATCTTCTGCATCCATCAGGAACTCTTCTCCGGCTCCAGGGCTGCAGTGCTGACCAGTTCTTCCTCACCGTCGACCAACTCCTGCAAGTTTAGCTGGGTGGGTAGTAGCTCCTACTCCTTCTGGACTCCACTCTTTGTCCCCTCTCCCCACAGGTCCTCTTCTTCAGGAATCCACTGCTGGTTTCTTGCAGTCTTCTCTGGGTGTCTTATTTTTCTTCCTTTTCTCCTTTTGGGTGGTTTGGGGAAAAAACAGTGATTTACTCCTGCTTTCCTGGTCGCTTGGGGGGTACTGTGTTGCTTACCTCTGTGGTTTTCTAGAACTCCCAGCTCCCCTCTACACATTCCATTTACCTAGCTGGGGGTCCTGTGTTCGCATTCCATTTTTTTAGTATATGGTTTGCGCTACCTCCAGGGTCTCTATTGGTTATTGCTATTTGCACTGTTTTCTAACCTTTTCAATGCATATTCCTGTATATATTTAGTGTATTGCTTACCTCCTATTGGAAGATTGCCCTTCTAGTATTTTGTGGTATTGTGTTCCAAAAATAAAGTATCTTTATTTTTCTACAACTAAGTGTTTTCTTTCATATGTATACGTGCTGTGCGACTATAGTGGTATTGCATGAGCTTTGCATGTCTCCTAGATAAGCCTTGGCTGCTCATCCAAAGCTACCTGTAGAGAGCCTGGCTTCTAGACACTGCCTACACTTCATTAAGAGGGGATACCTGGACCTGGTATAAGGTACCCACCACACACCAGGCCAGCTTCCTACATTAACCCTCTGCGCTATCTTAGATGAGTCAAAACTGCCACTGGACAAAACTCTGATCTCTCTCCAGTAGGTACATTAATCACCGGAATTATTTTGTCACTTTTATTGTTGTCTGAAAACTGTTGGATTTACAAGGAACCCGGCAGTGCTTTCCAAGCTACTGCTCTGCTATAAAACCAGTCCCCCCAGGCCAGGTCCAAGCCCTGTGGGCCCTGTCATCGGGTGATGTCGGTAACGGATCCGCACCCTGTGTGCCTTTGGTATCTGGAGCATGACCATGACCCGAAGTTATGCTCCAACTGTGGGCCATGAATCTAAAGTCTTTGAGGGAGCTGTTCCTAAAGCTACTGGCGGCCTGGCACTCAGCTCTGCATAAGTCCTGGTCTCGGTCGAGAGGAATGTCTCAGGATCGGTCACGGAGCCCCTGCTCTTCAATGTCCCACTCCAAGTCCTTGGGAAAATCAGGTAAGTTGAGGTACAAGAAGTCGTCGAAGAAGAACAACGGTTCTTCAACTTCACTCTGTCGGCTGGCAAGACAAGGGAAAGAAACTGACGTTGCTCTAGGCCTCAATCTTAGGTGTCTGGGTCGACCCCGCATCTCCCTGAGTTTCTGGGAGCCGGAGTGGCCCCTTCCCAACTCCAAGAGTTTTATGAGGCATGCGTCTAATTTTTGGGTGGTTCGTCCCCTTTGACTCGTACTTGGGCCCTGCGATGTCAAAAGCGGCCCCTTCGGGTTCCACATCGGTGAATTCGGCCTCGGCTCTGAGAGTCTCCCATGGTTCAATTCCTGGATCAGAACCAGCGCCAGTCATGCCACTGCATCTGCCCCATCACTGGTTCCGACGTTGACTCTCCCAGCGCCGCTTGTGCCCCTGGGTGGCGCCGTTCACATACTCATTGCCTACTCTGACACGGAGCCGGATGGGAGGCGTACAATGCTGACTCCGGCGCCGGCAGGTGTCTTGCCCCCTATGGCAGATTCTGAACCTTATTTCTATGGGCAAGGTTACAGCGAGGAATGAGACGGGTGCAGGACCCTTTAGAATACCAGCTCCAAGACCTCAGGGACTAGCATGCAGACCTAGGTAAAGCCAGTGAACTGGATACCTCCCCAGATACTGGCATGCTCTCTCCTCCTATTGTGGCTACAGAGGAGGAACTTCATATTCTGTGGTGGTGCGGAGAGCGGCCGAGGTCCTGTACCTCGAACTTCCTTTGGTGGTAGTGAGGATTAACCACCTGACAGAGGTGCTTCAGCCAGGGGCTTCCTCCTGAGACCCCCTTCTCCCCTTTAAGAAGCCCTTACAGATGTCCTACTGGGTACTTGGTCCAAACCCAGCACTGGGGCTCCTGTGAATAGGACTATTGCCCGCCGCCATCGCCCTGTACCAGGTGACCCAGGTTTCCTGACGCAACACCCCACCCCGAGAGCTTGGTTTTCCAAGCCTCCACCTCCCAGGGTGCATTCTCTTCTGCTCCCCAGGCTACGGAATCCAAGAGACTGGAAACACATGGGAGGAGGTTTTCTTCTGTTAGCCCGGCATTGCCATCTGTGAACACTGCATGCGTTTTGGGCTGTTATGTCCACATACTGTGGGATACGTTTACGCAATTGCTGCCACAAATCCTGGAGGTGGCCGAGCTGTACTTTCCGAAGCAGTTGCTTATGGGAGAGACATAGCAAAGTTTATGGTCCAATGTGGACTGGACACGATCGACTCACTGGGCGGAGCGGTTTCATCAACAGTGGCCCTTGAGGTGCCACACCTGGTTCAGGATCTCTGGCTTTTTGGGAATGGCCAAACCAATCTTAAGGACATGCTCTTTGATGGCACACATCTCTTCTGAGAAAAGGCAGACTTGGCGTTCGAGTGCTTCAAAGATTCTCGTGCTACGACCAGGTTCTTGGACCTCGTGGCAGCCCCTCGTCCCCCTCAGTCTTCTTTTTGCCCTTTTTGTGGTTACGGAAGCGGCACCCAGCCATGTCCGTTCCCATCCAGCCACTGTGGCACGCATGCTGCCCAGCCTCTGTGTGGCGGGGACGTGGGATCCTCCATCCTCGTGGATCAGGGAGCCTGCCTCCAAACCTTCCTAGTCTGACGATTCCCCATTAGGTACTAGTTGGAGGCAGGATCTGCCATCATCTCCTCTGCTGACAGTCAATCACGTCACACAGGTGGGTTTTGCAGATAGTCCGAAGAGGCTACTCCCTCCCCTTTGAGACTGCCTCTCCATCCATGCCACAATGGAGGATCACTTGGCACTTCTCCAAGAGGTAGTTATGGCGCTCTTGGCCAAGGGAGTCATAGAGAGGGTCCCTGTGCCAGACGTAGGTTGTGGTTGGTATTTACGCTACTTTCTGGTGCCCAGAAAGCACTGGCTGAGGTTTTATCTGCCCTTGACCCAGGAGACTGGATGGTAGAATTGGACTTGCAGGACTCTCATTTCCCCATCTTGCCTGCCCACAGACATTACTTGCGGTTCACGGTGAGCCACAAGCATATTCACTTCACTGTGCTCCCTTGTGCCCTTACCAGCACCCCTTGGGTGTTCACCAAGGTGATAGTGGTGGTTGCAGCTCCTCTGTGCAGATCAGGGGTTTCATTCTTCCCTTACCTTGACGACTGGCTGTTAAAGGTGGGCTCGCCCCAGGCTGTAGTCTCCCACCTCCAGGCTACAGCAGACTTTCTGCATTCACTGGAGTTCACAGTAAATGTGCTGAAGTCACACCTGACCCCCTCTAAGATGCTCCCTTTCATCTGAGCTTGTCTGGACACAGTGCAGTTTCAGGCTTAACCTCCTGAGCGGCGAGACCAGGATATTCAGGCTGTGATACCAATGTTTCAGTTTGTATCCTGGATTTCAGTGAGAATGAGTCTGAGGATGCTGGGCCTCATGGCTCCCTGCAGGTGACCCATGCCAGATGGCATATGCGGTCAGCAGTGGGACCGGAAGTTCCAGTGAGGGCAGCATGAGGGGAATCTCTTTGACATGGTCCACATTTCGGAGAGAACAGCACAAGATCTGCAGTGGTGGATAACAAACCGTGATTGGACCAGAGGCATGTCCCTCTCTCTTCCCCACCCAGAACTGACACTAGTTACAGATGCGTCACTCCTGGGATGGGGCTGCCACCTGGGAAAGGCGGAGATCAGAGGGTTCTGGTTTCCAGCAGAATCCAAATTCCTCATCAAACTGTTGGAGCCCAAGGCGATCAGACTAGCATTGAAAGCATTTCTTCCCTCTCTCAAAAGTAAGGTTGTGCAGGTGTTTATGGACAACACCACACCCATGTGGTACTGCAACAAGCAGGGCGAAGTGGGGTGGACCCTTTATCAAGAGGCTCTGTGCCTCTGAACGTGGCTGGAACATCAGGCAATTTCCCTGATGGTTCAACATCTGACGGCTCTCTGAACCTCACAGCGGAAGAACTCAGCCGACAATACTTAGTCGATCATGAATGGCATTTCCATCCAGAGTTGACACAAGATCTCTTTCAGCTGTGGGAAGAGCCTTCGTTAGATCTGTTCGCCTCCGCAGAGAATGCGTAATGTCAGCAGTATAGCATGTTGGAGTTTTCAAGGCAGCAATCGCTTGGCAATGCTTTTCGTCTTGAGTGGATCTCAGGCCTCCTGTATGCTTTTCCTCCCATAACATTGCAGCCCAGAGTTCTCAAGAAGATCAAGAACGACCGGGCCCAAGTAATTCTTGTGGCTGTGGACTGGGTACGAAGAGTCTAGTATCCCGAGCTATTGAGCATGGTCGTCAATCTTCCGTTCAGCCTGCCCCTTCAGGGGGATGTTCTGTCGTGGCATCAGGGGAGGGTTCTCCACCCAAACCTGTCTAGTCTCCACCTTCCTCCATGGAGATTGAGCGGCAGCAGTTGATAGCTTTTGACAGTCTGCCCTACGTCTGTTTTAATGTTATCTTGTCAGCCAGGCGTTCCTACATCAAAACGGTATACTCCTGTCGCTGGTAGAAATTAGTAGCATGGTGCACAGACAATTCTGTTATCCCCCTTTCTGCCCCTCTTTCTGAGGTTCTCTGGTTTATACCTTCTTTGGCCCAGCATGGCTCTGCTATGGGCACTCTTAAAGGTTACTTATCTGCTATCTCTTCTTTTTAAAGTTGCCTAATCAACCTTCCTTTTACAAGTCTCTAATTGTAAATAGGTCCTTAAAGGCCTTACTCATATGTTTCTTCCATCTCCAATCATTATGCCTAAATTGGATTTGAATTTAGTTTTGACATTTCTGATGTGTCCTCTCAGGCTTCCCACCTTAAAAACAGCCTTCCTTGTGGCCATTACATCTTCAAGCAGGGTGAGTGAGCTGCAGGCGTTGTCATCTAAGCCACCCTACCTTTCCATCTACCCTGACAAAGTGGTGCTTTTCACTAGTTTAAGAGGCTGGCTCAGTTTACAGTGTACACCTATAGTATTGTAGCCTACACTGAGTACAGGCAACCCTTAGTGTTAATGTTTAGGTGTCCAGATAGCAAAAGCTCTCTGTAGGGGTAGCTGTGGTGAGCAGCTAAAGCTTATCCAGGAGGAGTGGAAAGCGCTTGCAATACCACAATAGTCAGACAGTAACCGTTCACAAGAAAGAACCACACCAGGTGTTGCAAAAGTAAAGTATTCTGTATTACAACACTAAGACTACTCTAACGTTGGTATATCTCCACTTGGAGATATCTACTCACAAAATATACACTTAGTAACAAGCAGCAAAAGCATAGGAATAAATGGGGCCCCATGGGGGGGGCCAAACCGTATACTAAGGAACAGGTATAAGAACAGAGATGCCCAATGAAGGTAAGTGTGTTAGAATCCCAGGGACTGGGGGAGCAAGTAATTACCAGTGATAAGTACCAGAAATCCTTATGGATTCATGGATTCAGGATCTTTCCCAGTGTCCCAAAAGAAACCAGGTAGCAAAAATGGTTGAAAAGTGCCCCCACCCGTGGATACCCATGAGACTGGAGTACCTACACCAGGGAGCCCAGGTGCATGGGGTTAAGTGGCATAGGAAACCCTTGCTGGAGTCAGTGGAAGCCTCGGTTGTCCAGCTGCTGTCACGACCCATGGACCAGGCCGGTGGAACCCAAAGGTGGATTCCGGACGTGAAGAATCTGAAAAAGAAGGGGACAGTGTCCAGACCACTCAGAGATGTCCAGGAGGTGCAGGTAGGCAATGCCCACCCTGTTGGCGGTGAAGGTCCTGCAGAACTCTGAAAGAAGAAGTCCAGATGCAGAGTCCAGGGGATGCAAGAGATCCTTGGAGTCGCCCACGAGCTGTCCCACGTCGGTCGCCGAATGGCAGGAGGGTCAGTGGCCAGCAGGACCACCAACAAGCCTTGAAGATCTCCTGGAGAAAGAGCCAACAAGCCTTGGCAATAACAACAGTTGCATTCCATAGGGGTTCTGTTCCACTGGCTGAAGCAAGGGCCCACCATCTCCCAAGTTGGTCAGAAAACAAGGAGGGCCCAAAGAGGACCACAGAACCATCACCTGTGACCAGAGACTTTTCATTGTCCATGGGACAGCAGGATCCACCAGCCGGTCATTGTCGTCTTGAGGTGCCTGTGGATGCAGGGGATTGAGTCCATCACTACAAAGGAGATTCCTTCTTGCTTCTTGGTTGCAAACAGAGTCCTTGTAACCCTGGAGGATGCACAGATGTTGCAGAAATCTTGCAGGAGCTGGAGAAACAATGCTGCAGTGGGAGCCCTCCCAGCTGGATGCAGTCCTGTTCCAGTTCCAAAAGCAGACCAGCAGCAGTTCCAGAGGGCAGGAGCAGAAGATGCCTTGCAGAGAGTTCCTTGTAGTGTCTTGCTCAACTAATCTGAGGACCCACCCTTGGGGGAGTCCTTAAGTAACCCTAAAAGGGGGTTGGTCACTCTCTGTAGAGACCCACCTATCAAAAGGGGTTAGGAACATCATTTACCTGACCTAACCAGTCAGGTGCTCCCAGGGGCCTCTGTCTACCTTGTTTCCAAGATGGCAGAATCAACCGGGCCACCTGGCAGAGCTCTGTGCACCTCTCTAGGGGAGGAACTGGACAGGGGGTGATTTTGGAACTGGTGTAAACCAGATTATGCAAGGAGGGCACCAGATGTGTCCTTCAAAGCAGTCTGGTGGCAGTCAGAGGCCACCCCAGCCCAGAGACACCTATTTCAAAGGGAGAGGTGGTCACACCTCTCTCTTGCAGGAAATCCTTTGTTCTGCCTTCCCATGCTTGAGTTAGGCTCATCAGCAGGAGGGCAGAACAGTGTCTGGGGTCAGCAGCAGTGCGGGCTGGCAGCCAGAACCCGCAAGACTGTACAGGCAGAACTGCAGGGTCCTCTAGGAAACCCCCAGAGTAAATGGGATCATACAACTAGCATTGGAATCAGTGTAGTTGCATGATTCCAACATGCTTGATACAAACATGCCTAGGTTCGGAGAAGCCATTATGTAGTTTGACCACTCGTGTTGACGAGGGTCTAATACGTACCTTAACTTAAGATGGCTTCTCTGCACTTGAAAAGTCCAGGTAATGGAGTCCGGGGTTTGTAGGAGTCCCCTGCTCATGCAGGAGCACACTCAGGGACATGCACCCTGCCCTTGGGCTGGAGGACCTACTAGAGGGTTGACTTACAGTGTCCAAATGCAGTGACCACCATATAAGGCATCTGAAGTGAATGGTGCATGCACCATTTTATGCAGGCTGTAATGGCAGGACTGCAGACATAGTTTGCAGGGGCTCCTACAGGTGGCAGAATACATGCTGTAGCCCATTAGAGACCCCTGTGTACCAATGCCCTTGGTACCTAAGTACCATATACCAGGGACTAACATGGGTGCACCAGAATGCCAATTGTGGGTGTAAAAGTTTACTAACAACCAAATTTAGAGGAGAGAGCACAGACACTGGGATCCTGATTAGCAGGATCCCAGTGTACTACAGTCTAAACACACTGACACCAGGCAGAACATGGGGATAACTATGTCATAATGATGCTACTTTCCTACAACTAGGGCTTCCTTTTTGCCAAAAGTGGTCACGCCCTTACCTTGCCTACTTTTTACGCACCCACATATCCTCCAAAGGAAGAGGAGAGACTCCACCACCAGGACCCAATAAAAACATTGACGCTCCACCTTGATCATACAAAAGAGTTCCGGGTGGGTGATCAACTCCGTGACGGCTATGTGGGTGCGAAGAAAGGTTGGGCTCTGCAGGTTTCCTGATGGGAGTCTTACTCTGTATTAAATCTGCTATGCACTGGCCAAAAAGCAGCCACCCAAAGGTTTATGTGCTCATTCTACCAGAGAGAGTTGCAACCACTAGGTTAGCACGCGGAGTTCCAGCTCTCGACATCTGTCAGGCGGCAACGTGGGCGTCCTTGCGTATATTCACCAATCACTACTGTCTGGACAGTCTGGTCCGTAGAGACAGGTACTTTGCCCGTTCAGTCCTGCAGGACTTTCTAGTGTGATCTTGGTTCACAGACCCCCCCCCCCCCGGGATGGGTTTGCTTGGATATTTATTCTAAGGTAAGGAATCTGTCTCTAGATGTTTTTATCACATGGACAAGTTACTTACCTTTGGTAATGCCTTATCTGGTAGAGGCAATATCCAGTTGCAGATTTCTTACTGACCCACCCATCCTCACCACTCTGTGACATAATTTCTAGTACAGGGACTCCCTTTCAGGGCCCTAATTTTGACGCACCAGTGGTCTATGTTCTTCTTGGCTCTGCACTTCTGGCGTGGAAAGTCGTGAAAGGAAACTGACGTCAACTCCGGGGTGGCACCTATATAGGACCTGCAGTGTCTTTACTGGTGTGGACAACGCAGATGACGGATGCAGAGCCAATTGATGCCACCTACTACAAAATCCTCAGGCACCAGACTAGATCTAGAAGATCTTTAGGTGCGTTATCGCTTGAGATTCTCATGTAAATAAACAAAAAAAGCTTAAAAGGGGCTTAGAACCTAAGTATTACTTATTATTGGTTGGCTTCCATGTCACCCTCATTGGTCAGCACCTCCTGCTTTCCCCTTTTCGTTGTGTGTTCGTCCATTCCATGGAGAATGGACCAAGTACAGCTTTCTGTCTGCAAACAGTGTCCGGCCACTGGCGCATGCTCCTGGAGGTACTTTTTGTTTTTCATTTTGTTTGTTGCACTCTGTAAAAGTGCATGTGTTTATCTCCTCCTGCTGTCTGTGATGTGGCTTGCTACCGCCTGCCTCCCATTGCTGTTTACCCCGTCCCCTCTCTCCTCCTCCTGCTGTCCATGCTGTTACTTTCTCCCTACTCCCTCTGTTTGTTCCTGCTTGCCCATCCTGCCCTCATCCCACATCCTGTCATCTCTCTGCCTCGCCCCATCCTGCGTTACTTGTTCCCAGATGGGGGACTACTGTTCTTCAGGCAGTAGTTTGTTGCTATCAATCACCCCCTGTAGTAGTAAGCTCGATCTCTTCGCCACAGCTAACAATGTGCATTGTCAACACATATGCGTGTTGTAGTTCCCAAGATGGCTTTCCTTCGAAGACGCATTCCACCTAGTGTGGAGAACAGGACTCCTGTACGCCCCCCTGGCCAGAGTTCTGAAGAAGATGGAGAATGACTCGGTCCAAGTCCTCCTATTGGCCCCAGATTGGATCAGGCGTGTGGGGTAATTGAGTATGAGCCTCTGCCACTTCAGGAGGACCTTCTGTCATAGCAGCAGGAAACCCGGCCCAGCACAATTTACACCTCCATGCATGGAGATTAAACAATGGCAGTTGAGTGCATTCAATCTACCTCCTGAAGTGGATGCCATCCTGGCAGCCAGACGTCCTACAATTCTGTTTGCACTAAATGCTGGGACCTATTTGTGGTTTGGTGTAGCAAGGACTTGCTGCAAACTAAATTGCTTGAAGTGTTACTTTTGTTCTGTCTTTGGCACAACAAGGCAGTACCGTGGGTACAGTTGAAGGTTGTCGTCATTTTCCACCTTTTTGAGTTTACTGACTCAACTGCCTTTATTCAGATCACCTTTTGTGATGTGTTTCCACACATTTTTTGTCCACGTTTTGTCCTAAACCTTTTGTGATGCCACATTCAGACCTCAGTTTGGTCCTCACTTTTCTTATGTTTACTCCTTTTGAGCCATGGCACAGTCCTTAGCCTCTCGTGTAAGTGAGCTTTAAGCTTTTCAGTCCAGCCGCCCTACACCACCTACTTTCTGGACAAACTGGTGCTGAAGACTAGAACAGACGTTTACCCAAAAGTTATGACTTCCTTTGAAGTAGGGCAATACATCACTGTTCCGAAGTTCTTCACCTCTTGAAAGAGGAGGAAAGAGTCTATCATTTGGACACCAGGAGAGGACTCCGCTTGTACATTCTTCATACCAAAGACAATCAGATCGACAATCAGCTCTTTATGAGACTCTCCATGGCAAAGACAGGCCAAAAGGTGCAGAAACTGATGATGTCCAGGTAGATAGTCCTTTGCATTAAGATCTGCTTGGCGATGGCAAAGAAGCAGCCTCCATTCCACCAGGGCCAAGACTGCTACCACCACATTGGCATGTGGAGAGCATATCCTGGATGTTTGTCAGGCTACTATGTAGGCATCAGTGCACATGTTCACAGAGCAATGCTGCCTTGACAGCTAGGGCATTTTGGCTGTTCACTCTCGCAGGAATTTTTGTTCTGAACCGTTCTACAGACCCAACACTTGGGAGGTACTTCATTACTCTCCATGCTAAAGGAGAGGAAGCTGCCATCAGAAAAACAAATTACTTACATTTGGTAATAATCTTTCTGGTGAATATTCTATATAACCACAGATTCCTCACCACTCTCTGGTCTCCCTGTTCTGTGGAATGGACCCTTTTCCATGTTAAAAGGTTCCAAATAGAGATCTGCACACTGACATGAACAATTTGTTTTTGACTATGCTGAACAATCTTCTGGATCCAGTTAGTCAATTGGAGGGATTCTAAAAGTGAGGAAACTGCAGTTTGATAGAGTAGCCACCAGGAAGAGCATTACCGTAGATAAGTAACTTTTTCTTTACTTACCAAGCAACTGGTGCTATCTTAGTTCTTAATTTCTTCAGTAGTGTTCCAGCGCTTCCACCCCAAGCCTTAATCTCCATTTTGGCATTAAAATAGTACTGAGAAGGATAAGAATGCAGGAACTAGCTGGGAGAAAGGAAAGCAGAGCTTGGGAGTGGGTGGAGCAACTCAGTGCCTCAGATTTCTGCAGTGTAAGCTGGGAGGATCGTAACATGCTGGTAATGTTCTATGGAAGGATTCCTAAGTAAATGTCGGAAGAACTATGAACACAGGAGCTACTATGTTGAGTAACATTCTCCTCTCTCTGTGCTGCTTTGCAATATGTCTGGACTGGAACAGTTACGGTAAGGAGAGCCTGAGGGCGCATGGGGAGCACAGTCTGTTGGTTGAGCATGGCCTCTATGAGTCCATTTGAGATTCCTGAGTTTTTTCTTCAGATTTATGTTCAGTTTACCCATTATTCTGTGTATAACGGAGAAGCAATTAGGATCTCTATCTCATCTCTACAAAATTGAACTGAGGTACTCATCCAGTAGAATCCAGCTTTACACGTGCAGCACAGCCATTCTTTGCTTTTAGAATTACTGCAGAAAAATATAAATTTGTTTCAGCGATCAATTTGACAAAGCAGAATATTTATAACTGGGAGAGAATAGATTAAGCACTACGGTTACAGGTAAGAATTGTTTCAAAGGTATATTTAATAAAATGTGACGTGGATCTGACTAACTCATTCATACTCCATAGTCCATGAAGGTGAAGCTTCAGCCGCCATCAGGAACACAATTGTGTGCTTTCAGTCCCATCCAGCCTCCTGCAGCCATCACCCAAGTCATGCTGCTGGCAAACCCACTGAAGGTGAGTACCTTTATTGGCACATAATTTCTGACAGGACCTTTATGTTTATCATTTTGTGCCCAGTCTGTGTTGTCATCTTTGTTCTGCAGCAAGTGCAAAATCTGTGATGTCTTATTTTGTACTTCAAACTGTAATGCCCTCTGCATTCAGTAGCTGATGAAGATTGTGATGTCCTCTGTTATGCAGCTGGTACACACCCTTGGGATGCTATATTTGTGTTGTGTAGATAGTACCCAGTCTTCAATTCTCTATCTGTTCTGCAGGTAGCTTCTAGCTTACAATGTCCTTAAGACGTATGTGACTGCCTAGTGGCACCCAGCATGCAATACCATGTGTATTCAGCATCTAGGACCCAGCCTGTGATGTGCTCTCTGTTAGGCAGCTGGTTCATTGCCTATGATGCCCTCTTCATTGAGGACAGCGAGTACCCCGGCGTCCACTGTATATTCTACAGTATTGAATCTTTCATGGATTCACATGCTTGAATTTTCTCCGTTTTCATGGTGGCAGTCTCACATTATTCAAAATAAACAGGACAATGTAAGAACATTAGCAGAATTTTAAAAAGCCATTTACGTTGTTAAATAATTCACATTGTTAAAATAGATCCAAAGTCCAGCCAATCAGAGGCTAGACCCTGGACCACTCTTCCCTTGCAGAGCCACCATACCTCTTTTTTTCTAACCAAACGTATGAGGGAGTCGCCCTGAGTTCTGCTCAGTTGTTTCAATTTCTCAACTCCTAACCTTTGCCTTCAACATTCTAATGCTACAGCTTCTGAAGTACTGTTTTTCTTACTTCAGTATTTGGGCACCATGTCAGAGGGATCCAAGAAAAGACTTTTTAGAACATGAAGATTTTGTGAAAAGCCAAGACTTTTTTCAGAGGACCCTTATGAAAATGAACTCTATGCAAACCATAAACACAAGGACTGCAAATACTGTAGAAAGTTTTCTGCTAAAACATTGAAAGACAGAGAGGCCAGGCTCCTCTTATGGCTTCAAAAGAAGAAATCCGGATAAGAATCTGGTTCTAATGAGGAAGAGGTGTCAAGTCACTCACCAGCTGGGCATAAGCATAAAAATGAGTCTACCTTATGTGATAAGGACCCCCAAGAGACCTAAGGTAACTGCTAAAACATTAGGGGAAAAATCAGTCTCTAAGGACTCCGTTTTTTCTCACAAGAAACCCTCTGCATCATTCTCGGTGCCTATCACTCCTTGCAAAAAAGCTCAGACGGCGAAAATTTCACCCGTTCACCCGAAAGCATCGTCTACGAAAACATAATCGCTGGTACTGTCTCTTTCACTTCCAGCATCAGTGTCAACGGCGACTGCAACAACGTCGACAACTGCTTCAACGACGAGGGCTGTGACGACGACCACCTCGTTGACGGCCATCCCATCGACAGACACTTTTACGTCCCCAGTGTCAATTCCAGGTTCAGTGACAATTACCATAAGATACATACCACCCAACTTGTCGTTGACGAGGCAGAAAGGAACTGTGTTTTTTGTTCCAGAACAGACATTGCCAAGCAAAGGATCCTCATTTCCTCCATCCTGCCTTCTTGCCACTGAGGAAGCAGGCGACAAGGGACTTTTCGGTGCAGCCTATGGCCTGTCACAGGTGCCAGGAGTTAGATGAGGAGGAAGGTCCTAATATAGAAACTTCCACCTACCTACAAGATTATTCGTTCACTGCTCGCCAGCAGGCTCAGTCTCACAGGTATGACACCTTCCAAAAAAGCTGTCTTTAGGAAGCTGGCTCTCTATAAGGTGCACTAAAATGAAGTACGCCGTGCAGAGAGTCGAGTGGATCCCACTGCAGAGGCAGAAATAGATAGGTCTAATGCTCTATTTGTGGTAGTGAGGGCAAGCAGTTAGACTTATCAAGAAGTCGTGTTAAGCATTTGTTATACTCACAGAGGCAAAAAATTTGACACACACTTAAAGAATAAATCTGAGACCAAATTAGGAAAATAACATTTGCTTTTATATATGCTTTGAACCAAAGAACTTAGTTATAAGCTAAGCAGTTTTTAAATAAGAGTGCGGGTTTCATTCTCTTCAATGTTAACCTATGGGAGGAAAATAGGATTGCAGTTTTGCAGGGAAGTACTCGACTTACAAATCCAGTCTCTGGGGTTTTAGGTCAACACCAGGCAGGTTCAAATCAGGACCAAGAGTGCACACGCAGTGGGACAAGGGTGGACGGGTGCAGAGGTCAAATTCGGGATCGGGTGCCCAATGTTAACCAATAGAGACTGGGGTTGACCAAAGATGCGTTGCTCTCAAGTGAGTAAAGTGGTGTCAAAGGTTGATCTCCTGGGGTTAAGCCAAGCACGGGGAGCAAAAGGCAGTGCCAATCTTACACCCTCAGTGGCACGGGGGCCACCGGGTGCAGAGTGCCAACACTGTAGGGCACCCAGTGCAAGTCAATGGAGGAGGTCAGTTTTGGAAAAAGGCTACAGGCTCGGAGGCTGAAGTTGGAAAACCGCTTACTGGGCGGTCGTGGTCAGAGGAAGTCTTGAGATTGAGGCTGCAGGCTTTGAGGCAGAGTCCGGCAGTGGCCAACCAACGGTGGACTCTGGCTTAGAATCGCTGGAGAACCTTCACAGGACCAGTAGGCCATTCTGGCTGTGGGCATTGGGTGCAGATGTGGTTCCGGGTGCAGTTTTGTGGTTCCTCATGGTAGAACTATTTTTCTTTAAAGTTGGTTTCTTCTGAACAGGTCTGCTGTCCACAAGAGATCTTGGTCTTTGTCGAAGACAGGCAGCCCTCCCAGGGCTTTGGAGGTCGTTGGACTGCAGGACGGGTCGTCTTTGGATGCAGAATCGTTGAGGGCTGAAGACAAGCCCGTAGGGCTGGGGCAGAGTCAGTTGGTGTCCGCAGTCTTCTATGCTGGTGCGACGCTGTAGTGTCCAGCTCTTCTTAGGTCGTGAGGAATCTGAGTTCTAGGGTTCAGGGATGCTACCTAAATACTCAATTTAGGGGCGTTACAGGAAGTGCTAGGAGGTAGGCAATAGGCTTACCACCTTCAGGGTGACTACACCCTTTTTATGACAACTTCTGCTGGGAAGTGGGCAGAACCCTAACCCTAGTGGCTTAATTCCTTCCAAACAAAATGGAGGAATTTAAAAAGTAGTGTCCACTTCAGCTCGTCCATCTTAGGGATGGGACTGGCATGAACTGGGCACGCCTCCTAACAACTAATTTTTCTGTCTGTGCTGCCGCCAGAAGTGGGGTCAAGACAAGGGGGTTGGTCATCTCCACCATCTGGAGAGACCTGGGTTGCATTACAAAGGCGGCAAGGCCTATGAAGCTCCCTACCCTGGAATGTCCATCCTGCCTGGGAGAGGAGGTAACACCTCTGCCCAAGGCAGGATTTTGTCTCCAGGCCTCGAGAGCACTGGAGGGTCCAGAAATGTGTCTGTGGTGGCTGAACTGGTCACGACCAGTCAGTCAACACACTAGTAGCTGGTAGGTTTTCAGGGGGCACCTCTAAGATGCCCTGTTGTGCATTTCTTAATAATTTCATCACTAGAATCACTGAGGGTTTATTATTCTGAGATGTTTAATACCAAACATCCCAGGGTTCAGAGAAGCCATAATGTAGCTGGGTAACGTGTAGTGACCAGTGCCCAGCACATACATTTAAAATGGCTTCCCTGTGCACTTACTATGTCTCAAAATCGACAGAGGCATAGTAGGGGCATATCTGCTCATGCATATATGCCCTCACTTGTAATATAATGCACCCTGCCTTAGGGCTGTAAGGCCTGCTAGAGTGGGTGACTTACATATAATTAATGTGGTGCTAGGGGACATGGGACACAGGATGTGTGCCATGTTGTGTTTTCAATTTTGGGAGCACCTTCTCACGCAGCATGCAACGGCAGTCTGCATAAGGTGTGTGCTTCAGCTATGAGGGGCCCTCTTCAGTACCCATGCAGTAGGTACTTGGGGTACCATTTACTAGGGGCTGAAGGGCCTGATCACTTGGGGATCAAGTGACCAAGTGTCTTTGTTTTAGGGAAGGGGCACTGGGGAACTGGTTAGCAGGAACCCAGTGCACTTAAGTCGAAGTTGAATATAAAAAACAGGCAAAAAGTGTCTGGGGGGGAAGGTGGTTGGCAGAGGGGTCTGCAATCAGAACCCAGCTCCCTACACTATCCTTATGATAAACCTTATGAGGTGCACCGAGGCACAGGAGAGGACACCATCTTAGTGCTTATTTCTTTAGTGACAGACTTGAGGCATATGCTTAAAGATTACTATAAGCTCTTCCCTGAAGCAAATACACAGCAGGAGCTACCAGCGTGGCACCCATATCCAGCAGTCCAGTACCTGTTCCCACTCAAGAGCAGAGGGCATTAACACAACAACCTCCGATCACCATCAGAGATGATTATATAGATAGTGATGCTGAGGCTCAACCTGAAAAAGGGGACACATTCAGGACTCAGCTACTCTAAATCAAGAATGGGATGATTACATTGTCCCTTCGTCACCATCACCATCACCTCCACCAGAAAGCTTTCCTCCTGTAGACTTTGGAGGCTTTCACAAATTACTGGAACGAGCTTTGGAAAGACTTGATCAACCTCTCCTGGCAAAGCAGGCAGAACATTTTCTGTATGACTTCAGGGACTCAAAAAACCTATTCACTGTATTCCTATTATCAGCTATGTTTAGGAAGAGGGGCTTAATCTTATGAAGACCCCAACATCCGTCGCTGCAGTTATTCCCGGGCTGGATAAAAAAAATATAAAGCTCCGGATGATGCACCAGTCTGTTTAATAGGTCATCTTCTACTAGCTTCTGTAGTCGTGCAAGATGCCGAGCGAAGATCCAGGAATCCTTTCACCCCTTGTTCAACACCACCAGATAAGGAGGACAGGAGACTTGACAACATTGGTTAACGTTTGCAGCAGTGGAAGCTACTTCCATCCGGGCATAAAATGCGCTGGCCATTCTTGGTTGCCACAACTGTCAAATATCATCTGATTTATCTCATCTACTGGAGTTTCTACCAGATGACAAGAAAAAGGAAGCAAGGGATATCTTGCAGGGAGGGGCTAGAGTGTAGTCTGAAATTATAGACACTGCCATGGACACCTCATCAACTGCTTTCAGGCAGATGGCAAGTGCAGTCGTATTACGCCAACAGGGTTCCCCATGGCCTGCAGCATGTATTGTGCCACCCATGGGGGCCCGTGCAAAATGTGTCTGCAGGCCTGCTATTGCAGCCTGCGTGAAAAGATGCATGCACCCTTTCACTACAGGTCACTGTAAGTCACCCCTATGGCAGGCCCTCCTAGTCCAGAGGGCAGGGCCCAGGTACATGTGTGTGACTGCACCCCTGCATGACCAGAGGTGCCCCTACGAGCTCCAGCCCCATTACACTGGACTTCATGAGTGCGTGGAAGCCATTTTACCCGTGTACTGGACACAGGTCACTACTACCTGTCGTCCAGCTACATAATGGTAACTCCAAACCTGGGCATGTTTGGTATCAAACATGTCGGAATCATACCCCAGCACTGTTGTCAGTATTGGTTGCATGATTCCATGCACTCTAGGAGCTCCTTAGAGGAACCCCAGCATTGGTCCTACTAGACTTCTGAGGTTTTCCGAGCGGCCCGCGCCGCTGCCAACCCTCATACAAGTTTCTCCCTTCCTGCTGCTTGACCAGCTCTGGCAGAGGAAGGCAAAACAAAGGATTTCATGTGGGAGAGCTAGGTAACACCCTCTCCCTTGGAAATAGGTGTTAAATGGCTTGGGAGGGATAGCCTCCCCCAGCCACTGGTATGCTTGAAGGGCACATTTGGTGCCCTCCTTGCATAACCCGGTTTACACCAGTCCAGGGACCATCGGTCCCTGCTCTGGCGCAAAACTGGACAATGGAAAGGGAAGTGACCTCTCTCCTGTCCATCACCACCCCCAGGGGTGGTGCTCAGAGATCCTCCAGATGGCCACCTGATTCTGCCGTCTTGAATCCAAGGTGGGCAGAGGCCCCTGAGAGCATCTGAGTGGTCAGGTCAGGCAGCCTCCTCCTGTTCAGTGGTCACCCTGCTAGCAGACCAACCCCCCTTCCTGTGCTATTTAGGTTCTCCCTCTTGGATGGCTCTTAAGATTCGACATGCAACATTCCAGCAGGACTCCTCTGCATCATTTACTTCATCTTCTGGCCACCGGAACTGCAACTGGACCCTCCAGGAACTGACAGTCTGCAACTCCAGCAACAACTCTGCTCTGCAACATTGTTTCTCTGGCTCCCTCCAGCAACTGCAACATTCCCCTGGCTGTGCATCCTCTGAGGGTGACGAGTCTTCAGCCTGCACTTTTAGGAAGAAGGAATCTCTCTTGGAGTGAAGGAGTCACTTCTTTGAATCCGCAGGCACCAGCTGCAACGACAACCAGCTGCGTGGATCCTCTCTTCTCCGGAACTGCATGGATCCTTTATCACAGGTGCTGGTCTGGAGTAGTCCCCTTGGTCCTTTCTAGCAGCTCTCCAACCTGGGAGATCATAAGCCATCGCCTCTTCTTGCAGGACATACCCCTGTGCACAGCGACTCTTGCAGCTACCAAGGCTTGTTTGTTCCTCCTCCAAGGGATCTTCCGGCTCCGCATAGCCCCCGCCTCCAGCACTCTTCCCTGCAAAGCACAGTCTCCTGCCTACTACTCCAGCGACGTGGGGCTCCTCTTCAGGTGTGCTGAGTGGGCCTCACTGCAACTCCTGTGCCTGCTGCCTGTGGGTTGCTTGTGGAGGCTATCTCCTCTACTTGTGACTCTCCCAGCTGCTGAGGATCGCCTCGGACTCCCTCCCTTGGGTCGAGTCCCCTGGGCCGCGTTGGCCCTCTTCAGCCTTGCAAAACCATGTTCTCCGACTCTTGCATTTGCCGAAGCTTGTTAGTTGTTTTACAACACCACTGACTGACTGCATCACGACCGCTGACGTTGGACATCACTTGCATCACTTCTGGAACTCCTCTTCTGCTTCTGTGTTGCACTGCTGACTTTCTTCATCCACCGGCAACCTGGTCCTGCATCCACAGAAGGGTGGGTAGTGGCTCCTGCCACAGCCGGAGACTCCAACTCGAACTGTATTTGGTGCCCTTCTTTTGCAAGTCCTCTTCTGCCAGGATCCACCTTTGGTTTCTTCCAGTCTTGTCTGGGTCTTGCACAGTCATTTTCCAAAGTTCTCCTGTGGGTCTGGAGAAAAATCAGGTACCTACCTCTTCTTTCCTGACGCTGGGGGCACCCTGGTACTTACCTTTTGGGGTTCCTAGTTCCTCCAGCTCCCCTCTACAGATTCCACTTCCTTGGGCGGGGGACCGCCTTTAACATTCCACTAACTTAGTATGTGGTTTGGTCTCCCCGGGGCCTTCACTATTTGCTATTGTTTTTACTATTTGGTATTGGTTTCTATGCTAAACACTGACTTCTAATGTGTATATATTAGTATGTCTACTCTTCTCATTTGTGTAAGTGCTGTGTGACTGTAGTGGTATTACATAAGATTTGCATGTCTCCTAAATAAGTCTTAGGTGCTCATCCACAGCTACCCATAGAGAGCTTTGGCTTCCTAGACACTGTCTACACCTCCATAGGGGATACCTGGACTAGGTATAAGGTGACAACACCATAGGTGCTCACCACACACCAGGCCAGCTTCCTACAGGATATCAACCTCAATACACTGGAAAGCAATCTTACAGAGCCTCCACTACTTCTGCATACTCAAGACAACCAACACGAGGACGATCCCCAGCTGCAGGAAAATCCCAGGGCACCGCTAAAAGACAGTGACAATTCTCAGGCTCATGTCATCTCACCACTCCAACATCAACCCTTAAGCCACTATCTCTCCGCCTTTTACAATATATGGGAGAGCATCTCTTCAGACAAATGGATGTTGGACATTGTCCATCATAGTCACACCCTGGAATTCATTCGAAAGACTCCCAATCATCCCCCTCACAAAAGAAAGCATCAATATCTCACTCTCCTAAAGCAGGGGACAGCTCTACTTTTCTTAAAGAGAGCTCTAGAGGAAGTCCCTTTTGGCAGCAACACTGCAAGGGGTTTCTATTCGAACTTCGTAGCTATCAACAAAAGGTCTGGGAAATGGAGACAAGTCAAGGGTCTGTGACAGCTGAAAAAATATATAAAGAAACAACTATTCATGATGCGGTCTTTGCAAGAAATCCTATTGCTAGTCAACAAAGGAGATTTCATGACGCCTATCGATCTCTTAGACGCATACATTCACATTCCCATCTATGTGAAGCATCAGCGATTTCTGAGGTTCGAAGTGGCATGGTACCACTATCAATTCAAGGTTCTTCCGTTTGGCCTGAGATCAGCTCCCAGGGTCTTCACCAAGTGCATGGCAGCAGTGGCTGCCTTCCTAGGATCGGAACACCAGGTATTCCCCTACCTGGACGACTAGTTGATCAAGGGTAATACATTTCTCTCTGCGACAAACTCCATCTTTGCTTGTCAGCAGCTCTGTCGGTCTGTGGAGCTGAAATTGAACCCAGAAAAATCCTCTGTGACACCATCCTGCTCTCTGGTCTTTCTAGAAGCCATTCTGGACACCACAATCGCCAAGGCATACCGGATCGCAGAACCAGTTCAAAAGATAATGGAAATGGCCACTTTCCTTGAAAAAGAAAGACAGTTTCAGTAAGAGTGTTCAAATCAATGCTGGGAATGGTATCGTGATGCACTTCATTGCTACTAAACTGTCTTCTGCACATGAGACCATTGCAGGAACAAATGGATGCAAATTGGCTACAGGTGTGTGGTTCGTTTGACGACATAATTGACAGCACCCCTCCAATGAAGAAACCTTTGTCATAGTGGGAAAGGGATGTAAACCTTTCCTTGGGTCTCTCTTTTGAGGCAACTCAAACATGCTTCATAATGACAATGGATGGTTCCTAGAAGGTTAGGGGGCTCATCTTCAGGAGATGTAGATCAGCGGAAAATGGTTGGTTCAAGAGGCTCAAATGCACATCAGTCTCCTAGAACTCAGGGCTGTTTTTCTGGGTCTGCAAGCATTCCTGATCAGAATTCACAGCTCCTCGGTTCTGGTCAGCATAGGCAATACCACCACAATGTTCGATGCAGCCAAACAAAGGAAAACAAGATCAAAAAGCCTCTCCTCACAAGCCAAGCTTATGTGGAAGTGGTTACTGATTCACGGCATCTCCCTGCAAGTCGAACATGTACCAGGCGTCTGGGCAGACTCCCTCAGCAGAAATACAACTCAATGCCACAAATAGGAACTAAATCAGACACAGTTGTCTCACATATTCTAAAAGTGGGGTACCCCAAGTCTGGATCTTTTCACAACTCTACTCAACTAAAAAATGCAGAATGTCCACAAGCAGGTTCCTTCAGAGTGGCTCCTGGGAGAATTATCTTCAGATACGATGAACAAGAATGTTTGCCTATGAGTTTCCTCCCTTTCCTCTCATTCCCAGGTTAATATGCAAGATGAAGAAGGAGCCAGGCCATCTCATTCTCATAGCCCTGACATGGCTGAGACAGTATTGGTACACTGAACTCCTTGTCCTGTCTGTGTGTTCACACATCCGAATTTCACTAATGGAGAACCTACTTTCAATGAGCAACAGCCAGGTTTTGCACCCCCAAATACAATCTCTCAATTCATTTGGGTACTGCACGACAATGAATTTGGAACTGTGAGACTACCACCAGAATGCAAGTCGATCCTGGAACAGTGAAGGACTTTTTCCACAAATGTCTTATGTGGCGAAATGGAAGATATTCTACTCCTGATTTATTAAAAATGATACACATCAGTTTCTTTCTTCTCCAGAACACCTATTGCCATATCTTCATCACTTTAGGAAGTCAGGCTTGGTGCACTCCTCTATAAAAGTTCATTTGGCAGCGATCTCCAAGTTTCACAGAAAAACAGGTGAATTATTGCTGTGGTCAGCTTGACTTGCGGAAGAATTAATGAAGAGGTTAGTCAGAGCCTTTCAACTGGTAAGACCTCCTGCAACATCCTGGCAACTGAACACGGTTTGTTCAGCACTTGAAGGCACTGTTTGAGCCAATCCATAAAGCGGATAAGAAGTTTGTTTCATGGAAGTCAGCAGTACTATAGACCTCACGTCAGCCAGAAGAGTCAGCGAAATCCAAGCCTTTACAGTCAATGAGCCTGTAAGGTGTTGTTAAGAATAAAACCCTAAGATCATTCCTAAGGTTCCAACTTCTTTCCATTTAAATGAACCTATTGTTCTCTCTACCAATTGTAAGAACCCTTCTTTTGCTGCAGAAAGGGCTCTTCATTCTCTGGACATCAAACGTTGCTTTAAATTCCGTATTCACAGAACAAAAGTCTTCAGAAAATCAGGTCAGTTTCTCATCTCGTTTACTCCACCCAGGAAGGGTTATGCACTCTCAAGAAGCAGCATAGCCTGTTTGGTGTCAGCAGCAATTGCATTTAGCCACGCAAAAGCAGGAAGACCGATGTCCATGAAAGTCACTGCACATTCAACCAGAAAGGTGGCTACATCCACTGCCTTGTTTGCAGGAGTATCTCTTCCACACATTTGCAGGGCAGCAACATGGTCGAATCCATATACTTTCGCCAAACTCTATTGTTTGGATGCGGCTTGGAAAGCAGATTCCGCGATTGCACAGGCAGTTTTGCTTTACCTCTTTCATTAAGATACACATTGTTTTTCATTATTTCATTGCGATATATTTTTTCAAATAATGTACTGTTATTGCTCTAGCACCACTGTTTGGTTTACTTTGCTCTATTTTCCCCGGTGGTTCAGTTTTTATCTACTTAGTACCTCTTTGGAGAGTGGGCTCGCCTAATCCTCCACCATTTGTTCTAAACTTACTGCTCACTACTTTGATTCAAGCATATAAATCTATGAAAGATTCAACAGTGGAGAAAAAACAAGTTAGTTACCTGTACACTGTGGTTCTCCAATATTGATATCTTTCAGACTCACATACTTCCGCCCTCCTCCCCATTTTTTGGCTCACTTCCTCTATGATGCAGTGATATATCTTATTACACTTGTGCTGAAAATCTGAGGTGCAGTAGCTCTGCAGGGGAAGAATGTTTCAGGGTCTAGCCTCTGATTGGCTGCGGTTTGAGGCTATTATAACAAAGTGAATTGGTTAACGATGCTAATTGTTTTTTTCTGTTCTGTTAATATATGTATATTGTATAGCATATTTTGAATACCATGGGACCCCCACCATGACAGAAAAGATTCAAGCATGTGAATTTATTAAAGATATCAATACTGGAGGACCACACTGTACTTGTAAGTAACTTTTTTTTATTTTTTATTAATGAATGCTTCACTGAGCTCCGGAGGGACTGTGCCTTAAGTGGTACCATTGGTGTTGCAAGATATCATACACACACTAATAATGACATAATGCAGATACATAGTTTCTCAGACTATCATTGACTGCAGAGTGCCAGACAATGGCCCATATTTATGGACTTTTGGCGCATGGCAACACAGCAAGACCCCTTGCTGCGCTGCCCTGCGTCAAAGGGAAAGAGCAGTAATGCTCTGTTTCTATGGCATACAGCGCATTTCTGATGGATACAACTACCTGTGGATTCCTCACCTAATGAATACTCCCATGGCGCCAGCATTCGACGGAAATCTTCTTACTAGTCTCTGCACGTCGACGAGGACGTCACTCTAGCCCACGCGACGCCGTCTGACGTCATACAGGCAATAAGAGGTCCTCGACGACGTGTGGACGTCAGTTCCCTTTTTTCCGTGCATTAGAAACGGTTATCTTCGAGGGAGCAACTGTTACTTTTGCGGTTACAGTGTATATCTTGCTGCGTAGTCTTTCTCTGTGGTAATAATGTCGCAGAGAAAGTCTGGATTTAAGCCTTGTCGTGAGTGTGGAGGCAAGATGTCGGTGACGGATCCTCATTCCGATTGCCTTTGGTGTTTGAGCTCCGACCACGACGTCTCGACTTGTGATTCATGCCAGCACATGAATCCAAAGGCCCTCAAGGAACGTGAGGCGAAGCTGTTTATGGCAAAATCAAAGGAGAAACATCACAAGAAGTCTTCTTCCCCAAGACATCAGCGTCATCGAGACTCCCGGCGCCGTAGAGAATCTCGGCGTCATTCAAAGGAGACTCGTTCCAGGTCTTCGGATCGGCGCCGAAGGACATGGGAGATCAGTCCCACGGTTACGCCGCATCCTTCGACGCCGTTGCCCTCTCCGGCGTCTCCAACTTCACCTGGACAGGCGTCGGTGATTGAGGTATTGGAGCCTCAAGTGTTTTCTCCGGCGCAGACGCCGAGGCCGGCGTCGGGGTCGCCTCCGAGACAGGCACCTCAGTATCCGGCTTTTCCCACCCCTGGAGCCGATAGTTCCGCATTCTTGAATGCGATGTATGCCATCTTCCAACAGATGGCTCCAGGGGGTGCTCCGGCTGGGCCTTTGGCCTTTTCTTTGGGTGATCCTGCGCCTCTTCGGCCGGCACCCTTTATGCCCTTTCTCCCGTTTGGGAACGTGGGCTCGGCGCCAGTCTCGGCGCCGGTGGCCGCTCCGGTGGCTTCAGAAGGATTGACCCCGGGGATTTCCATCCCGTCGACGTCGGGATTTCGGCCTGTGACTCCGGTGGGTCCATCTGCTTCAGCTGCTCTTTCGTCGGCGCCGAAGTGACCTGTGGCGCCGGACGCGGCGTCGGTGGCTTCTGAAGATCGGCGCCGATCTTCGACTTCGGCGGAGGCATTGTCGACTCCGCGTATTGAGCAACGACTTCATTCAAGGAGACGTGCTCTCCGTGTATTAGAAGAGCAGGAGTACCAACGAGCCCTAGAGGAAGGAGAGCTAGAGGACTCGGGTGATGGGCTGCGTGGACTGGAGTCGGCCAGTGGGCTGGACACTTCCCCTGAGTGGGACCTTTCGTCCCCGGGGGAATATACTGAGGAGGCTGCTTCCTTTCATGCAGTGGTACGGAAGGCAGCTAGTTTTTTGGACCTGCCTTTGCCGGTGGTGGAGGCAAAACAAAACCTTTTAACAGAGGTGCTACATCCGGCCTCAGCCGCGGCGAAGCCTCTGTTGCCATTTAATGATGCTCTGCTGGATCCGGTGTTAGAGGTGTGGAAGAGGCCGGCATCTTCCCCAGCAGTTCACAGAGCCGTGGCCAGGAGGTATCGGGCGGCTCCAACTGACCCTGGTTTCCTATCTAGGCACCCTACGCCGGAGAGCTTGGTGGTGCAGGCCTCCTGTTCGTCCAAGTCAGCGCCTGGTTCTTTTCCGACGGTGCCTGGGGACAGAGATTCAAAGAAGCTAGAGGCGCAGTCGAAGAAGATTTTTTCGTCCTGCAGTCTGGCGTTAAAAGCCACCAATGCAACCTGTATCCTGGGGAGGTATATTCATGCTCTGATGGATGACATTTCCTCTTCGTTTACAGAGCTTCCCCAGGGTCTTTTGGATCTTGTCTCAAATGCCCAGGCTGCTGCGACCCAAATTATCCAGACGGGACTGGATACCACCGACTCGGTAGCCAGGGCAATGGGCACAACTGTGGTGGCAAGGAGACAGGCCTGGCTCTGTAACTCGGGCTTTTCTGCAGATGTACAGTCCACATTGTTGGATCTCCCGTTTGATGGGGACAAACTGTTTGGAGCTAAGGCTGATTCGGCCTTGGAACGCTTTAAGGAAAGCAGGGCCACGGCTAAGTCGTTAGGGCTCCAAGCTCCTTCTTCCACGGCCTCTTCCAGATTCTTCAGGAGGTTTCGTGGATTTGGGCGTGGCTCTTCCTCCTCTTCCTTTCGGGGGAGATATCAGCAACCTGCTTCTTCCCATCCCTATAGATCTTTCAGGGGGAGAGGTAGGGTCCGCACCAGAGGAGCCTCTCAGCAGCACTCTGCCTCTTCCTCATCCTCTGGCGGGGTGCAGCAGGGGAAGCAGCCTTAGGCTTCCACCATTTCCCACTCACTCCTCTCCTGTAGGGGGAAGATTACAGCATTTTCTCACCAAATGGAAGACTGTTACATCGGACACTTGGGTTCTCAGTGTTGTGGGAAAAGGCTACACCCTTCCCTTTCGGGAGTTCCCGCCCCTCATCCCGCCCTGCCCTTCTTATTGTTCAGAAGAACACCTCCTGTTGCTAGAACAGGAGGTGCAAGTCCTCCTTTCAAAGGGCGCGGTGGAGTTGGTCCCGGAGCAGGAAAGGGGTCGAGGATGTTACTCAAGGTATTTCCTGATTCCCAAGAAGGATGGTCGTTTGAGACCAATTCTGGACCTGAGGATCTTGAATTGGTTCCTCAAGCAGGAAAAGTTCAAGATGCTGACCCTAGCACAGGTGCTTTTGGTGTTGAACATGGAAGACTGGATGGTGTCTGTCGACTTGCAGGATGCTTACTTTCATATCCCGATACTCAAGTCACACAGGAAGTATCTCCGGTTTGTGGTGGGATCGCAACACTATCAGTTTGCGGTCCTTCCGTTTGGTCTTACTTCAGCACCTCGAGTCTTCACGAAGGTGATGTCGGTGGTTGCGGCAGAACTCAGAAGGAAGGGGATAGCAGTATTCCCTTACTTGGACGACTGGTTGATCAAAGCCAAGTCCCCGGAGCTTGTGTCGCATCATCTGCAGTCAACAACCCAGTTGTTGTTCGACCTGGGTTTTTCGGTGAACGAGCCCAAATCTCACCTAGAGCCCTCTCAGCGCCTCCTGTTCATAGGGGCAGTACTGGATACAACATTGGGTCGGGCCTTTCCTCCGCCTCAGCGGATTCAAGATATTCAGGATTTGGTTCCAATGTTTCAAAATGGAGCGGTAGTTCCAGTCCTCAAGGTCCTTCGTCTGCTCGGTCTTTTTGCCTCCTGCATTCTGTTGGTCACGCATGCTCGCTGGCACATGAGGGCTCTTCAGTGGTGCCTCCGAAGGCAGTGGTCTCAACACAAAGGGGATCTAGAGGGTACTGTCAAGATCTCCAGAGATGCTGCTGTGGATTTGAAGTGGTGGATTGCAAGCAACAATCTTTCACAAGGAAAGCCGTTCCAGCAGTCGCCACCAGTGGTCACAGTCATAACGGATGCTTCCACTCTAGGGTGGGGAGCTCATCTGGGGGATCTGGAGATCAAAGGTCTTTGGTCTCCAGAGGAACAGATGTTTCACATCAATCTGTTAGAGTTACGGGCTGTACGTCTGGCTCTCAAGGCCTTCCTCCCTTCCCTTCGTGGTCAGTCGGTACAGGTCCTAACGGACAATACTACCACGATGTGGTACATAAACAAGCAGGGAGGAGTGGGGTCGTACCTTCTCTGCAGAGAAGCTCTTCGACTATGGTCCTGGGCAAAGGACCATCAGATTTGCTTGATAGCAAACCATCTGGCCGGAGTTTTGAACGTGCGTGCGGACAGTCTCAGTCGCCACTTCTCGGCAGACCACGAGTGGCGTCTCCATCCAGATCAAGTCCGTTTAATCTTCCAGAGGTGGGGGTTTCCTCGGGTAGATCTGTTCGCCACTCGAGAGAACGCGCATTGTCCGTTGTTCTGCAGCCTTCAGTATCCGATGCAGGGAGCGTTGGGGGACGCGTTTCAAATAACCTGGTGCGGCCAGTTGCTTTACGCGTTTCCTCCCATACCCTTGATTCCTCGAGTATTGAGGAAGATTCGCCAGGACCGGGCTCTAGTCATCCTAATAGCTCCGGATTGGCCAAGGAGGGTATGGTATTCCGACCTTCTCCAACTCTCAATGTGCCCGCCGCTCCGTCTCCCTTTCAGGGCAGACCTCCTCTCGCAGTCGCAGGGGCAGGTTCTACACCCCAACCTCCAGAGTCTGCACCTACATGCCTGGAGATTGAACGGGGCAACCTGAGTTCCTTCTCTCTCCCGCCTGAGGTAGTGGATGTTATATTAGCGGCCAGGCGACACTCCACTAAATCTATCTACGCTAATAGATGGTCTAAATTTGTTGCGTGGTGTGGAGAGAGGCAGATTGATCCTTTGCATGCTCATCTATCGGACGTTTTGTCTTTTGCTCTGTCTCTAGCGCAGAAAGGTTGTGCAGTGGCTACCATTAAGGGTTATTTATCGGCCTTGTCAGCCTTCATATGTCTTCCAGACCAACCATCTTTATTTAAATCCCCTATTGTTATCAGATTCTTGAAAGGTCTTCTAAATAAATATCCTCCAAAGCCATTCGTTATGCCGCAATGGGATTTGTCCTTGGTCCTGACTTTCCTTATGGGGTCCCCTTTTGAACCTATGCATTCTTGCCCCTTAAGGTATTTGGTTTTAAAAACAGTCTTCCTGATAGCTATAACATCAGCAAGGAGAGTGAGTGAGTTGCAGGCCTTATCAGTAAAGCCCCCTTATACAACTTTTTATGGGGATAAGGTGGTGTTGAGGACAAAAGCTGCTTTCCTCCCGAATGTTGTTTCACCCTTCCATTTGGCTCAGGCAATTACTTTGTCCACGTTCTATCCTCAGCCTCATCCTTCCAAAGAGGAAGAAAGACTGCACCGTCTGGACCCAAAGAGAGCGTTGAGCTTCTTTATTGATAGAACAAAGGATTTCAGGCTGGAGGATCAGCTGTTTATTGGATACGTGGGCAAGAGGAGAGGAAAGGCAGTCCACAAGAGAACACTATCCAGGTGGGTTGTTCTTTGCATTAAAATATGTTACTCCTTGGCAAAGAAGGATCCTCCTGAGGGCATTAGAGCTCATTCCACCAGAGCTAAGTCGGCCACTTCGGCCTTGGCCAGAGGTGTTCCTGTGGTCGACATCTGCAAGGCCGCAACTTGGTCGTCCCTTCACACTTTTGCAAAACATTACTGTTTGGATTCTGAGGTTAGAAGGGACGGCCATTTTGCACGGTCAGTGCTGCAGGATTTCTTGGTTTGACCATTTAGGCACCCACCGCCGGGCGTGGTACTGCTTTGGGACTCTATTCATTAGGTGAGGAATCCACAGGTAGTTGTATCCATCAGAAGAACGAGTTACTTACCTTCGGTAACAACTTTTCTGGTGGATACATTAGCTACCTGTGGATTCCTCACGGTCCCACCCGCCTCCCCGTTGCCTTTCTGGTCTTACCAAGTAATCCTTGAGTACGCTCCTCTTGGTCTTTGAGGGTGCAATAGATGTGTATATAATATATTTATATATATGTATATATGTATATATCTTTGTGTATATACTTGATGTGTGTATATATTTTAAAAGAGAGAGTTATTTATATATATATATATATATATAAAAGATTTACAGTTATTCATGCAATGTTGTGTATTTTTACAATATAATGGGATGTTGCCTTGCTCTTTCATTGCATTGCCTGGTTGTTCTCATGCACGTAAAAAATGATTGGTACTGACGTCCGCACGTCGTCGAGGACCTCTTATTGCCTGTATGACGTCAGACGGCGTCGCGTGGGCTAGAGTGACGTCCTCGTCGACGTGCAGAGACTAGTAAGAAGATTTCCGTCGAATGCTGGCGCCATGGGAGTATTCATTAGGTGAGGAATCCACAGGTAGCTAATGTATCCACCAGAAAAGTCGTTACCGAAGGTAAGTAACTCGTTCTTCTGTCATTTCCCACTGCACTGGTGCTGTTTTAGAAGCCTAGTGCCAATGCAGGCACCCTTGCACCATGGAACACCTTCCTGCACAAACATAATCCTGAGAGGCCTTTAAACGTGGAGATATAAAGATATTTCTCCTCACTGTGCCTTCTCTGGGGAGGCATAAGGTTTTGGCGCATCCCTAGGTTTATAAGCTCTTGTAAAATGGGGGATGCGTCAAAATCCATGGGTGTTGCGTGGGAACACCCACTGCAGCTCCCATAGAATGCCTCCCTTGTGCAGAGTAAGGCAGTGCAGCGATGTGCGCTGCCCTGCCTTACTCCATATCTATGAGGCCATTCAAAGCCACACGTGGCCTCACAGATATGAATTTAAGGTTTGGGCTGCTATTGCATCACAAACAGTGACACGATCGAGGTGCAAGCGGCTCATAAATATGCCTGTATGTTATCAGTTTTGAGTGTGAATTAGAGTGCAGAGCCATGTGCACATGGTCAGAGAAGGCTGAAATACTATGCAAGGTGTCACTGCCCTATAGTGTGTGATTTCACTGTTTCTTCTTCCCCCCTGCAGGAGAAAGTGAGACTACGATACAAATTGACCTTCTTTCTTGGAGATCAGCCCAACACCGAGGTGGGGGAAGTGGATCAGTTTCCACCTGTAGAGACATGGGGAAAGCTCTGACCTAACACTAGTCTGAAAAGACTTTGAGACAAAAGCTCGTCCTGCAATGGGTCTATGGAGTGAAAGGAAGTCTGAGCTGTTCCCAGCAGCTCTGTGACAAACTGAGAATGGAGAGCACGCCAGGCTGTAAGCAATGGGCCTTGTGTAGCTTTGTTTACATGTCCTCACCACTTTGCTTGTAGCTGTAGCAAAGACCAGTATGCTCTGGGTGAACTTTGTATAGAGCACAATAGTGACTTTTTAAGCACTTTATCTGGGTTTCCATGTGGTCTCCAAACCCCACAAGGACACCCATTTCGGTCCACCCATTCATGCAGTCTTTCATTGTTCTCAGCAGTGTCTGGCAGTGATACAGATGTGCTTAGCCCATTTAACTTTCACTTCTTAAAAAGGAGCTTCACCTGTGCAAATGTAATGTCTTGATGGACTCCTAGACTGTAGACCATGTTATATGCTAGAAGTGGGTTACTCTGACTAAGGCGAGGTTTGCTGAATTCTTTTATAAGACCAAGTGTAACCTTTCCTATGTGGATATTCTACAGAAGTGACAGTATGAACATTGAGTGCCCATTATAATGTTGTCCCTTACTGTGGTATTAGCAGCCAGGACCAGTTTCAATGCCGGTGCAGCAGACAGACTCAGTGATGCATGTTCAGTGTGGCAGGAGTGAGCCTAGGTTTCTGAGAGCAGTCACTGAAGATCGTTTACTACTTTGGATGGTTCATCGAAGAAGAGTGGGAAAGGTGGTGTTGAATTCCAGTATGGCATTTCATAGACTAGTCGTCTTCATTGCAAAGGAGCTGAGCGTGTTTTAAGATTCAGTATTTGAGAACCAATAATCTACCTTTGAACTGCTGTACTTAACAAACATCAGTAATCCACTGATTTAAAAGCAATTACTTGTGCGCTCACACTGAGCAAAAGCCAGTAAGATATGATTGATATGTGTGAGTAATACTTTCCCTTTTAGGTGTGGTAACCGCTGCAAACATCAACCCCACAATTCTCAGTGCAGACGGAAACGACTTTGATAAGAAAAACGAGCCCATGACCTGAGCGCAATAGGATGTTGCTAAGAAATGTTTATTATTCTCTTCCATAATTTTGGAATGTCTAAACTATGAAAGCTTATTTTACAGAATATACTTCATTATAAATTCCATGCCATGATATTGATATATTGTTTTGGGGTGTCTTGCTTTTTCAGATGTGCAGTGGACACCAGGTGTATTCATGCAAAGATATGTTTTACTTCTAAATTTCCAACCGTCTTGTATGGACAGTTACGTCGCTCCACTGGTATTGACTTATGGCCTCATTATGAGTTTGACAGTCCCAAGGCGGGACTGCCAATCTCACGGGGAGTGCGCCACAGTCATGCCGGTGACTTGTCCACCCCCAAGTCCCCCCTGCCAGCCAACAAATTACAATGTTCCTGCTGGGTAGACCGGCAGGAACACTGTATGCGGTTCCCGCCGGGCTGCCTGGCGGGAACAGTGCTACGATATTGGTCTCGGGCTCCCTAAACAGCCTTTCCGCCAGCCTTTTCATGCCAGGGCCCTCTCCATGGAAAGACTGGCGGAAAGCTGAGTTAAAATCAGCCAGGCAGCGTGATGTTCAGCGCCATCCTGGCTGAGTACAAATCAGCCGCCATCACCACGTCAGGAACCATGTTCCTGGCGGGGTCGGCGGTCTTTAGGCAGGTCTGCCTCCCAGGGTTGTAATGTGGCAGTCGGACTACCTGGAGTGCAGCGGTCCAGCCGTCACCACAATTGTGGCTGTCCTCAGACCACCACACTCGTAATGAGGCCCTTTGCTTCTTACACTTACTCAGGTGGCCAAAACGTTCTGAACTTGAGTGGTTTTATAGAAGACGACTCCCGACAGTCTCTACGGGTCTCTCACAGAAATGTAACATAAATTCAGGTGAGTCACATACAGGCTCAGGCATTGCTATTGCTTCCCCTAGTGTTAGTTTGGAATGCAATGTGCCAGTTGCAGAGACTCATTATTTTAAACTCATTGGAAGGTGCAGTATGCACTTGGTCCTTACACTTGAAATTGCAAGAGTTCCTACATGCTAAAGTAAACGTCCAACAAAGTCTCCTTCGAAAATCCACAATGTCAGTATTTTCAGGGCAAGATTTTATTTATTTCTATATAAAACTAACCTGTTCACGGTCCAGTGTACCGGAGTGAATGGTGAGTGAGTGGCTCTACATTAATTGATGATATAACAGTTGACCATTTTTAGACTGTCAGTGGTTGTCTGATGCAGTTAACTGGGACAGTGAGTGTTTAATCTGTTATGCTATTTAGCAAGATTTCCGTTACCTTTCATTGAAAAATATGCACTGGTCCTAAAATTGACATGTTTTTAATTTACAAAAAGAGTGATTGGTCATTTAAGACGGTGACTAAGTTCAATCCTTACTTATTTTAAGAAACAGGCAGAACATTTGTGTTTCAGAATAAGATTGTCGTTGTGCTTCAAAAAGAGTAATATTTCAAATTAACCACTTCATCGTCTGCATATCACAATCACTTACATTTTTTGGTGCCCTAAATATTTTCACTAATTAAATGTAAGTAAACTACTAGCATTGTCTGTCCAGTTTGCATGATGCAAAGAGTGGATTGCAACACAAACTGATCATTTAAATCATCAACAGATTTCTGTACAAAGATGAACCCAATTGATTGACTGCCCAGTTTTAGTATCAGTGGCAAGTTAAAGTGTCACAGCTCTAATTAGGGCATCCACTGCAAATTCCTCTGAAGGACACTATTCTGCAAACGATATCTACGACATTTATTTCTGCAAGGCCGTCCTTAATTGTGTGGCTACCGTCACGTTTCCTGTTCTATAGTGCCAGGATGCCCGTGTTGGTGAACGAGTGCTCTAAAAATCAATAAATCAATTAGTGACATAAATGAGTGGTGTTCAGCAAGTAAAGGATGAAATACAGTTGATCCGTATCTATTGAGACACTGCAAAAACATGGATTATTACACCTGGAGATAAATACTGTGAGGAACACATCCAGGCCCCGATCCTCCATGTATCTCACCTGTAAAAAAAAATGTGTTCCTCCAATAAGTTAACAAACGTTCCTCACTTTTTAAAGTGTGCGAATCTGGGTGGCACTGGTGTCCAGCTTGTTTTAATTGACAGTGCCAACAATTAACTTCCGGCTGTGGGACGCATAATTAATAGGGTACCTAAAAAGCGTCACAAGTCATAGATTCCTTGATTGCAAACGTACGGTTTGAAATTCTTGTCCGAGGCACAGGTATTCTGTGAACCTTCTCTGTGTAGCTGTATAAGTGCAAACACACTTTACGAATGCTGGCAGTGTTTCAGTACACTCCTCCCACAGATTGGTCCAATCCGCCGCTTCGGATTATGTGCTGCAGATACTGTAATTTGTTTTTCTTCATTTAGGAGTACAAAACTCTTTGCACGTACTATTTACTGCCCACACGCTTCCCACCCCCATGTTGTAATCTGTTTCGATTGTGCTAAAGCTAACTCTTCCTCTAACAATCTTCCATTGATGAACATGCCTGTGCACTCTAGGTACTGTTGCTATGAGTTGTGCTTATTGTCGTTTTAGGGGCGAACTCTAGTGTCAGGTAGAAAATTGTTTTATGCAGTTTACTGCGATGATATTTGTTCCAAATATTCTCGAGGTTTAAATCAAGGAACATTGATGACGTTTCCTCTGTACTCCAGAGTGAACATCATAGTTACTTTGTTCTGGTATCTAATCCATCATCCGTGATTAACAGCCCAGATCATCCTTTATCTTGGCCTGTACGATATTTTATTCAGTTATGTTCAGGAGTAAGCTACATATTGTGGTTTGCTCCAACAACTAAAAAAATGTATACATTGGCTCTGCCATACTCCTGCAAATAATGTTGGCAGTCTAGCACGTAGAAATGGCTCTCGTTGCGGTGAATTGTATTACTCTTCATGGACCTACAAGAACTAGTATTAAGAGTATTTTAAGACTTGCCAAGACCAAACAAAATGCTCATTAACCCCATCGAGCTCAGCTTCTCTAGTGCATAAATTCAGATTAGTGATACCAGGAAATTAATAGCTATCAAGAATCTAGCCTCTGGTGAAGCTGTTCGTGTATTGGATCCCAGTCCCAGCAGCTCCCAGCTAGGGCTGTCGAGCTGTCAAGGATCATGGGAAGCACAGTGAAAGTAGACAGATGACCAGGCGAGAGGAGATGCTATATTCATCTTTAGTTTATGCCAATTGAAAACTGAAATAAAGGAGTTCAGAACGTCTTCCCATTGGAGCTCAACATGCACTGTATGAGCTCTGTTGAGCTGTACTCCAGCAATTCGCAAAAATGTTCTGGCTTTTTCTCACTAAACCGACCATGCTGCAGTTGGCTTGGAAAAAATGCTGGCAATCAGCATTTTAAGTTATTAAAAAGGGATTCTCTGCCACTCTCACAGCCAGAGCACTTAGTGGTCAGGGAGTTTCCTTTATTGGAATACTGTGTGCATAGACTTGACAATCCAAACGGCATATGCTCTAAACAAAAAACCCGAAAAGAATGGGAGGTGTGAAAAAGTAACCTCCATATTATGAATGCAAGGTATTACCATTGGCGTGGCATGTTTCTGCTCCCAACAGCATTGTTTTCAAGGCTGATCACACATGTTCAGCATGCAAATGTTTTTGAACTGTTAAGGTTATTCACACAGAGCAGTTCAAACAACTGCACAAATACTTTTCAGAATTTTGAAACTCTCGTGACTGAGGACGAGACGTGACTGCAGATTTTAGAGATAACCCGGTCTTGAAACGCCAGACAGATTTCAAACCAAACATGCACCTTACACCACTAGTTTTGTCCGAAAGCAGACTGCCTGGGCATACCTTTCCATTAAACTTTCACCCAGAGCATCATTTGTACAGAGTTGTGATGCTTCCTTCTCCAGCAAATAGATGCAGGCAAGGTGGGGTCTATTTCGGGTTGGGAAATTAGCAGTTAAGTTCACTTCTCAGATGAAGTGTGTGATATGGAGACCCTGAGGGGTTTTCATAGATCAGCTTGCATTGTCAGAAGCGCCTTGAGCGGCCATCACTGTGGGAGACAGGAGGAGACACTGGCTGGAGATACTGTAGCTGGGCTTTCTAGTCCTTCTTTTCTGTTCAGGGGAAACAGGACAAACCTGTTGACCTGCTGAATCCTCTTAATTGAGAAATCCGTTAGTCTGATATTTATGAATGTTACATGTACTTAGTTCTAGGTTGTTGCTTTGTGACAAGTTGCTGTAATGTAAATATGTGTCGGATATGTTTTTGCTGCACGTTAAATAAAGTGTTTTGTCTATTGCTGTTTTTGTGCCTTTTGCATTAGAAGGGTGGGGGAGCAAGTGTTAAGATGATGAAAGCGCATTTAGGCATAATGGAGAAAATCCAGCAGAGATGATCGTTCTTTTGAACGTAATCAAATTATCACTATATATAATCAAAGGATTGGTGCATTGACAGTATAGCTGCGAAGTATTCAGATTGCATGTGTGTGACATCACTACTGTTTGTGTGCTTATGAGTGATATTCTTTGCCTTTTGTATGACACTTAGAGTGAAATTTAATTATGATTAGAAACAAACAGAAAAATCCCTGTACTTAGATGCATATCAGAAAGTATCCCCATTGATGCAACATGGAGCTCTAGAATAAGTCACTTTATATTTGTGCACATTTTCTTTTTTGCACTGAGGAAGTGCTGCTTACTGGCAGCAGACTGCTATTGAATTTAAAGTTACCTGTGCCTGTAGAGAGCGGAGAATTCCATCATCAACTTTAAACAACCATTGGGAAAGCCAATAGGTCTCACATTTGCAAGGTTAAAATGGCCTTTATTGTTTTGCTTAGCAATTGATGTTGGACAATATGAGCTTCCTTATACCCATTTTTAGTTTACCTGTAAGTCCCTGGTACATTGATATCCCTATGCCAAGGGCCTGTAAATTAAATGCTACTAGTGGGCCTGCAGCACTGCTTGCACCACCTGCACCACCCACAGAAGTAGCCTTTCAAGCCTGTCTCAGGCCTGCGTGCGCAGTTTACTGCCACAGGGACCTGACATCTAAATGTACTTGCCAGGCTTCGAACTCCCCTTTTACTACATGTAAGTCACCCCTAAGGTAGGCCCTAGCTATCCCTATGGACAGGGTGCTATGGATGTAGCAGGCAGAACATGTGCCTAATTGTGTGGCTGTCCTAGTAGTGACAACAGCCTATTTGGTTTCTCACTGCTGTGAGTGCTGCCTTTCATAGGATTGCATTGGAAATGCCCTACATTATATAGGGGTGGTATTGTCTGATCTATTAGGGGTAGCATAGGCATGTTTGGTATGGTTGTAATAGTGGTGAGAAATGCTGGTTACTGGTGTAGGTGTATTTTTTATTACCCTTATAGAAATGCCACTTTTAGAAAGTGGGCATTTCTCTGTGCTTATAACTGGTGTTTTGCAGCTTGACTCCAATCCAAGTCTGGGGCAGAGTGACAGCTGGGCTTTGTACATACCTTTCAGATAGCCTGTACACAGGAAGAGTGGAAGTGTCACAGAGGTGCATCTGCATACTGAATGGTCTTCCTGGGCTGAAAAAAGGAGAGGCGGGGAACACCTGCATTTGTAAAGGCTGTTCCCAGGTCTCACATAAAGGGCTCGTTTACCCCCACTGATGTCTGGAGCCTGAGCGGGAGGAGAGAGAAGACACTCCTAGAACCAGTTAGGACTGGTTGGAACCTCCTCTCCCCCCCCACTGTAACAGATGTGCAAAATGAGTACAAATACAGGGGGCTTCCCCCACATCCTTAGACATTTTTGGATTTCTAAATTGGACACCGAATGCTGCTGGAGGGACTCACCAAGAACCGCCTTGGACTGATGCTGCTGCTGTGCTGACCTGTGACCTGCTGGGGCACTAAGAGTAACTGCCACTGACTGCAATCCCTCCAGGGGCTGAGATGTGTTCCCCCTGTTCCCCTGCAACCTTTTTGTGCCCTGAAGGGAGTGCAGAAAGAGCGCTTCACTAATGGTGGCAAAGAGCGCATTCTGAGTACTTTACACAACGCTGGACAGAGCGCTTCCGATCGGTGGTGTGGAGTGCCTTTTTAGCGCTTTATTCTTTTTATTGGAAGAAGCGCTTTGCCCCCTTTCAGTTGGAAGCACGTCCTGAGCACTTCGTTGTGTGCAGAACGACCTTCACCACCGCGACCCAGGCTGATAAGTTACATCATGAGTAGCACAAAGCGTGTTCGTCGTTGGTACCCCGGGGGACAGCAGCGTGCCCCCGGGGTACAAGCAGGTGCCAGTTCCTCACCAAATTTACTGCTGCTGCCCGGAGGGCTGCAGAGAGGCTCGTGCACCACATCGAGAGGCTCATTGGAGGCTCCCCATCCAGTCTGTGGGCATCGCCGGTGGGGCGAAAGCCTCATCGGGGGCCCCCCATGCCACCGACCACCCTTTACCAGTTATTGTTCACTGCCCCCAAAGTAGTTTGTGGAGATCGCCAGCAGGGTAGAAGCCTCATCGGAGGCCCCCACCCCCTTACTATTAGCACAGATCACAGATGGGCAGGAAACCTCATTGGAGGTCCCCTGTTTGCACTGGATTCCCTACTCATTGCTGGGGGCATATAAGCAGGCCGGGGTAGCGACCCTCGACAGAAGTCCCCAGAGTCCTGCCAACGACTAACCTACCGCTCCCCAGGGGCCAGGAACAGAGCGTGAGAGCTCCCAAGTTGGGGCACGGACGACCCTGTGTTGCCAGCATTCTCTTGTTTTGCGCCTGGGTAGGTAGCAGATCGGGCTTACCGGTTTTGGGTGAGTCTATTGACCTGTGCTCCATGAGAGTGCCCCTTTTAGGGGCACCGATGATGATATGTGTCTTTCCATAATTGTCTTCCCATGACATTTTACCCATGTAGGGAACATTTTAGGAGACTATGGGGGTTATTACAACTTTGGAGGAGGTGTTAATCCGTCCCAAAAGTGACGGTAAAGTGACAGATATACCACCAGCCGTATTACGAGTCCATTATATCCTATGGAACTCGTAATACGGCTGGTGGTATATCCGTCACATTTGGGATGGATTAACACCTCCTCCAAAGTTGTAATAACCCCCATTATGTGTTTTCTCTTATTGTGCCTACTTGATGATGTCTCGACATATATACTAATACTTCTCATTTGCTCAGTGCACTGTTGGTAACAGTGTCAACCTGACTACTATTTATGTTGCAGGACAACCGGTAACCTATGTGTTTTATTAGGACTACTGTTGGTTTTCACAGAGTAATAGTACCTGAGTAATGTTCTGACAACTGCTTGTGTAGCAGGGTTTTAAAAATACATGTTGTGTTTGATCTAATGATGTTTTGTGCAATACAGTTTATTTTTATATAACTGGGTGTTGTGTTTCCTTTGTGGTGGGGATAGTGCGTCACGTGTGTTGTGTATGTTTTAGATAGACAGTAAATAACTTACTTTTTAAAGGCCAGTAATATTTGATGGAGTTCATTACGTGGGAATTGTTTTATATTTTTAAATGCTGTCAGGGTTGGGGCACGTCTAAGAAGACACCTACAAAGCCTGCATAGAAAAGTGCTACTACAAAAAAATATATATATTGCTTTTAAATAAAGTAATTTTAATAATTAATAAAGTACAATACTAGTATTACAAGAAAACATCAGTTTTTAAAATACATTGTAATGTAAAAATGCTTGCAAGGCTGGGGCATAGGCAGTAAATTAAGAAATAGGTTTCTGCTACCTTATACCTACCTATAGTGAAGCATCCAAGATTAAAGGCCACACATTACTGTCTTCCTGAATATAGTCATACCTGTAACCTCAGCATAAAGGACTTATCTGTGTAAATATATTTTGGGAAAACTCTCTGTTGAAATTAACAACCATTGCGTAAAACCCCTATGCAAGCTGGTGTTAAGGGAGAACACTTTAATTATGAATTGAAAACATGATGAATCGTATTTATATTAAAATAAACAAAAACCAACAAAAAAGAAAGGAAACTGTTACTATATTTCCCCAAAAAGTAGTAAAGATGATATTACATCTACAATTGTTTTTTAAAAAACATTATTTTAAGACCACATTTTTTTTTTTTAAATCTCCCGTTCTCTAAGCAACTGTTAATGTAAAAGAGCTGTTAGGCCTGGAGCCGAATCAGTTACTGTTGAAATCTGTAGATGCATATGGATCACCACTTATACTAAAGGAGCTGGTCTTAGTGGGAATATAGAAGAAAACAAGTGTTTTTAAAAATTGTAAAGAGAGAACCTGTACAGCATCCACCTAACAATTACAACCCAGGGGGTCTGTCTGCAGTGTCCCATCGCTTAAAGTTATTGTCCTCTTTCTCCACAGAATGCCTCTGCAACGGTCCCCTTGACCCATCATTCCAATGACCGCGCACAGCGAATGCCACGTGCACAGGCACACGAGGATGAACAGAGGGAATGGGAAAACACATAGGGCTAAACAATGACATAAATTTTCCAGTGTTTTAACAGGACATTACATCTATTCCCCTTTATCAACAATTAGTTCAACACGTAATCCTTGAACCTTTTCAGAACCCTTTGAATTGGTTACAACTGTAGTTGAAGACATGTTAGAAGGGTTTTGGCTGTATTCAGGCAAACTATTATGAACAACTTCATGGCCCCTATCTTGTTCTGGTAATTTAATGCCAACTACATTTGATCCATTCCACCATTGACCATTATTCAACAAGACAGCTGTGCCATTAGTCGTAACAACCTGTCTTGGTTCACTGTATTTGCTCATATTAACTCTCTTCTTTCGATATCTCACTCACCAAATCACCAGCACGCACATTCATCTCCTTGACTGCATTTCTAGCATTATAGTTGCTATGCATGCGTTTTTGATGCTTGTCTATTAACTTTCTCATTTAGATCGCCTTTTCCTTCATGTTTGCTTTTTCCCATTTCTTCCATGCCACCAACCAGTATGGTTGTAATTGCGTGTTGGTAATTGCGCCTGAGCAATTCGAAAGGTGTTCTACCTGTGGTGTTGTATGGAGTGGTGCGATACGACCATAGTCTAGATCTAAGGGTTGCCTCAATGGGAATATAAGACCTTAATGCCATCTGAATGGTTTCTTTGACTAAGCGATTGGCCCGCTCAACCTGTCAATTACTTTGGGGCTGGTATAAAGATGACCATATGTGCTCTGTTATTTACTTTCAGGAATGTAGTCACTTCTTGTGACAGAAATTGCACTCCATTGTCTGAGACCAGCTGATGTGGAAAGCCCTCCCTACAAAACACTTCCTTCAGGAATGTTGTCATTTCAGACGTGGTAGGCTGTGGTACTCTGCACCTCTCAGTTTCCATGAAGCAAAAGCAACACTTTCCACCTCATTAACTGCTCTCTGGCTGAGCACTGCACCCAACCCAATCTGGCTAGCGTCAGTGGTCACTAGGCTTCATAGGTTTTCACTGAAGGACTGCAAGGATGTTGCCAACTCAAGTCCCTTTTTTATGTTCTTCATGCTTTCTTCACATGTTTCATCCCATATGAATTCTGCATCCTTCTTTGTTAACTTTCAAAGTTTTTAGACACTAAGGGCCTGATTCTAACTTTGGAGGACGGTGTTAAACCGTCCCAAAAGTGACGGATATACCACCTACCGTATTACGAGTCCATTATATCCTATAGAACTCGTAATACGGTAGGTGGTATATCCGCCACTTTTGGGACGGTTTAACACCGTCCTCCAAAGTTAGAATCAGGCCCTAAGTTAGTAAATGAAGGTAAGTACAATTCCGTTTTTAAAATAAACCTGTCAGTTTAAGATGGAAAGTAAAGAAATGTAATTTTTAAAAGTAAACTAATATTGGGGTAGAGTCCGTAACGCAGAAAATAGTTATTTTTGTAAAGTGTAAGGTGTTGGGAAGCTATTATATACTGCCTAGGATGGTTTCTGAAAATATAATTTTGGTAAATATTTCTAAAACGCTTCTAAAGAATGCTAATAAAAGCCTTCATATAAAATTTAAATAACGTCTTTGTTTGAATTTTACCATAAAAGGGCTAGTAGGGCAGGATCTAAATAAGTAACTTAAGAAATATTTCTCTGCTTCTGCATACCTACTTATAGCAAAACAGCCAGTGTAAAAGGCTGTACGTTATTCGTACCTGCAACCACAGCATAACTGCGTTATATCTGTGATTGAATGTAATTATAATTCAATATTTCAAATAAACCTATTATCGGCTGAGCCCCTTTTGGTAGACAGTAAATTAATTGCTTTGTAAAGCGGACATTATTGGGTGGAGTTCACTAAGTAGGTAGAATGCTTTTATTAAAATGCGTGCAAGTTTGGGGCACATATAAAAAGATACCTAGGAAGCCTGCTATTACTGTAATTTGTTAACAATTGTTTTTAAATAAAGGTAAGTACGATAATTTTAGAACAAAACTACTGTTCTTAGAGTGCATTGTAATATGGTAGGGCTGGAGCAAAGTCAGTTTGCATATATTTCCGTAAACCTACGTAAAGTGAGGAGGCCAATGTTACAGACCTCTCGAAACTGTCTTTAGAAAAATGAACATACCTGCAACCAGAGCATACAAGTGTTATCTCTGCAAATATATTTTGTGCAAACCCTCTGTAGCAATTAACCAAGACTGTGTGGAATCACCTTTACACGCTGATGTAAAGGGGAAGTGCTTTAACTAGTAAGAATTCATAACATGGTATATTGTAATTCCCAAAAAATAAACAAACAAAAACAGACATAAAAAAGTGAAAGCTGTTACTGTTTTTCCACAAAAAAATCGTGAACATAATATTGCATCAACAAGGGCTATATTTAAAATTTAAAATAGTAATAATGCTTAGAATCAATCTAAAAGTTCATAATGGAAAGAAATGTCTCGACAAAAAATCCCTTCCTGCCTACTGCAAACAATCACCAAAAACATATTAATATTTTAAAGGTTATTGGGCAAAACACTAAAGAAGCAATTTGGGACCCATAATACGAATAGCTCAGCATAAATGATTATAAACTCTGGACATTTGTTGAATTTGTTGTACGTTTTTTGAACTTCCTGAATCCTATTGATTAATATATTGGATTTGAACAGTACAGAGTGGCCTTATTCATTAATTGAAGACTGGGTCTTATGTACACAAATTATATCTAAACAATTCCTCTAGGAGCATTTTTAAGTGAGACTTTTAGAAAGTTGGCATTTTCTTAAGTTAATCATTCTGTGTCTTTGAATACACATCTGGGGTTACTGACAGCTATACTTTGTGCATTCCCTCTAGACACACACACACACAATGGTACCTGAGATGTGACTTAATGGGCCCTAATGGCCCATTAACTGGCTTGATGGGGGGGGAGCTTAGCACTGCCTCACATCTGAATAGGGCTGTGCCTCACCCCACACAAAAGGCTGCATAACCCCCTGTAGAGTGTCTGGAGCCAGGGAAGGATGAACAGGGACCTTGTGATCTTCAAAGGTACATTTGAATACAAGTATTGGACCCCAGTGACGATGCATCACATTTACTTCAGTGGAGCCTGGCAACAATGCAGTGACCCGACTGCATGGAAAATACTGACGCATTGTGCCCTCGACATAGACACTTTGCTCCATCAAAGGTACTGTTTCAGCAGATCCTGTGTGGGTTCTGTAGCTGGCCTACCTTCCATCCCAGTCAGCGTGACCGCTAATGACTTCTAAGCACCGTTTTCACATTTAGGCGATCATAATGAACACGGCGGGAAACACCGCCGACGGCCGTGGCGGCGGTGAACAGAAGTCAGCCATTGGCGGTGAATGGAAACCCGCCATATAATGAACGAAAATCCCAACCCTGCCAAAAATCACCAGACCACTACTTCCGCCATGACCCTGTCGGCGGAAATCCCACCTCGCCACCGCCGAGCAAACCCACATCCCACTCTCCAAAGAATGATGCACAAATCACCTTGGTGGACAGTGGGGGCCAGACGACCATTGGCGGTACCGCCCACCACAGGTGGCGAGTGGACTTAACAGCAAGAAGTACACACATTGGATAAGCGTGCAACCCACACACCTTACACACATCCATAACCCCATAAAACACCCCTAGACATACCCCACAATCCTTTGCAACGAAACCAGGCCAAGAAGACGGAGAGCACCAGAGGCAGACACCGAACGCCACCATACACAAGACGCACACCGACCCACAGAAGAGCACCCTCACCGCGTTCCCAGCCCCAACACCATTCACCACACTCACCATGTCACCCCCCAAACATCCACGCTTCACAGAACAGCACACACCCATCGCAAGGAAGATGAAGCTATGGCAGACTATTGTGAACAGGGTCAATGCAGTGGGACACCATCCACACACCCGGGATGACATCCGGATGAGATGGAACGACCTGCGGGCGAAGGTCAGGGGCATGGCATCAAGGCACCACATTGCAGTCCAGAAGACTGGGGGAGGACTGCCATCAACACCACTAGAATACACAGACTGGGAGGAAAGGTACTGGCCATCCTGCACCCTGAGGGACTCACTGGAGGAATGGACTCAGGTAAGTCATCAACATATACCCCATATACACCATACCTGTAATGCATGCACCACCACACCCCACCCACCAGGACCAACACCCCACCCAGGCAACAGCCACTAAATCCACCCCGCATGACCACAAACCCACTAACAGGCCCACATCCCTTCCCCTGTGCACAGCCACCTACCCCTGCAAGTACCCACAATGGAACGACACCCCCCACCACAATGTAACCCGACAGTCAAAGCTAAATGCAGCATCAACCTCACAAATGCACCCTATAAGGCCACTGAAAGTAACCCCAGCACAAAATAGCCCAGTTCTGTTCACCTCAAACGTTCATACAGCTGTAACAGACATGGAGCACAGTCAGAGGATGCAGCAGGAACACCACCAACAGGCCATGGAGCAGTGGAAACAGCACAACGCCACAATGGCCACCATAGCAGGAGCACTGCTGCAGCTGGTACAAACCCACTCTGAGACCCACACCGGACAGGAGGCCCCCACTACAGCACCGGACACCCACCATGAAATTACACCATCAGCAGAAACATCCCAGGAACTTCTCTCACAGGAAACCCAAGGGCCTACGATGTCATCCCCTGAAGATCAACAGCAGGCGCCCAAACTGACCCTCAGGCCAAGATATGGCACTGGAACCCCAGCAAAGAACAAGGCCCCCTTCAAGAAGTAACTCAGCAACAATTTGTACAGCAACCATCCCACTCAATCATCCACCACACATTGCTAAGAGGCAATATGAACTAATGTAAGAAAAGATGGACCCATCAATACTACCAACAAGGCTGCCACCATGTTGGCTTTGAGGATACCCACCCCTTACGACTTGCCATCACTGTAAATAGCACTATTCACTCCCTGCAACCAATAAAACACATTTCACTCCTGTAACACTGTCCCCTGTGTTAAATTGTGAACAAAGTGAAGTATGGATGCAACTGGCTGATAACTACTTTATTGTCAAATCTTTGCATGAAGGGAGTCCTGTGTGCCTAAATGTGGGCCCTAAGTAAATGCAGAAAATATCAATCTGTACCATGCAGAACTGGACCATGTTTCACCTATCATTATCAACCCCCTCCCCCCCCCCATATGACTGAGCACACTGACAGTATGTGTCACAAACCCCAATGTCAGCCCAAATTCCCACACAGTTACTGGAAGTAGAGTTGTATCAGTTGAGTCCTGGAATTGACATCTTCCCCTTCCTCATCATCACCATCACTCTCCTCCCCTCTCTGAGGTAACTGGTCAGGACATACAGCACCCTCCACTTCCAAGAGGAGGATAGAATGTCTCACTGCCACGTTGTGCAGCATGCAGCAGGCCACCACTGTTCTACTCACCTTTTCAGGCCCATAGGCAAGGGAACCCCCAGAGATATGTAGACACCGAGCCTTCAGGAGACCTATTGTGTGCTCTATCACCCTCCTAGTATGTCCATGGGCCTCATTGTAATTCCTCTCTGCATCTGTACTAGGATTGCTCACAGGTGTCAGGAGCCAACGCAAGTTTGGATAGCCAGAATCACCTAGAAAAAGGTACAATACAGAGTAGTCATTGTGAAGCCCCTTAGTCAGACAGGCTGTCTGTCTGCTGTGTCAGTTAGTGACAGACACACTTACCTATGATCCACCCTCTGTCCTCTTGGAGTTGTTCCATCCTCTGTGGCACACTACTGTTCCTCAACACAAAGAAATCATGGACTGAACCTGGGAACATGGCATTCACATGTGAGATGTACTGGTCTGCAGTACATACCAATTGGATGTTCATGGAGTGAAAGTTCTTTCTGTTTCTGTACACCTGTTCACTTACTCTTGGGGGGGATGATCGTTATGTGGGTGCCATCAATGGCACCTATCACATATGGGGTATGTTGGCAAAGGCATAGAATTCAGACTTGATGGCAGGGAGGTCAGTACTTTGGGGAGACCTCACATAGGACTGCAGGTGTCGTACAAATGCATTTAGAAATCTTGTCAGTACCATGCTGAACATTGGTTGTGAAAATCCAGCACCCATGCCCACTGTCACTTGAAAGTAGCCCGTGGCCAGGAAATGGAGTGCAGAGAGGACCTGCACTTCAGTAGGGATGGCATGCTGATTACAATTTCCCGGAGTTAGTGCAGGATCCAGTAAAGCACAAAGTTCCTGAATTGTTGCACGTGTGAGTCTGTAATTGATTATGATCTGACGCTCCACCATGGTCCTCATATCCACAAGTGGTCTGTACACCTATGGTGCCCTTCCCCGCCACAAGGGTCGGTACCTACGAGGGGTCTCAAAAAGGTGCGATGAACACACATACATAGGCACACATTGTCATGAATTTGTGCACTGCATATTTCATTGTAGTGACTCAACATTAACTGCTTCTTGACAGATCTACATCTATACCTCAATGAGGGAACAGTGTTTTTCATGTGTGGTATATTACGGAATGGTCACATGCATAGGTGCTTCGTGTGGCTAGTACGGCCTGCATTGTGCTCGTTTTTATTTATAGATGCGTAGTTACTGCCAAAATGTCTGCCCACTGTAATCCAGGCCTTTCGTTGTGGACGTGACCTCATACCGCTAGCCGTTGACGCCACAGTGTAAGGCGGTGTTTACCGCCATTCGCACCATCATTGGTTGACATGGATGCCAATGGGGAATCCTGGCGTACCATGAATGCCGCCGGCGGTGACGGTGCACACCGCCGCGGTACGTACGCAATTTCGTCATCTATTATTCACTTGACTCTCTGATCTCGTGCGGACAGGTACTCCACTGTGTGTACTGCTGTGGCCTGCCTCTGGCAATGGATGTGGCTCGTGTTGCAGGGGAAAGGGCCCCGGCCTTCACCCAGGAGGAACTGGAGAGGCTGGTGGACGGGGTCCTGCCCCTGTACGCAAAACTGTACGGACGGCCAGAGATACAGGTGAGTCTGGGTTTGGGGGCACTGTTTGGGTGTAATGGATGGTGTTGAATGGACATATGTGTGCACCTCTGAGCCTGTATGGGGAGTGGTGCATGGCATGCTACGTGCATATGGCCTGTAAGTCTGAGAGTACTGTCCGTCCCATAGTGGACAATTAGCCAGCTGTACCTATCCTGCAAGTGCCTGACCTCTGTGTTCCATATCTGTGTCACCCTTTTAGGTCAGCGCCCACCAGAAGAGGGCACTTTGGCATGCCATCGCCAAGGAGGTGCGGACCCTGGGGGTCTACAATCGGCAGAGCACCCACTGCAGAAAGAGGTGGGAGGACCTGCGGCGCTGGGCGCGTAAGATCTGTGAAGCCCAGCTGAGGAAGTCCTCCCAACGTGGAAGGGGTGCCCATCCGGCGCTGACCCCCCTCATGCGTCGTATCCTGGCGGTAGCGTACCCAGACCTGGATGGGTGCTTCAAAGCTGCACAGCAGTCACAAGGAGGTGAGTACTCATGTACAAACTTCAGTCTGGAAGGATGTCTGTGTGTGCATTAGGGTTCATGCTGCTTAGAGGCAGGGACTCTGACTGTGCCCATGTACATTATGGTCCCCAAAGGGTGTAGGGGTGTCTTTGTCAGGTCTCCCACACGTCGCCTTCTTAGGTAGTCTAGGGGATGGGTGTAGAGCAGTGTTCTGGTCAGTAGTCAGGGGAATGGCCATGGGCATAATGAACGGTACTGCCTGTTGGGTGTGTCTTCTGGGTGGGTGTATGTCTGGCCATTATGTACCGCCATTCAGCTATTTACAGGTGTTCCCTGGCCATTCCGTGCCCCCTCCAACATCCTCTACTCCTTCCAGCACCCAACTCCCTTCACCCGTCCAAAGTACACATTTAGTCAAGCACATCAACACACAAGAAGCACACTTCTAAACACAAGCACCACACCTCCCACCACAAGCATTCACACAGCCACCAGCCACCAGCCACATGCACACACAATATCCACTTCCCCCAGTGTTCCCACCTCTTCCGCCTCCCTGTCTGTCCCCTCTACATCCACACCCTCATGCACTGCACCTCCAGTCACTGTTGCTGCTCCTCTTACTGCACTCACCATAATAGCAGACATCCATACATGCACCCCATACACCACACATGCACTCACCACAACTACTGTAGTTGACACATGCAGCACACTCACCAGACTTGCAGACACCCACACAACATATATCCACACTAGCTGCCTGTCTTCTCCCACTGTGTCCAACCCCTCTCCAAAAACACACAAACGCAAGACACCCACCCATCACACATCCACCACACCACAGCATACTGTCCAGTCACCTGCACCCATTACATGCACTCCTACACCACATACATCCACTGCCTCTGCCTCCACTCCCACGCCCTCATCCAGGACCACCCCAATTGCTCTGAAAAAACTTTTCTTCTCCCGTGCTGACCTCTTCCAACCCACTGACCCACACCGTCTTGTCCCTAAGCGTGCTCACCTCCTTGCCCTTTCTACTCCTTCCACTTCACAGCCCACCCCTGTCCGCCCTTCACATTCCCATACCCCTTCCCCAGAGAAAAAAAAAGGCTCTGGCAGAGCCTAGTCCATCTGGCTCCACCCGCTCAAAACACCCTCCTCCCCCACCTTCAAAGGACAAGCCCACCCCCCCTCCACCTTCCAAACGAAGGTCCAAGGCCCACCCCCACCACCCCTACCCCGTTCCGTGAGTTGCCTGGATGCCCCTTTGTTGCCCCATTAGGTAGAGTACCATGCGCTTTTGGGAGTCAGGTTGGGTCCGTTGTGGCACATGGCACTTGTAGCCGTACGGACTGGCCATTGGCCCTGTTTGGAGTATTTGGCTCTGTGAGCTTTAATAAAATATTTCTGTGTGGCCTGTGTTTTGGCGGCACACTGTTGAACCCTGGTCTTTCGTTTAATTGTTTATGGGTGTGGGGCATTTGTATGTACTATAGTCAAGTTGGATTTGTCTTGTGTCGGGTAAGTACCTCTTGCTGTGGGGTGTATGACTTGTGCTGCTTTGAAGGGTTGGGGGGCGTTGCAGGGTGGGTGGAGTGGGTGGGTTTGCAACTGTGCCCTTTCCTCCCTTGTTTCGTAGGTTGCGGTACTTACTGTCGTCGTCTTCGTCGGCGGTCTCGTCGTGGAGGTATATGGCAAGGAGCCGGGCTGGCATGATGTGCAGCTCTCTATCCATGTCTGCTTCTGCGCATTGTGAGGGCCTCGGTGAGTGTTTCATTGGATTTGGTTCATTTCCGCCTGGCTTTGCGTGTCAGTGGTTCCCGCCCTGGAACTGGCGGCGGACTGGTGGTTCATTATTTGATGGGCGGGTTGGGCCTTTCCGTCGGCCTGTGGGCGGACTCTGCCGTCGTCGTCGGGACTCCTCTACTGGCGGTGGGTGGTTTTCTGGATGCCTGTCTTTCGTTTGGTTCATTATTTGGCGGTCCGGCCTGCTCCTCTGTTGGCGCTTTTTACCGCCAACGTCAGCGCGGTATGGACCGCTGTGTTCGTAGTGAGGGCCTTAGTCTTTAAAAATTCATATCTTGACTTCTACTTATTGGGTTTTTGTTGTTTTGGTCTTGTTATACCCTGATAAATATTCTCATTTTTCTAAACTGGTGTGGAGTCGTTTTCTGGTGTCTTTCACTGTGTTACTGTAAATTAAGTATTGCACAAATACTTTACACATTGCCTCTTAAGTTATCCGTGACTGCTCTATGCCAAGCTACCAGAGGGTGAGCACAGGTTAATATAGGTTGTGTATCTGACTTATCCTTATTAGAATTGTGGTCCCTACTGGGGCAGGGTGCATACCTCTGCTAATTAGGGACCCGATTTTTAACAGTGGTGATCAGCAGTGAGGATAGGACTTGTCTTTGTGCAGTGCCTTGCAGTAATTTGGTGTTCACTACTATCTACATTTCAGACCATTATGAGTTTTTTTTTTTCCTTTTTCTCTGAATTGGTCATTTTTCTAAATTTTATTCTTGCTTTATCTTGCAATGGGACTCTTTTTGTTGCATCAGCGGTGCCTTAACAGAATGTGGTCCGTCCTGGATATCAATCTCCTGGCATATTACATTAGGAGTGAGTTGAAAGAATTTTGCATAGGGGGCTGAAGATGTCTAGGTGAGCCACAAGGCTGGATCTTCAGGGAGCCTTGGATGCTTTTGAGGCGGTTATCTGGGGGAAGACAACAGCAGAGGAATGTGGGGAGGACTCTGAAGAGGAGGAGGACCCCTTTAGAATCCTAAAGAACCCGACGCCCTGTATTCTCCTGGATCCCAAACCAGAGGCCCAAAAGGGCAGTGGCCCTGAAAAGGAGGAAGAGAAAAATGACTGGGCAGAGGCTCCAGTGTAGAGAGGGGATCCCATGGATAGGGAATCCATTGCTGGATCTGTTGTCGGGAGCAATGTCACCTCCCAAATCCTGTCCCCTGGGGAGTTCAAGGACAGACAGGCTGACAGGGACTTGCAGCTCCAGCTGGCCGTAGAAGAGAAAAAAGCTGAGGCTGGCAGGACCCTGGCTGGGGAGAGGATGACGGAGGTGGAGAGGGCCTTCAACAGGGAAATACTTGCTCTTGAGGAGAAGAAATTGGCCCATGAGCGTAGTTTGAAGGTTCTGGACTTACAAGCACAGCAAATAGAGTCCATTGGTGGCAGCAAAATTATTGTGTCCAGTGTTAAAGATATAGTCCACAAACCCAGACACTTGGGCCCATATTTATACTCTCTTTGCGCCAGATTTCCGTCATTTTTTTATTTTACGCAAATTCGGCACAAACTTAACTCCATATTTATACTTTGGCGCTAGACCCGTCTAGCACCAAAGTTATGGAGTTTGAGGCATTTTTGGGACAAGAAAACCTACCTTGTGCTAATGACATGCAAGGTAGGCGTTCCCATGCAAAAAATGACTCTAAGGCATGTGCGCCTTATTTATCCTCCGGCGTCAAAATGATGCACAGGAGGAGGCAGGCCTTAAAACATGGCGCCCAGCTGGATTTGCGCCGTTTTTTAACGCCTGGGTCAAGGCAGGCATTAAGGGACCTGTGGGCTCATTTCCATGGCGGGAGACCATGGAAGCAGTCCACAGGTGCCCTTCCCTGCACCCAGGGACAACCCCTGCCACCCTCACCCACCCCTGGAGTACACCCATGGATGGAGGAACCCATCCATGGTGAGTGCAGGTAAATATATATATATATATTTTTTAAGTGGCATAGGGGAGCCTAACTTGGGCCCCCCTACATGCTACTGTGCCCAATGGCCCAGAAGTCCCCTGGGCATGGCCATTGGGCAGGGGGCATTTCCATGGAGGTTGTGCATCAAAAAATGGCGCTAGTCAGGTTAGAGCCAATATTTTTTACTCTTAACCTGACTTGCACCATTTTTTGGCGCACAATCCCCATTCTTCCCTTCGTCTCCGCTGCCTGGTTACCGTCATTTATTTTTACGCTAACCAGGCCGCAGCGCCGGCTAAGGTCATTCCATAAATAAGGCGCTTGGTTGGCACGTTGGAATGGCGTTAGCTGGCGGTAAACTTTTTGACACAAATCTGCCCTAGCGCTGATTATCATCAAAAATTATAAATATGGGCCTTGGTGCCTAGCTTCAAGCAGGGCGATGACCTACACCTGTGGTTCCAGGTATATGAGGTAGCTCTGGATGTTCATAAGGTCCCTGGGGATGATTGGGAAGCTGGTATGTACAGTCCTATTCCTGAGGGTGGGAGGGATACAGTATCGGCCCTAGAAGGGAGTTACAGGAAGAGGTATACCCACATGAAGGCACTCCTGGTAAATAAGTATAGACTCACCCCTGAAGAGTGTAGGTTGAGGCTCTGGGGCAGTCAGAAACGGTCTCATCTGTCGTGGGAGGATTTTGTGGGTCATTTGTGCAGGGGACTGAATGCTTGGGGGACGGATAGTGTGGTGAATTTGATTGCTAGAGAGCACATGTTCAGTCACTGTTTTCCAGAGCTATGCCAACACCTGGTGGATTGTAAGTTCTCTTACCCCAGAGAAATTGCAAAGGAGTTAGACCGCTGGGTGAGTACCAGAGTGCGATGGCATTGGGGAGTGATCCTAAGGAGAGTGGCTCAAGTGTTCTCCATCAGTGTTCTCCATCAGAGTGAGAGGAAGGGTCACAGTGACCCAGGCAGGTCCCAGTGTAGTATGTGTGTGTTGTTGGAGGGGGCACAGGGTGCCATGTCATTTCCAAGAGTACGAAAAGGAGTGAGGTTGAGCAGAGGACCAGGGTTCCCTATTTCCAGCCCCAGTGCTTGTATTGCGCTCAGAATGGGCACAAACAGGGGGATCTGGTCTGTACCAGGAGCCCATCCACTGATAGGGATCCCAGTGTCAGGAGAACTTGGGGGGTTGGGGGAGAGCAGCCTGTCACAAGCGTCCAACCAGTTCTGGTTCCTGGTAGTACCACTCCACAGTCTAAGGTACAGAAGCCCAGAAGAAGGAGTAAGAGGTTGAAACAGTCCACAGTGCGAGGATCAGGGGTTGCCAGCGCTGAGATCAGAGTAGCCCAAGACTGACACCGGTGAGGCCACATCTAGCTTTGGAGGGGGATCCATGCTCTGTAACATGGACATGGGTTGAGAGATATGTGCCAGGCAGACTCTTGCACAACACAAGCAGAGTGTGTTTCCTGGGGTGGTGGGGCTGGAGGTTGGGGGTGGGCAGGGGTCTGGGTTATGTGTACTCCCCTGGAAGTCCTAGCTTGCCAGGCACATGCTCAGCCTAAAGGTAGAGACGCTGGGCTGGAGAATCGGTTGCAGGATATCAGCCCTGAACTGGTGAGAGAACTGGGCAGGGTGGCTGCTACAAGTGCCCTGACAGTTCAGCTTTCTGAGGGCACCACTCCCAGATGGAGGGCCGGTGGAGGAAGGACTCACCCCTGAACTGGTGGAAGGGAGAATAGCGAAATGATGCAAGGCACCTGCCCCCCCTCCCACCCATTCTGAGAAACTTCAGAGGTCAGAGAGACCTGGATGGCTTGTGGCCTGGCTCTTGACACAGACATCTGTCAGTTGCCTCTGTTAGTTGCTGTCCCTGTGGGCAGAGTTTTCCTTGGGCTGGGTACAGAAGTCAGACTCAAGGGGTGGATTGGGCCACATCACTTTGTTGGACTTGGTGGTACTGTCTACCTACTAGGATACCTCTGTGAGCAAATTAAAGTTAGGTGCTGCACAGATGGGGTCCACAGATGAGGAGAGAAGTTCCCCATGGGTCAGAGAGTACTAACAGAGGGATCCAACTGGGTTCACAGAGTCATAGAACTGAAAATTGCCTGTGTAGTAGTGGGCCATTATCCCATGTTCCTTCGCCCTGAGCAGGGAAGTCCATCAAGGTATTGATTAGTCTACCCTGGCTTTATGCTGGAGGGGGGTTATGTTGGTAATGGTCCTTTCTGCAGCATATCCTGCAGACTTTTTGCCTTCCTCCTCTTCGTTTTCTGACCTTGTTTTTATTGGCTTTAGGGTTCCAGCCACTTTACCACTGCTAACTAGTGCTAAAGTGCATGTGCTCTCCGCTTAAAACAAGGTGATATTGGTGTGTCCACAGCTGGCATATTTATTTGATTTACTTGTAAGTCCTTATTAAAGTGTGCCATATGTGCCCAGAGCCTGTAAATTAAAAGCTACTACTGGCTTGCAGCACTGATTGTGCCACCCACTACAGTAGCCTTTCAAACATGTCTCAGACCTGCCACTGCAGAGCCTGTGGGTGCAGTTTTAAACTGCCATTTCCACCTGGCAAGTGCACCCACTTGCCAAACCCAAGCTATCCTTTTTATGACATATGTCACCCCTACGGTAGGCTCTAGTTAGCCCCAAGAACAGGATACAGTCTGATGAGAAAGTTGGACGTGTACTTTTACATTTAACTTGTTGTGGTTATGAAAAACTGCTAAATTTGTTTTTCACTGCTGCAAGGCCTATCTGTCCCCTCGGTTACAATTGGGATTGCCTTAAAACATGTTCCAAGAGTAACTTCCAATTAAGAAAAGATAGAAATTTGGAGTTGGTGTCTCTGGACTCACAACTTATGGTGAAGTCGGACTTTAAATTGTAAGTCTGAAAAATCCCCTTTTAGAAAGTGTACATTTTCTTACTTTAACCATTCTGTGCCTCTGCCAGTCTCTGAATACACATCTGAGGTTGATGCGAGCTGGGCTTTGTGCATTCCCTCAAACAATCACACACAATGGAAGCGGAGGTGTGACTTAATGGGCTATTAACTGGCTTGATGGGGAAGGGGGCAGAGCTTAGCACTTCCTTACTTATACTTAAATAGGGCAGTGCCTCTTCCCGCACATAGGGCTGCATAACCCCCTGTAGTGTTTGGAGCCAGAGAAGGAATGTCAGGGTACCTTGTGATCTTCAAAGGCACATTTGGGTATAAGAACTGGACCTCAAACCCCACCAAATCAGAACTCTACTGGAACCAAGGAGACACTGCCAGGAAGGACTGCCACTCTGAAATTGCATTGCTGTGTTGGCCTACTGCTTGCTATGTGCTGTGCTGTAAGGGGGACTGCTACTTTGATACTTGCTTTGCTGTGTTGGTCTGCTGCTTCTTACCTGAAGTGAGAAGGACTGGACCTGTTCTTTGCATCCTTAAACCCAAGATTCTCCAAGGGCTTGTTGGCTTTCCCCCCGTTCTTCGCAGTCTCAGGGACATAAAAGGCTGCCTGTAACTCTCTTGTTGCTGCTGGACTGTGTCATCTGTTAGTCCTACCCGTGCCTGAGATGTCCCCTCCAGTCTTGGGCCTCAGAAGTGGGTTTTAGAGCTGATTTCTGCAAAAAAGGATGCATCACCTTGAGCGCAGGAGAAATTCTGGCGCATCGCTCCCTCGACACAGAGGCTGCACGCTGACAGCGGATTCACAGTCTGTGCTGCTCGACGACGATGCATCACATTCACTTTAGTGGAATTAAATGGCAACGCAGTGACTCAACTTGGTGAAAAATACTGATGCATCGTGCCCTCAACGTCAATGCTTTGCTCCATCAAAGGTACTGTTTCAGTGGACCATGCATGGTTTCTGTAGCTGGCCTTCCCTCAATCGCAGTCAGCCTGAAGTGTGGATTTGCACCAGTCCTTTGTGACCTCAAGTAACCTTTGGACCGTGAGTGACTTCTAAGTAGCATTTCCAAATTTAATCTTTAAATATTCATATCTCAACTACTTATTGGATTTTTGTCATTTTGGTCTTGTTTTACTCAGATAAATATTCTCTATTTGTCTAAACTTGTGTGGAGTCTTTTTGTGGTGCCGTTCACTGTGTTACTGTAAATTACAGGGGTGTTGAATTTAATAAAATATCTACTTGTTCATGGGACATGTTGCTTCTTAAATCTACCAGTCTTTGAAAAAAAAAACTACTTGTCCCTTTAGTGCCATGTAGTGCGATGACAAATTATGGCCGCAGTCTCATTATGCAAGAGCTCTGATAATATCCTCTCTGATTATGCTAGGGCTACTACTGTAGCAGGGCTTGAATACTTGCCTTTTCAATCCCTATTATAACAAATTCCTTATTTTGATACCTTTCCACAGATCTACATACTGGGGCTGGAGGAATCAGTAAGCAATAGTTCCAGGGCTGGAATGCCTTTGAGTCTGCAAACCTACTAACTTGCATGTTTTAAGGATTTTCACCAGCTCTTCTCTAATTTTTTCCCCATAATGAGAAAGGTTGGAAATTTACTCCTGACAATAGCAGAAGTAGAAGTTCTTCCAGGGTTGGGAAAAAAGTAGTTGGAGGGAAAGTGACCTTGTAAATGTTCAATAGATTTTCACATGAGCAAATCTACATATGCTTATTTGCTCGTGCTAAAATATAGTTCACAAATATTTTTTAGGAGTGTGATTTCCTGGTCTACTTCTGTAAGTTCTTGTGAATTCATGAAAGCCACTGATTCAAAGACATATACCAGGGGTACGCTTTTGTGACTTTCTTTAAGAATTGGGTCCCTAGTTAGGTCTAGCGTTAACAAAGACATCTTGTTTTTATTAAACTTCTATTTCCCTATCGGCTGGCTTTACTGTGATTGATCGCATTCCGCTCTTCCACAAGGAGTATATTGGCACACAAAGTAGTTTTGTTCAGTGCCATGAACTACTGTGGCAACCAGTGGTGTAACGAAACTGGAGGGGGCCTCCCCTGCAAAGAACATGGAGGGCCCCACCCCCCTCCAGACTCACTCAGGGCAGTTGCCTTGCTAAGAGGTCCCCCTAGAGCTGGGCTGCTGGGCCTTTATTACGCCACTAGTGGCAATGTGTGCTTTTTGAGACCCAAAACGTTTTTTTCGTCTTGCCAGTTTTTGTTACAATGGTGAGGGCCTGGCAGCTCCCACAACAAGAAAGTGTTACAAAAGCCATGTCAATACAAGACACACATTGACGAAACCAAAAGGCTCACAAAAAATGTTGGGTCAGTTGGCTTTGCCAGAGCTTATTTATTTTCATGCTTCCTATAATCTTGTTGAAAATGGTTACACTGATTTTCCATTAGTGTATCAACACATTTTACTAAATTACGCCTCAAGGAAATAGCATCTTAAAGTTCAAAGTGTCATAGTTGGACTCTTGCTCTGAGCAAAACTGCTGGTTTAAGGTTGACAGTACTTTTGTTTGTAGGCGACTGCGTCTTTCCTACAACAAGTCGCAACTGTTATTCCAACCTTACCGGCTCACTAGCAGCACCTCACCAGAAACACAATAGTAAAAGTTGATTTATGGCAGCCGTTTACGCATGGACTCAAAAATAAGATATCTCAGGGAGTGTCGTGGTTAAACTGAGATTACCCTTTTCTCACAGATATATTATGTCTCATACAAACACAGGCAATGACACAGAAGCAGTAAAGTTATAATAGCTTTTTTTTTAACATAACTGCAATTTGCGATAAGTTGAATGGACTGCAATGATTAGGATAATGAATAAAGCAAGTAACAGTATTGTGAAGACGAGAGTCATTGTTACGAAGACCCCCACCATTTTGCAATACATAGAAAAGATATATGAGATGTAAGATGCCCTAATGTAAAAAAGGCCTAACCTCTTACCTAAAGGAGAGCTGGGTTTGTTAAACCTAATCTGCCAATGCCATGTCCATGAGAGGAGCCCCCAACCCTCGTTACCTTGGAATGAGGTCTCTATCTCAGACTCCGCAGGGACACGAAGACTGGGTCAGCGTCAAGACGACTGCAGCATCGGTATCAGCGATGGTGGCGATGCCCTCTGGTCGGAATCCCTCTAATTATCTGTCTAAAGTGTGATGTATTTATTCAGATCTACAAGGTCCCCTGACATAGGTGTATTCCTAAACAATAGATAACAGGCATGCTTGGGACGGCAATTAATATCAACAATCCCTCGAAAGTATAGAGAGGGAAAATCCCTAAGTGTGAACACCTACTGTTTGTTTGTCTTTGGTGCTTGATCTTGACGCCTTGGCGCGGTGACACTGATAATGTAACTCATAACAAGTGGCCTAACTATAAACAAGGCAGCCATCTTAGAAGAAATAAATAATGAAATGGGCTAAGACAGAGCAAGCTAAGTAGGTTAAAAGTCACTAGGTGACGGGGGCACGAGTCTACAAGCCAGAGGCTAAGCTAACTCCTGTTATCCCAACAAAACTTTTTTTTTCCTACTTGCATTTTTTTCTGAACATTTTATTTTGAAAGCAAATAATCATCACTCTTGCTTAGAACCTTCTGCAAACATTTGCATCTAACCAGAGAGCATTCTGGGAGCATTATACTTATCCTCATATTGTTAAACTTTTCACACATGGGTGTACCTTTTTTTTTTTTTTACTGGATCCACTGTCAGTAGTGCAGTGTGACTTAAAACGTTTATTTTCAGCACTCACCCTATAATGAAGGCTTTTTGTTAACGAACCATAAATACAAGTACAAAACAGCATTAACTTTTGAAAACATATTACCTCAACTGCAGACAGTTCCCTTCTCTGTATATTGGCTGTATATTGGCAGCCAAAGGGTTTGTGCTGCAGGGGGTTGGGCCTACTTGTCCCAAGGACAAAATAAACTTGAAAACTTGTTGCCCTTTACCCCAAACAATATGTCCCGGCGTCGGAAGATAGGAATTTCACATCCCTGAAATTAAGTGTTGTACAAATACTTCACACATTCCCTCTTAAATTAAGCCTGACTGGTCTGTGCCCAACTACCAAAGTGAGCACAGGTTAATTTAGGGCTGCGTATCTGACTAGGATTGTGGTCCCTACTTGGACTTGGTGCATACCTCTGCGAACTAGCGACCCTACTTCCAACAGGACCTAAGAGGCCACAGGGGGTAGCCATCCTTTGAAGACCTACAGAGGCAATATAGCATGCTGGGGGCAATTCCCCTGACATTTGCAAATTAAATCAATCCTGGGTAAAAAGATCACTTTATCTCATGAGATTGCGGACAAAAGCCTGCTAGAATATAGGGTGTGGGCTCCCCCCTGCACAGACATCCCATCTCTTAGTTATAGTCTACACTTATCACCAATAGTCAGGGCCTACTGCAAGTGCTAAAGGAGGGATGGGAAGTGTAGGAATGTACCCTCTTTTTGGAATGGTTAGCCCCACTTTTTGCCTCCAGGGTGGATCCCCAGATTTGACATGCAAGTTTCCAGCAGGACCTCTCTGCATTTTTTTACTTCGTCTTCTGACCAAGGAGACTGCCACAGGATCCTCCAGGAACCTACTATCTGCAACTCCAGCGACGACTCTGCTTTGCAACATTCTCAGCTCCTTCCAGCAACTGCAACATTTCCCTGGGTCTGAGAGTGACGAGTCTTCAGTCTGCACAAGAAGCAAGAAGGAATCTCCCTTGGAGTGAAGGAGTCAATCCCCTGTATCCGCAGGCACCAACTGCAACAAGGTCCGGCTGCGTGGATTTTCTCTCCTGCAAAAGTGTGTAGATTCTGCAACACAGGTGGTCTGGAGTGGTGCCCCTCAGTCCTCCTTACCGGCTGTCCAACTTCGGAGACAGTGAGCCCTTGCCTCTCCTTGCAGGACATTACCCCTGTGCACCGCAACTCTTACATCAATAAAGGCTTGTTTGTTCCTCCTCCAAGGAATCTTCAGGCTCCATGTAGCTGCAGCCTCCAGTACTCTTCCCTGCAAAGCACAGTCTCCAGCCCGCTGCTCCAGCGACGTGGGACTCCTTTCCAGGTGTGCTGAGTGGGCCTCACTATGACTCCTGTGCCTGCAAGTTGCCTGTGGGGGCTGCCTCCTCGTCTTCCGAGTCTCCTAACAGCTGAGGGTCACCTGGAACTCTGCTCCTTGGGTTGAGTTCCCCTGTACCTTGCTTGTCCCCGGCAGCTCTGCAACTCTTCGTCTGTTACTTTTCCCTTTGGTAAGGCTGGTTGGTCGTTCTCCAACACCACTGGCTGACTGAAACTCTTTTTTCCATCGTAGGACATCGCCTGTATCACTATTGGAACTTTTCTTCTGCTCCAGTGCTGCACAGCTGACTCTTCGTCTCCACCATAGACCTGGTCCTGCATCTCCAGCAGGGTGGGTAGTGGCTCCTGCCCCAACCGGACACTCCAGCTTGAACTGGACTTAGTCCCCTTCTTTTGCAGGTCCTCTTCTGTCAGGATCCACCTTTGGTTTCTTCCAGTCTTGCTTGGGGCTTGCACAGTCCTTATCCAAACTTTACCTGTGGATTTGGGGGAAAAAACAGGTGCTTACCTCTTCTCTCCTGGTCGCTGGGAGCACTCTGGTGCATACCTGTTGGGGTTCCTAGTTCCTCCAGCTTCCCTCTACAGATTCCACTACCTTGGGTGGGGGGCAGACTTTTCACATTCCACTTATTAAGTATATGGTTTTGTTCCCCCAGGGCCTTCACTATTTTCTATGGTTTTACTATTTGCTATTACTTTCTATGCTAATCCCTCACTTCTAACGTGTATCTAATAGTGTGTTTACTCACCTCCTATTGGAGTATTGCCTATACAGTATTTTAGTATTTGTATAACCATAATATAGTACCTTTTTTTGTAACACTGTGTGGCTCTTTCAGGTGGGTAAGTGCTGTGTGGCTGTAGTAGTACTGCATAATCTTTGCATGTCTCCTAGATATGTATTGGCTGCTCATCCACAGCTACCTTGGATACCTAGGCCAGTTATAAGCTGATAACACCATAGGTGCTCAGCACACATCAGGTCAGCTTCCTACAGGAAGGAGACCTGCTTAGAATCTAGGATAACGTGTGGGAACCAGCTTGTAGATAGCCTGGGGATTTGGCTATCAGAGTGGGGTTCCGGCTGATCCAGCAAAAGCTTTTTAAACCAGGCGTAATTCACCTGCATGAGGCTACAGGCAAGACAGATGCCAGAGAGGGTGTGGCCAAAAGTACGCATTGTTGCACACCATCTGGGAGTACCAAAAAGGGGAGGGTTTCTGGATGGGCGTTCAACAGAAGCTTGCAGAGGTGATGGGAGATCACTGCATGTGGGAACAAGAAACCCATGACAGAAACAAGCACCTCCTTTGCAGCACTGCTTTTGCTGTTGCTCGACACGGTGGGGCGAGGGCCTGATGGTCCTGTCAGTGAACAGCTGGATGTTCAAAGTTGAGTGGTGTTGGCAAGCTGAGGAATCAATATGCCAGACAAGGGGATGCCCTCAGAAGTTCACAAAGGTGTTGGCCCTATGGACAGAGGGTGGGGAGGAGTGATTAGACGCACACCATCTTGTTTCAGAGGGCGCAGTCTACTATAGTGGGAAAAACAAAGCGGTGCAGATGCACAATAAAATGCAGTTATATGGGGATTCATGTGGGGATTTCTTCCCCTTTGTTAGCAGGATTATTGCACTGTCTGTAAATGTTCATTAAAGTGGGTTCGTGTGAATGTACTCCCCAGCACCCAGGAGGGTTTGGGTTGAATATATGTTCTCAATCTGTTTCTGTAGCTGTGATATACGGCAACAAAAATATTTTTTTTTAATCCAATTACAGAGTACAAGTGGCAAGGCAGTGCTCCTGCAATAGAACGCCCCTTTGACAGCAAGTCCTGAATCCCTTAACACTGGACTCTGTGATATACAGCTCTGTCTTTCTCACAAGTATCCAATCCAATCACAGAGAACTGCCGTCCATAGCCTTGTCCGGTGACAGAGCAATGCCTCCTATAGTAGTATGACCAGTGACAGGAATCATGCCTCCCTCTGGTATCTTTTGATAAAGAGCGCTAACTCCCTTCACAGTCTAATTCCCTTAGCAGGACACCGGCCTAACAAGCTTTTCCTTGTGTAGCATAGCATCCAATGACCGAGATCCCGCATCGCTGAGAGGTGCCTCCAGTGACAGAGCACAACCTCCCTTAGTGCGGCCAGTGACGGACCACCGCCTCCCCTGTTGTTGTCAAATGATGCGTGACCCCGCCTCCCACTGTTCAACATCCAGTGACAGAGAACAGCCTCCCAAAGCACAGAATGAAATGTCATCGAAGCCCGCCTCCCACAGCAGTGACCTCAAAGAAAGAAAAGTATTGCTTTCCGTGACAGACCGCACCAGTGAGAGCCAGGCTTTGCCTCTAGCTAGGTTCTCTGTGCTGGACTCTCGTCGATATCGACACACAGTAGCCTCTCTCTGCGCAAGTGCGGGAGCCCTTACACGTCTTGTCGTGTATTCATTTGGAAAACAGGATAAACATTAAAGGAAAGCGGGGTTCTGGAAGGCACTTTTTAAAACCACAGTGTAGAGGATTTCATAAAATGTGACTGCTACCCCAAGGGTATCCCGGCCCTAATGAATGGACAAATAATGGCTGGTGAGATGGCAATGTTTTACATTTATTTTTGGACTGAGAAAGATTTGTAAACTGAAGAAGAGAAGGTGGCAGAAGGTTCCAGTTTTTGGCCACTACGTAGGAAAAGAAGTTCCATAACCAAGGAGTGATCCGAACTTAACACTCCTTCCTCTGGGGGGCTGTAGGACGTTGAAAACGTCCCTCAGAACTGCGAGCGTGATAAATCGCGGCAGCAACTGGGGTAACTAGCTGAAACATTGAGAAATCTTGATCAATAAGAAAACCTACATGAATATCGAAATTGCCAGATCACGGGCAGGCCCCGAATAAGATGGCTACCAAATATGGAAGTTTCCCAAACATAAGAATTTCCGTTTTATTGTAATTAAACTTCAGACAGTTATATTTGATCTAGGTAAGAATGGACAACATACATGTGCAACGTTTGGTGTGGGCGAGCTCGTTGGATGTAGAGACAATGCTTTGACCGTCCCTAAAAGAGACGACTTCAAAATCCCAATAGCACAGGGGAGATGTAGCCATACTTGGTGTGTGACTTAAGGAGTACTCAGTGCGGGGCTCCGCAAGAAATGTGAACATCAGAGGAGCAGAAGGGAGCGAGGGGAACAACTTGGGTCCGGAAGACTAACAGAAACAGCCATCTGAGGTCTTGGTTGCAGATGCCTGTCCTGCATTTTTGTGCGACAAGGATGAAGCAAGAAACAGCACTGAATGCTGCAGAGTGGTCATGTATGACCAGGGCGTCTGAGCCACCTCGGGCAGAATCCTCCTAAGCAGTGCTTTAAATGGGCCGGTACTGAGTACCAGCACTTTTTTATTTTGAGAGGGAGAGTACCGGCGTATCTCAAGAAAAACATAATACTTTGAATGGGGGACTACCTGCACTTTTTAGAAACAAGCAGGTACCCTGGCACAGAGTACCTGCACTTTATTTTTTCCATTTCAAGCACTGATCCTAAGATCATCAGTGGTGGAGAACAGAGCCGCAGAGAGGTATGCTGGCCAGACTGAAAAGAATCGGAGTTGGATTTAAGGTGGTTCAAGATTTATCTGTAAACTTCTTTCTCAGTGGGGTTGGCAGGCAGGAGTAAAAGAGATGGAGTGATAGTTGGAAGAATCTTTGTTGCCTGCAGAAGGATTTTCTAGAAGAGGTAGAACTGAAGCATACTTTCAAACCTCAGATACAGATGTTGAAACGAAAGTTAGCTATTGCTTAGGGTCATAAAGAGGGGACCTAAAATATGAGAAATTAGCAGGAAAAAGCAGGGAGCGCGAGGGTCCAAAGGTGGGTCCGATAAAATTAGAGGGGGAGAGATTCTAGAGTGTCCGATTCTGCTAATGGTTTAAAAGCTGTAAGGCAGCACCGCTAGGATCGGCAGATCTGCAGTAAAGAAAGTCAAGGAATGTAAGTGACGGCGGAGCCTCAAAATCAATGTGGAATTTCACAACCTTCACAATCTTCTCAGAAAAGAATAGAGAATTATTGGTGTAAGTTTCCTGTGAGTTATTGAGTTGCTACAAGCATGAAGTTCTTTGAAAATTTTCACTTGAAGATTTATTGAGCTGAATTGTCTGCATTGTCAGTTTTGTTACAGAAATAAGAGCGCAGTGTAGGGCGAACAAGGCCCTTCTAATTCCTGATGGCAACGCTATAATTAGCTCAGTCTTCAGCAGCATAAGAGAGTCCATTTAAGGTCCAGTGCTTTACGTTCACTTCTTGTGTTGCAATTTACCTCAGTGTATTGAGGGGTTTAGGGAGTTTTTCCACTAGGAACAATGACATTTCAATGGGGATATAGGCCCTAATTATGTCCTTGGCTGTAAAAACCGCCTACCGCCGCAGTCATGGCCACCAAACGACCGTCACCGCAGCTACCATCCGTCCACCAGATTATGACCAAAGCGGACTTCCGCCACAAGAAGGGCGGAAATCTGGCAGTGATCATACTGGCTGAAGGTGGTAAGGTGGCGCTGTTGCAACCAGCACTGCCACACCAGTAGACCGCCGCCAGCCGTATCATGAACTGTGATATGCCCTGGCGGACGCTTCTGGCAGTAGAAGCGCCCCTTCCCGTTCCCTGCCAGAAGACCACCAGGAAGAAGGTAAGTTGGGCTTCCGACAGGGGAGGTGGGGTGGGGCTGTTGTGTGCATGGATGTGTGAGTATGTGCATGAATGCATCTGTGTGAGTCGTGTTGTTTGCATGGGTGTATGAATGCGTGTAAGAATGGTAATGTGAGTGCGTGTCTGCATGTCAGTGTGAATGTGTGCACGAATGTGTGCGAGCATGACTGGATGTATGCATGTATGAATGCGTGTATGCCAGTGTGAGTGGATGGGTGTGTGCGTGTCTGAGGGTGTGTTCATTTAGGCGGGGATCAGAAGAGGGGGAGCATGGATGGAAGGGGGTGGTGGGTGTCAGGGGAGTGTTGGGGGGGGTGAGCCACCTATCAGTGACACAGAAGGAATTCCCTATCACGGTAGAGCCTACCGACATGGTTTTTGTGGCGTTGCTAACGCCACGAAAACTATGGTGGTAGGCTGGCTCAAAATGTCGCCACCGGTACTATAGCAGCCGCTGGGCTGGAGATTGATATCTCTATTCCAGCGGCTGCTACTGCCTTGGCGGACTGAGTGGAGAAGTGGCGGGTTGGCTGCAGCCAACCCGCCATTCTCATAATGTGCCGGTATGTACCGCCAGCCTGTTGGCAGTACTGCCGCCACATTACCACTCACCGCCGGGGTCATAATAACCCTCATAGTGTTGATGATGGCGTACGTGATCCAATTATTAAAACTTACTGCAGTTTGACATCACTAAGGACCTGTGAGGTGATTTTAAGGGTGCATGAAAACATCAGGGAAGAATCTTTTCAACAGGGGTAAGGAGGCACACTCCTCAGAACGAGTGAACAGGGTGGCGGAGAGGCTGCAGTAGATCTGTTGGTGTCCCTGAGGTCCAGGGAAGGTGGTGATCTAGAGGTAAGCTGAAATACTATGGCATACCAAAGCGACCAAGATGGCAGCCACGGTGTATCAGACAAAGCCTTTGTCTCTGCAAAAGAGCTGCAGCCGTGCATGGGTCCTGGTCAGTGGCTAGCAGGAAATTGAGAAACCAGTTCTGAGTCTGACCAAGCAGGGAGCTTAAGTTAAGGAGTCTTTTCAGACTCTGCCAGGTACCCAGGGTTCTAGCTCTGTGGAGACCTTAGAACAGGCTGAAGCAGCGCAGTGCCACTGTGGGCCGTAAATGTGGGGTATCCGGGGCTGTTGTGATGCCTGCGGATGAGGAGCAGGCCCGAGAGGATGCCTGTTGGCCTTCTGTAGAGGTCTGTGGGACAAGTGTAGTGTTTGGCATGGTTACCCCACACACTTTTTGCCTGATATCTGATGCTAACTTGACTGAGTGTGTGCTGGATCCTGCTAACCAGGCCCCAGCACCTGTGTTCTTTCCCTAAATTGTACATTTGCTTCCACAATTGGCACAACCCTGGCACACAGCTAAGGCCCTTGTAAAAGGTGCCAGTGATACCAAGGACCCTGTGGCCAGGGAGGGTCCCCAAGGACTTCAGCTGGTATTATGCCACCCTAAGGGACCTCTCACCAGACACATGCACACTGCCATTGCAGCTTGTGTATGCTGGTGGGGAGAAAAAGGTAATGTCAACATGGCACCCCTCTCTGGGTGCCATGCCCACACACCACCAACTGTGGCATAGGTAAGTCACCCCTTTAGCAGGCCTTACAGCCCTACGGCAGGGTGCACTATACCACAGGTGAGGGCATATCTGCATGAGCAATATGCCCCTACAGTGTCTTAGTCCATTCTTAGACATTGCAATGTGGCCATATTGAGTACATGGGCTTGGAGTGTGTCATTACGAACTCCACAGCTCCATGATAGCTTCGCGGAAGACTGGGAAGTCTGGTATCAAACTTCTCAACTCAATAAACCCACACTGATTCCAGTGTTGGATTTATTGAAAAATGCACACAGAGGGCATCTTAGAGAAGCCCTCTGTATTTCACCCAACCCTTCAGTGTAAGGCTGACCGGTCTGTCAGACTGCTACTAAGAGTCAAGTGTCTGACCCCATGGTTGAAGGACTTTGGGCCTCTGGGGTCAGGAACAAAGCCTGCTCTACCCCCTGCAGGAACTGCAAAACTTGGCGGTGAGCTTCAAAGGCTCCTGCCTCATTTACACTGCCCCAGGGCACTCCAGCTAGCGGAGATGCCCGGTCCCCGGACCAAGCCCCACTTTTGGTGGCAGGTTAAGTGGGAAAATTAGTAAACATCAGGAGGTATGCCCACCCCAGCTATGACCACCCCTAGGGTGCCCAGAGCAGAGGTGAACCTCTCCTGGCAGAATCCTCCAGCTTGGTTTGGAGGACGGGAACCGATAGGGTAAGGAGTGTGCCCCCCTCCCAAAGGGAGAGGGCACATGAAGGGTGTAGCCACCCCCAGGGACAGTAGCCATTAGCTACTACACTCTGACCCATGTAATGCCCCTAAATATATATTTAGGGGCACCCCTGAACCCTGCTCTTCAGATTCCTGACAACTGAAAAAAAGATGGACTGAAGAGCCACACCAGCAGAAGAAACCTCCAGACGACAGATGACTTGCCCCAGACCTACTGGCCTGTCTGCTCATGCTACAAGAAGACAACTCGTCCTGCAGGGCCAGCAACCTCTACAAACCCCCAGAGGACTGTTTGCCTACCCAAGGACCAAGATCTCCAGAGGACAACGGCCCTGTCCACAAAGAAACTTCCAAGAAAGACTCCAGAACCGACCCGGATATAGGACTCCTGCACACTCTGCACCAAACACCCACAGCCTGAGTCCTGGTGACCCATCAGACCAGATAGAGTTCCCAGGTGATTCTGACCTCGAGTCCACCCTGGGTTTACTCCTCCTGACCACCATGACGATGCCTACAGCCTAAATCCAGAGGACCCCTCTGACTGGGACCAGATCCGTTGAAGATTTCTTGATGCCCAAAGGTACCCCTGCAATCCAACTGACGGCCCAGCAACATCCACTGGGCTCTCTACTTACCTGTCCAGCAGATGGTTTTCTTCAGTCAACTCCCTGGACCAAGCCTGCAGCATCTTTGTGACGCCCGGGGTTCCATCATTGAAAAGCATTGGGTGCCCGACGCTGTGTTTGCACTCTGCACCCAGCCGCTCCTGTGCCACTAAGGGTGTGTTTGGTGCTGATCTGTGGCCCCCCCAGTGCTGATTTAAACCCCCCAGATTTGTGCCCTGAAGTTGCAAATACTTACTTGCAAGGTGTTTGTTTCTGAGTCGCCCCTTTTTCCATAGGATTCCATTGGGTGTCCGACACCAACTTTGACCTCTGCACCCGGCCGGCCCAGTGTTGCTGGTGGTGCCCCCTTTGTGTCTTTCTAAACTTTGCCCTATGGACGCCTTAACCCCCGGAGACTGGGATCGTATGTCAAGTACATACCTGCAAACTGTTTTGTTACTTTTCCTCCCCTAGGACTGCATTGCTTTATATGAGAAATTGCACTGGGTCCACTTTTGAAATTGAAAAGTATTACTTACCTGTAAACTGTTTTACTTGCGAATTCTAAACAAAGTGCATTTGATACTTGAGAGTAATACATTTTTGAAACTATACTTACCAGCAACAAAGATCCTTTTCATTCTAGAAATAAAGTAACAAAGTATATTTTTGATACATAAAAACATTGGCCTGGAGTTAGTCATTCAGCGTGTGCCTCATTTGATTGTGTTTGTACAACAAATGCTTAGCACTACTGTAAGGAAATGCCTCCTTGGCATGGTTACCCCCTATCTTTTTGCCTTTGCTGATGCCAAGTTATGATTTGAAAGTGTGCTGGGACCCTGCTAACCAGGCCCCAGCACCAGTGTTCTTTCCCTAAACTGTACTTTTGTCTCCACCATTGGCACAACCCTGGCACTCAGGTAAGTCCCTTGTAACTGGTACCCCGGCATTCACATGGGGAGATGGGAGACGCAGAGTGGCCCTAACCACTTTGAGGCGACCTCGAACGGAGGGGGGGATTAGCGGTCCCGAACTTTGAGGCTTACTAACTAGCAGCCCAGCTGCAGTGGCTGACCCGGTGGATGGCAGAGGGCAGGACCAGAGCGGTAGATGGGCACACATCGCCCCCGTTTCAGTACTGGCGGGCCTGCTCTTTAATCTCACTGGGTCAGAGCAGGCACTTGCTCCGGAGACTCTGGTCCTCCGCCGGTGTTGGAGAAGATGCCTCTATAGAACAGATACGACTACGCCTTACACACCTTCGATACCCATAACATGGCTTCAGTGGCTACCTCGAGCAGGAGACTGGAGGGGACTGGCGACCTGGGAGGAGGCAGGGGCCTTACAGAAGGGGGGCCTTTATCGTGAGGGTAACCTATTACCGTTTGAAGATTTTAGGCAGGACCATGATCTGCCACAGGGCCACTTCCTGATGCATCGAGCACTAATACGCACTATTGATGCCCACTGGCACTTGCAAAATGTCAAGCCCCACCCTCACCGGCCCAGCACCTACCTAATGACCTCCGGCGGCACGCAAAAAGCCATTTCAGGCCTATATAGAGTGATCCGTACAGGAGCGATGCGCCCACTATACGACCTACAACATAAATGGGAGATGGACCTGGGGACCCCAATACCAGAGGGGGCCTGGGACCAGATCTTAGAGAGAGCCTTGAAGGTCCCCAGAAACGCTAGGTTTCAACTTATACATAATGTCATACATAGGGCATATCAACCTGAAAAGACTCTGTGAGCATTTACAAGTAATGGATGCGAAGTGCCCCAGATGTGGCGAAGAGGCGGCGGAATTTATACACATGCTGTGGTCCTGCCCCCCACTTGACCACTTACTGGAACACAGTGACCCCATACGTAGCCGAAATCATCAAGCAAAAAGCTGTGTTTACACCAGCCCAATGTTTGCTGCACTGGTTCCCCCACACTCCCAAGAATAGGGCAACTAGCAAATTCCAGGATCTTGCAAACATACTAGCCAAAAGAGAACTGACAAAAAACTGGACGAGTTCGGCGGGTCCCAACTTCCACAGCTGGAAGAGGGAACTAAGGCGATGGGCAGAATATGAAAGCTTAGTGCTTAAAAGGGAGCTTGATCGGGGAAGGGGATCCCAGAATTAACAAATGTTTGGGAGCAGTTGTCACAACATTGCAGGAAGTAATTAGGACTTCCCACATAGAATAGACTGTACATACAACACCATTCACAACATGAAGCGACACTCTCCTAAAAGAAGGAAATAAGCAGAATCGAGATCAGAACTTGTACGGGACCTATAAACTTGAGCAATCTGAGACACCATGATGCAACACAAGGTTAGGTGCATTAAGAAACCATGGTACAGGGTTGAGGGCAGGTGGGTGGCGAGGGCACGAGGGGTAGTTGAATGGCACGGAGTATCATTGTATCCTAGTCCATTGATACGAGAAATATACCCATTAATGTTTCCCTCATGCATACGTATACTGAGACTAGACATACTAAGAGGGGCATGAGAGAGAATGTTATATGCTTCTTCCGACATGATTCATATTCTTGGTGACTATATAATGACAGCACACGCCGAAGAACTTAGCAAAAAAATGCTCAGTGACTTAAGATGTATGTATACAGACACTGGGCCATCCCTGATAGTTGGATGTTGTTGAATTAAAAAAACAATAAAATCTGTTTAAAAAAAAAAAAAACTTTCTCTAACCACAGATTGCCCTCCAACACACCCACCTCCTGTTCTGTGGAATGGACTCTTTCTGCCAAAAAATCCCAGATTGGCGATATGCACAATCTGCTCCAGGTCCGACAGTGTGAACAGACTCAAGAAAGGTACTGAGTTCACCGCGCAGGGATGGTGGTTGTATGTGGGTCCAGTGTAACTTGCTGGGCAGAATGGAATTGATGTGGAACTGCAAAATGCCACCTACTGTTGTGTGAGGGAATTGCTGAGAAAAATATATAGATCCAATCTAGGGGCTGGGGGTATTCGAAAGGTGAGGAATCTATGGTTAGATAGAGCATCCACCAGAAATGGTGTTACCGAATGCAAGTTACTTGTTTGGCTATGCTTGCGAAACACTTGAAAGTGGAAGGAAGAATTCCTTTGAAAAAGAACAGAAATTACAGTTAGGTAACATTTCCTTCTCAGTCATAGGATTCCCCCCTCAGATCAATAAACCAAAGAGAACAGGAAGCTAAATAACAGCCCTGTCGGGGGCTGCCTTTAGTATCGTTTACCACCCTCCCCTCCCTCTCCTCTAGTGATTTTTGTTCTTGAAATTTCCTGTGTGAAATTGATAGTTTTTCTGCCTCTTACTATAATGTTTTTATGCGTTACTTGTAAAGCTACATGGCTCCAGAGTTGTTTTTGCAAAACCACATTTCTTCAGCATTATGTTGTATTCCATTATATGTATCGTCATCACATTCCAGCCACGCTCTGGAATGTGGTGACGAGTGATAGCATGATGAGTGGGTGAGCAGAGTGGGGACAGTATTCCTTGCTGACCGGAAGTGGGATCTGTTACTTGAATGAAGTTCATGCTTCTCTACAATCAGCATGGCAAATTACAGAGTGGCAACAAGTGGAATGTACCAGCATTACAGAGCACAGCAATCGAGCTAAGAATGTCCAATTCATCGTGTTTATTGAGTTTTGAAAACATTTGGAGGCAGCAAATTTTGTTGACAAACTAACTGTAAGCAGAACGTGTGTGTCGGCGCTCTCTCGGAACGGGTGTGATTTATATCGATGTAGACCCCATCCCGCCTGTGCACCCTTAGCACTGTGTGCGACAACCGTAAATGTAACAATGTCAAGCCTTCCGTTACATGTGCAGCCTTACAGGGCAGCATGTACTTGGAAGCTTGACGTGATCACGGTCCAGAATCATTTATGCATCACAGGTCACAGAATGGATCTACGTGAGCCCTACGTCTCTCCATCTTTGCGCATTATTTATGTACAGATGTATAATTGAATGGACTAAACCCCTATTCTTTCATCGTTGTATACTTTGTGGCTCACCTTCAAAGATTTCTACCCTGACTGCTGTGATACATACACAACAAAATCGATTTATATTTTGTACATTTTTTAGCACCTTGAGGTGAGCACTTTGTAATACACTGGAGGGCGATATTTGTTCAAACTTTCACATCAACACCGTCCCAAGCATTCCTATCAGCACCAGGCGAACCGATTGTGAAATGGCCATAGTGGAAGGCGCATTTCCTGAATTATATTTCTACTGTTGAAGGAATTACCGTCTTCGGGGAAGAAAAAGATTATTTTACAAACGTTAGGTCCGCAATGTTTAAGAATATATGAACAGATGGAAAAGAAACTGAGACCTGGGAGTAAAAATGATGTGTTTTGAAAATCAATTTAAGATTGAGATAATCACTTCACCCCATCTGTTTGTATCTTGATTGTTTCAACTGCTTTCAACACAAGCAAGGAGAACAAGGGTCCATTGAGGATTTTGTAGCCGAACTTAAAATGCTTGCAGTATTTTGTGAGTATGGCCGTCTACATGATGACTTCATTAGGAAAGAAATCGTAATGCACAATAATGAGTAACGTTCAGAAAAGCTTATGGGCCAATGGAGACACTACTTTGAAAGAGCCCACTGCCATTACGACAAAAGCTGAACTTTTGAAGCATTGTGCTAAAGCTGCCTTTGCAAATGTGTTCTTTTCTCTCCATATTGACCAAGTTGCTGTGCCCGGTAATCCTAGTACAAAGAGAACGATCGAACAGAGATGGTGCTCGACATGAACCTACAAAAAGGAAGGCAGTTGGTAGTCCAATCGGAAGGGTTGTTATAGATGTGCAAACAAAGAACATTTGGCTAAAGATAAACGCTGTCCAGCATGGAAACAAACATGTTCCTTTTGTGGCATTACAGGACATTTTGCCAAAGTTTGTCGTAGGAAGAAACCAGATACTACAGTCAAATCTATTGATTATTATTCAGATTCTTTATCAAATAATGAGGATGGAAGTGATTCACGGTGTGTTTTGAGCTTAGAGTTTGATGTTTTAGGATTATAAAGCCCTAGGAGGTCTAAACAGATTTGTTCCATTACACTGGGCGGGGTGTTCGTTGACATCACAGCTGATTCGGGTTCTCTTTTTACCCTTATAAATCTATGTGGGTAGATAAGTGAATTGATACTTTGGGAGAACATATACTTCCCACGGATGTGCACCACGAGAGCTTTATGGGAGAACCAATACCCATAGTGGGGTATAGGGTTAAGTTTGAATTTAGAGGTAGAGACTGAGGAGAAACTTCATGTTGCTTAGAAAGAACTATCAGTTTTGGGTGGGCTAGAGCAGATGAATCTTGGAATTATATTGAATCCTGTTAAATGAATATATATATATATATATATATATATATATATATATTTATTTTTTTACAAGGATGTGCAGAGAATTTCCCAATGTTTTCTTTGGGGAAGTGGGTGAACCTTAAGGGTTCCAACATAAAATAACTTTAAATGACAATTATATTCCATTCACTCACAAAGTTAGGAATATTCCATTTTGCATCAGTAATAAAGTTAAGGATGAACTGAAAAGTAGACAAAGCAAAGTGTGCAGAAGGTTGTTAGCCTCCTTAGTCATAGTGAGACATGCCAATGTCAGACTATATTTTAATTTGTGTGATCTCAATCAGAACATCACTGTTGACAAATTTCTGTTCCATAAAATTAGTGAGATGTTCACATTAACTAAGAGTGTCAAACGGTTTACATCACTAGATCTCACTTTGGCCTACCACCAAGTAGTGCAGCATCCGGCTCAGTTGTGTTCTAGCATTTAATGTACCAATTATAGTCAGGAAGGGGATTTTTTTTTATTTTTTTTTAATCAAGATGATATCCCCATTGTGGGATAAGACCACGATGAACATGAACAAAGGGCGAAGATGGTGTTATCAGTCTTGAATGACAAAGGTCTTACTTACAGCTGAGTTTAGATAAAAGTAAATCTACACTGACTTCAATTACATATTTGGGGCATTAAATGTCTATGCATAAAGGATGAGTTATGGAAGATGATGAATTTCTATTAAGAGGAGTTAGAGTGATTCCACCTTTGTCTCTTAGGAACAAGATTCTTGAAATGTGATGAGGGGCAATTAGGCATCATTAAGTGCAAGAAGTGAGTAAAGTTGCATTACTGGTGGCCAGGTGTAGACACCGAATTGGAAAGATTTATATGTAAGTGTGTTGAGTGCATTGATGCTGATAAGAGTTTAGTTACCTTTAAACTGCTTTTGTCTCCTATATCATGTCCTGATGGGCTTTGGGAAATGTACAGGACCAGCATTGTGTTATTCAATATGTGGTTGTGTTATATGATTTGTTTTCAAAAAGGCCTGAGGTAAGTGTTATGGAGAGGGCTGATTCATCTGCAGTTGTAGGGTTTATGGATGAAGTGTTCTTCAGGGAAGGTATTCCCAAATCCCTTCTTACTGATAATGGTCCTCAGTTTTTTTCAAGTTTGTTTAGAGATTTTTTCTCAAGGAACAACGCTGCATGGACACATATTTCTGTTCATCATCCTGCAGGAAATGATGTGGTAAAACACTGTAATAGAGTTTTGATTAGTAATATACGGATGGCAGTTAAGGGTTTTCAAAATTGGAAGTTAAAAAACTGTTGGGGGCTCCTTGCACAACCCTACAGCGATAGGGTTTTCACCTTTTAAAATTTTGAAAGGAAGAGATCTGTTTACTAAAGATAGCCAAACATGATAGGAGAAAGAGAGACTGAACTTTTTCAATGGAGGTTGTTAAAAAGAACATAAATACATCTAAATCTAGTTTAAAAACACTGATATGAAAGAGTAAAAGAGCTGAAGCTGTGTTCTTGGGACTTTGTCAAAGTAAGGAATCCAATGAAAAGAGAAAAAGGGGTTGCACCAAATTCATGGATCCTTTTGAAGTATTGGAGTGGTTTAACAATCCTGCAAAATAGAGTGATGGGAAGGTATGGCATTTTAATAGAACTTCTAAGTGTCAGAAGTGTGTAGGGATAAAGAAGAATTTAAGGAGTATATCAAGTGAGAGAAAGCATAGACAATGGTTGATAGATGTGGATGGAGAGAGGTTTGTGATGTCGGAAGATGAAGTGGAGGAAATGGATTGTTCCAGCTCCAGTGGCGGATGGGAAAAGGTTGTTTGTTCAATGAGAGGGGGCTGTCCTGTTTGTATTCCACACACATGGAAGGATGTCATTGGGTAATCTTATTTTGAATTATTCAAATATTTACAGTTCAATAAAATTAAGCTTTGAACCTTCAATTCCTATGGAGGTTCTTCATATCTAATGAAGTTATGAATTTTGATTTGTAATTGCAAATTTGCCATTGTTTCCCTTTAGTATATTATGTATTGTTTGTATGCTATAAATTAACATGGTGGTGTATGTATTTTTGTTTTTTTAGTTCAGGGGGGATATATTGTGTCCACTATATGCATCGTCATCACATTCCAGCCACGCTCTGGAACGTGATGACGAGTGTAGGGGGCTGGCCTGGTTTGTGTTGGGTACCTAAGGTACTTAACACCTTATACCAGGTCCAGTTATCCCTTATTAGTGAAATGTAGACAGTGTCTAGAAGCCAGGCTCTCTAGGGGTTGTGTGGATGAGCAGCCAAGGCCTAACTAGGAGGCATGCAAAGCTCATGCAATACCACTGTAGTCACACAGTACTCACACACATGAAAGAAAATACTCAGTGTTACAAAAATAAAGGTACTTTATTTTGGTGACACAAATGCCAAAAATACCATAGAGACTATACTCCCTTAGGAGGTAAGTGATACACAAATTATATACACTAGTATGCAGAAATAGCTGTAAAAACAGTTAGACAACAGTGCAAATAGTGAAAATCACAATAGTTAAAAATGGGCCTGGGAGCACACAAACCATATACTAAGAAAGTAGATGCGAATGTCAGTTTCCCACCTAGGCAAGTGTAGTGTGTAGAGGGGCACTGGGAGTATTAGAAAACACCAAAGGTAAGTAATAGAACCCACCCCAGAGCCCAGGAAAGCAGGAGTAAATCACAGTAACTTCCCTAGAACACACAAGAACACGAGAAAGAATATTACGCAAGAACCAGAAGAGACTGCAACACACCAACAGTGGATTCCTGGACCTGAAGACCTGTGGAAGAAGGGGACCAAGTCCAAGAAGCACAGAAGAGTCCAGGAAGAACAGCAGCCCCTGCTAACCCAAATGAAGGTGCAAAAGAAGAACCACCGGTGAAGAACAACAGTCAGTACTGCACCCAAGAAGACGGATGCAGATTCCTGGTTGGTGCAGAAGATGTCCCATGCCGAATGGATGATTGCAGTCTGGTTTGTGTCACTGGATTCTGCCAACAAGCCTTGGCACACGCAAAGCTTACGGTTAGCGGAAAATGGCGCTGCCTGGGACCAGGAGGGACCTGGTGGACTCTACCCAGGAGTGGGAGTCACAGGGGGCTCTAAGCAATTCAGAGAGCCCTCAGAAGACCAGGCAGTGCGCACAGACGTCCCACAGCACGGTGACAAAGGAGGTGCAAAAGGAGGCCCACACAGCACTACATCAAAGGGTTCCACACCACTGGAGAACCATGCAGGAAGCTGTGCGTCGCAGGATAGAGTGCTGTGGGGCCAGAGCTGCATGGTGTGCGAAGAACTGTGGAAGGAAGCCTTGGCAACTGCAAAACATGAGGTGCACGGGGTACTGTCTTGCGTGGGGAGGCAAGCTCTTACCTCCACAAAGTTAGACAGTTGGACATCTGGACCATCAGGACCACTTCAGTCCACCTCCACACACTTCTTCAGGAGAGGGGACCCAAGCCACCAGTCGTCGCTGCGGAGGGGTGCCTGCTGAAGCAGGGAAGTGACTCCTTCACTTCTAGGGAGATTCCTATGTCCTCCTGGTGCAGGCTGAAGACAGGCAGCCCTCGGAGGATGCATGACCTGGAAACAGTTGCAGTTGCTGGCAGGAGCTGAAGACACAATGTTGCAGAAGTCGTCTTTGCTTCTTTGTTGCAGTTTGTAGAATTCCTGGAGGGTCCAGATGCAGTTCCATCGGTAAGAAGGTGAAGTAAAGGATGCAGAGGATTCCTGCTGGAGTCTTGCAATCCGAATCTGAAGAACCACACAAGAGAGAGACCCTAAATAGCCCTGGAAGGGGGATTGATCAGCTAACAGGTAAGCACCTATCAGGGGAGGGCTCTGATGTCACCTGCTGGCACTGGCCACTCAGATGCTCCCTGGGTGCCCTGCCAACTTGGAATCCAAGATGGATGGCAAAACCCAGGGACACTCTGGAGGAGCTCTGAGTACCACCCCTGGGATGGTGATGGACAAGGGAGTAGTCACTCCCCTTTCCTTTGTCCAGTTTCATGCCAGAGTAGGGACTGGGGGTCCCTGAACTGGTGAAGACTGGATTATGCAAGGAAGGCACAATCTGTGCCCTTTAAAGCATTTCCAGAGGCTCTGGGAGGCTACCCTCCAATGCCTGTAACACCTGTTTCCAAGGGGAGAGGGTGTAACATCCCTCTCCCAAAGGAAATCCTTTGTTCTGCCTTCCTGGGCTTGAGCTGCTCAAGCAACAGGAGGGCAGAAACCTGTCTGTGAGGTGGCAGCAGCTCGGCCTGCCTGGAAAACCTCAGAAGGCTGTAATGGCAGTACTGGGGGTCCTTTAAGGAGCCCCCAGAGTGCATGGCATCATACAACAAATGCTTGCAAAAGCCTTGGGGTATGATTCCAACATGTTTGAGACCAAACATGGCCACATTCGGAGTTACCATTGTGAAGCTGTACATAGGTAGTGACCTATGTATAGTGCACGCATAAAATGGCGTCCCTGCACTCACGAAGTCCAGAAAAATGGTCCTGGATGACTTGGGGGCACCTCTGCTAGTGCAGGGGTGCCCTCACACACAGGTACTCTGCACCCAGCTTTCAGGTTTGGAAGGCTTGTTAAATGGGTGACTTATAAGTGACCTGGTGCAGTTTAAATGGCTGTGAAAGGGTGCATGCACCATTTTACACAGGCTGCAATGGCAGTCCTTTAGAACCTTTGTATGGGCTCCCTATGGGTGGCAAAAGAAATGCTGCAGCCCATAGGGATCCCCTGGAATCCAATGCCCTGGGTACCTAGGTACCATATAATAGTGACTTATAAGGGGTGACCAATATGCTAATTTGTGCTGAAATACTGGGTTACCAGTATGCAGTGACACAATTTAGAGGAGAGAGAGCATAAGCACTGGGGTCCTGGTTAGCAGGATCCCAGTAACTCAGTCAAACACAATGACATCAGGCAGAAATTGGGGGTAACATGCCAAAAAGAAGGTACTTTCCTACAACGAGTGATAAGAGTGATGAATGGGCATGCAGAGAGTGGTGACCTTTTCCTGTATGACTTGAGCTGGGGTCTGCTGCTTGGATAAAGTTCATGCCTCACTACAATCGAGGTGGCAAGTCATTACACATTAGATTTTTCATATATTCATTCACATGAATTATACCTGCACGTTAGCGTGGGAACCCTTGGTAGTCAATTTGTGATGACTGGAAGGTTCCAGGCTGGCCTTTTCCAGCGTGGAATCTTACGATGTCACTGAGAATGTTAAAGTGAATTTAAAGTGTAACAAGACCAGTTGCGCTGATCTGTTACCTGTTGTGCTTCTATTAAAGGATTCATTGCATGAGCAACCTGTCTCCTGGTTCATTCAGTTTCACACTGCTGTCGGACACAACAGAGCTAAGGACACGCTTTAAAATTGTAGCCCACATTTTAGGTCTCTGCTAGACAGCGACTGCGCTGTCCCAATGTGATGTGTTTAATATGTGGGCTTCATTTCGCCCACAGGTTTCCCAACAACATCGTCTATCCACAGTCTTCGTCACCATTTGTCCCTGGCATGCATGGTCATGCCTCTCCTTGTCTTTAGCCCACTCCCGAGAGTATGGACCAAAGACTTGTCATGTGTATTTATAAAGTACAAACGTCGCCAACTAGTGGGGCCTCTTGGTGCTTATGTGGGCTATAATCTGCATTTGTGATTCATTCACTGGAGAGTTCTTACTGGAAGAGATTAAACCTGTGCCACATTTGTTGTGTGGGGGACGACTCCACTGCCAGGACCCAAAAAGAACATTGGTGTTCTACCTTGATCATACCAATGAGTTCCTGTGAAGTCTCTCCTCTTCCTTAGAAGGATGTGGGGTGCGTAAAAAGTAGGAAGGTGATGGATTGGCCTACATGAAAGGGCATGACCACTTTTGGCAAAAAGGAAGCCCTGGTGCGAAGCACCAATTTGTCAGGATAGACAGAAAGGTAGGGTGGCTTAGATGACAATGCCTGTAGCGCGCTCACCTTGTGGGCAGATGTAGTGGCCACAAGGAAGGCTGTTTTTAATGTTAGAAGCCTGAGAGGACAATTGTGAAGAGCCTAAAAAGGAGTACACATGAGAAATTTCAGAACCAAATTCAAATCCAATTGGGCATGATGAATGGTGATGAAGGAAACATGTGGGTAAGACCCTTAAGGAGCCTACTAACTATAGGATACTTAAACAAAGAGGGTTGGTCAGGTAATCTCAGAAATGCAGATAGCAGACAAATAACCTTTGAGCTCGTCTCGTCCAAATCATAGCCCTACTGGGCCAAATTAAGTATAAACAATAGGACCTCGTAAAGAGGGCCAGAGAGGAGGTCAAAAGAGTAGTCCGTGCGCCATGCCACAAATGTATGCCAACAATAGGCGTGCACCATTTTGGTGGAGGGATGCCTGGCTGCCAAGATAATACATACTTTGGGAGGAAAGTCAAAAGATGTCAACTGTCATCTCTCAATCTCCACCCAAGAAGGTGGAGACAGGACAGGTTCGAGTAGAGAACCCTCCCGCAGCTGCGACAGAAGATCCTCCAGAAGGGGCAGTCTGATCGGAGGATCAATGGCTATGTTCAATAGCTTGGGATACCAAACTCTTCCTGCCCAGTCTGGGGCCACAAAGATTACTTGGGCCCGGTGGTTTTTGATTTTCTTGAGGACTCTGGGTAGAGGCAGTATAGCCAAAAGGTTACAGGAGGCCTGCGCTCCACTCGAAACTAAAAGCATCGCCGTGCGAGTGCAATCTTCGAAACTCCAACACGCAAAACTGCTGACATTGCACATTTCCTGCAGAGACAAACAGATCTAACCGAGGCTCTCCTCCACTACTGAAAGAGACCCTGTGCCCCTTCTGCAAGGAGACGCCAATCATGATCGACCAAGCATTGTGGGCTGAGTTTGTCGTCTCTGGCATTTAGAGAGCCCGCCAGGTGTTGAACTGTAGGAAGTACTTTATACAGTGGACCAAAATGAGGTATACTGTGCAAGGAGTCCAAGCTATCCCCAGAGGTTAAACAGAGGCACAAATTACATCTCAAATGCTCTATTTTTGGGTAGTGTGCTCGAGCAGTTAGGAAATCAGAGGGTAGTGCTAAGCATGTAAAACACACGCATGCAGTAAGGGAGACACACAAAGAAATCCTACACCAATTTATAAAAAATAACACATACTTTAACAAATTTAGAAACCAAGATCATCAGAATCAGGCGAGTACTTTTTGAGTTATGAATTTTTATAGTTTTCAAAAGTAGACTACATTTTTCAGAAAGCTGCAATGCAATCCTATGGAGGAAAACAAAGATGGCAAACGACTTATGGGACCAATCTCCTGGACTTAAGGTGAGTTTGGGGCAAGGTCCAAGGCCACACCAACAGGTCACCTTGGGGAGCTCTGGTGCACCTTGGTTACAGCTTTGGGTGTCCCATTCAAGTCTACGTGGATTGGTCCAGGTACAAAGTCTATGCAGGGATGGACTGACCGTCCAGGGAAACCCACAAGGGGGCTCAACCTTTAAGGTCCTCTGGCACATGGGGACACTGTCAGCCCACTCCTCCTGGGGGTGTAGGGCGCGGGTGCAGTAGTGTTTTCTGGCATTGGTTCCAGCACTGGAGTTCCTCATGGTTGCAGGGGGCCCACAGAGACACTGCAGGCGTGGAGTGGGGGTCCAGTCTGACCAAGCAAACAAGTGATCTCAGGTCTCATGAGGTGGGGAGACATGGGGACACCCTTGTTCTCTTCTCCTAGGTCTGGGGAGGATGGGTGCAGAGGTGTCCTAGGGTGCCAAGGCTTTGCCTCCTGTTCACATGGGTAGCAGGGGCGGTCTGCAGAACAGTTTGCAGACACCATTGTGAAGTTCACAGTGGGCGAGCACAGGTTGGGCTTCCTTTCTGAAGGGCCTGGGGATCACTCTGACACATTTGGCCCACTTCAACGTGGGCTGGATGACTCAGGTGCAGTAGTGATGTCCGGCGTTTGGTGTCTGGCAGTCCCGGTCCTCTCAGGGCCGAATGCAGGGGAACAGCTCCTCTACTCCAAGGGAATTGTGCTCCTTGGTTCTCAGGTTTAGCAGGCTTCTTACCCACTTCTTTTGGGTCCAGCGAAGATCTGAGGATCTGGTATCAGGGGGTCCCCTAAATACTCAATTTAGGGGGTGTTAAGGGAAGTGAAGGGTAGTAGCCAATGGTCTACTTACCCTTGGGATCACTATGCCCCCTAGATGACCACTTCCTGTGGGGAGTGGGCATCACCCTGTCCAGAGTCTCTAAATTCCACCACACGCAAGATGGCGGAATTTCCTAAGTTGTGTCCATTTCAAGCTGGCGACCCGAGGGGTGTTCCCAGTCTGGAAGTCTGCCATACTTCCTGCATACCTTATTTTCCCATCTGTCCAGGTGCCAGATAGGCCCTGGGGTGGGAGTGGGGGGTAAGCATCTTCCTCTGAGGAAGGCCAGATCTGCATACCAAAGGTGGTGATCTTCTTTGAAGCTCCTGCCTTGGAATGCAGGTCATCTTGTGGGGAGAGGTTGGTAACACCACAGCTTTTGTTTCTGACCTCTCGGGAGTGGGGACTCTGCCCCTGGGAGGTCAGATTCTCATCTGTAGGTGGCAGGATGGCCAGAACCAATCAATGAGCTCGCCAGAAGTTGGTAGGTTGTTGAGGGGGCACCTCTAAGGTGCCCTCTGCGTGCATGCGTTAATAAATCTATCACTGGAATCAGTGAGGGTTTATTAATATAAGATGTTTGATGCCAAACATCCTGAGGTTCAAAGAAGCCATCATGTATCTGGGGAACTCGCAGTGACCAGTGTCCAGCACATGTATTTAAAATGGCTTCCCTGTGCACTTACTATGTCTAAGAATCAACAAAGACATAGTAGGGGCATAATTACTCATGCATATAATGGCCTCTCTTGTAATATAATGCACCCTGCCTTAGGGCTGAAGGCCTGCTGTAGGTGTGACTTACAGATATTAGAAGCAGTGTTTTAGGGGTCATGGCACACAAGTGCGTGCCATGTCGTGTTTTCAATTTTGGGATCACTTTGTCACACACCCTGCAATGGCAGTCTGCATAAAGTTATTGCTGGGTCTCTCAGAATGGCACAGCTTGTGCTGCTGCTCTGAGGGGCCCTCTTCAGTACCCATGCCCTAGGTACCAGGGGTACCATTTACTAGAAACGTACAGGGGGGCTGAAATGCCTGGTCATTTGGGGATCAAGTGACCAGGTGTATTGTTTTAGGGAAGGAACAATGGCACTGGGGAACCTGGTTAGCAGAAACCCAGAGCACTTCAGTCTTAATTGAATCTAAAAACCAGGCAAAAAGTGGGAGGGAGGGATTGTAACCAGAACCTAGCTCCCTACAAACCACCAGGGAAATTCCAGCCATGTCCAGAGGTGCAGAGCTTCCTGACAGAGGGTCCACGACCTCACTCCACCTTGCTTGTTGCAGTGGAGTTGTCTGCGAACACCTGCACTACTTTCCCTTTGAGAGAAAGAAGGAATGCTTTCAATGCCAGTATGATCACCCTGAGCTCCAAAAGACTGATGTGAAGGCCGGACTCAGCTAAAGACCAGGCACCTATGATCTCCGCCTCGCCCATGTGGCTGCCCCATCCCAGGAGCGACGCATCTGTCACTACTGTCAGATCTGGTTGGAGAAGGATCTGCCTCTGACCCAATCGCAGTTCAAGAGCCACCACTGCAGATCTTGTGCAGTCCCCTCAGATATAGGGACCATGTCAGAAATATCCCCTATTGCTGCGGCCACTGGAACTTCAGGCCCCACTGCAGAGCCCACATATGCCATCTGGCACTTGTCCCCAGCAGGATGCAGGAGGCCATGAGGCCCAGCAGCCTCAGTGTCTTTCTCACTAAAATACAGGAGAGAGACTGAAACTGGTATCAAAACCTGAATATCCTGGACTCGTCGCTCGGGAGGATAATCCTGAAACTGCAATGTGTCCAGAACAGCTCCCATGAAAGGGAGCATCTGAGAGGGAGTCAGGTGTGCCTTCAGCACATTTATAGTGAACCCTTGCGAATGCAGGAGGTCTGCCATAGTCTGGAGGTGGGAGACGACAGCCTAGGGCGAACCCGCCTTCAACAGCCAGTCATGGAGGTAGGGGAAAACTGAAACCCTGCGCAGATGAGCTGTGACCACCGCCATCACCTTGGTGAACAGCTGATGGTCACTGGTAAGGCCAAAGGGGACCACAGTGAACTGAAAATGCTTGTGGCCTACCATGAACTGCAAGTAACATCTGTGGGCAGGGAGGACGGGAACAGGCGTCCTGCAAGTCTAACGCTACCATCCAATCTCATGGGTCCAGGGCACATAAAACTTCAGCCACAAACTTCTTCTTGAGGAAGAAATTGAGGTCTAGGGTAGGGTGGAGGCCTTATCTTTTATGGGCACCAGAAAGTAGCAGGAATAACAACCACAACCTACTTCTGGCACAGTGATCCTCTCTATGGCTCCTTTGGCCAAGAGCGCCGTAACCTCCTCGCGGAGACAAGCAGGTGATCCTCTGTAGGGGTAGTCTTGAAGGGGAGAGAGTAGCCCCTTTGGATTATTTGCAAAACTCACCTGTCTGATGTGATGGACTGCTAAAGGGGCAGGTGATGGCGAATCCTGCCTCCGACAGGTCCCTGGTGGGGAAACGTCAAAGTAGGAAGGTTTGGAGGCCGCTGCGGGGTGGACTGGCTAGACTGCTGGCTCCCTGATGCATGAGGACATTGGATGCTATGTCCCCAGCCACGCAGAGGCTGGGCAGCATGCGTGGCATGGCGGTTGGAGGGGAGACAAAAGGGGCGAAAAGCAGACTGAGGGGGCAGAAAGGCCCAAGGACCTGGCCGTAGCCCGGGACTCCTTAAAGCACTTGAGCACAGAGTCTGCTTTGTCTTCGAAGAGACGGGTGCCATCAAAGGGCATGTCCATAAGGGTGGCTTGGACATCCCCCGAAAAGCCAGGCATCCTCCACCAGCCCCCGACGATACAACCGATCTGCTTAGTGAGTTGGTCATATCCAGCCCACATCGTATTGTGAACTCCGCTGCATCTCTCCCTATCAGCAACAGCTTGGGAGAGAATGGCCCGGGCCTCCTCCAGGACCTGTGGCAGCACCTGTGCAACCGTTTCCCATAAAGTATGGGGGTAATGGCCCAAAAGGCATGCGGTTTTCATGGACCAAAATGCCAGGCTGGAGGAAGAAAACATCTTCCCAAGTTGATTCAGCCTTTTGGATTGCTGATCCAGGGGTGCAGAAAGGAATGCGCTCACGGATGTGGAGGTTTGGATAACTTTGTTATTTAGCGATATGTATGAAACAGGCCATTGTCATTTTTGTTATTAGAATTATTGTTATTAATAGCAGTTAATTTATAGATGTTGGGTATAGCATTCTGGTTGGATGGCAGGAACTTGCTCGCCTAGTTTACATAGACTGGAGGTGGTTACAAATCGGAAAATTGGTATAAAAAGGAACATAGTTAGCTTACGGTTTGAGTTTTCTTAAATTGGCAGCCAAGAATAGTTTCTACACAGTTAGTCCAATGTGTGCACTTAGTTTACTTTCCATCATCAACACGTTTAATTGATTTTTAATACATTTGCTACTTGTGAAGTAACATTTCAGGATGTGCCTTGGATTAGGAAAAGCAAGAAAGAAAAGCAAGAAAAAAAAAAAAAACAGGCAGTTACATATATGTTTATTTTAGCATCATCCACGCAGTAGAGGTCCTTTGGTGATATTGTTCTATAATCAATATTGGCGGTGCAGATAGCATTATTAATTTATTGGTCCTAGGGCATTTCCCAATACAAGAACACTTCAAGCGTTCTAATCTTCCATGCTGTCAGTATGTTTTAGTCTTTCTCTATACAACCAAGTCGGTATTTTAAGCTGTTCAGTAAACCTTGCTGCTACAAACTTACAAGCAGTAACTTTTAGCCATGCTGAACAGCAGCCACACTGGTTTAGCCACATGGCTAAAATACATTATCAAAGCCAGGAGTTCTCACACAGGCGAGACCTATTTGCTTTGCCAATGCCCGTTTCTGAAGGTACGACTCAGGCCACCTTTACTAGTTACTTAAGGTACTGTACGCACTTCAAGAGACACTGTGGCTTTCCATCGTCATCTGGGGACATTCCTCACTGTACTGTTCATTTTTCTCGTTGCCTGTCCTCTTCAGATTGTCTGAGCCCTGGCGGCATGAACCATCGTCTTCGCGCTTTGCACGTAAGCATCTTCAGCCTCATGCCACATCCACGCCCCATTTACGATGCTTTTACCACACCTGTGGCTCCTCGCGTGCTTTCAGTCCTGGTGTGCTTTTAACACCCACCGTCCCCTTACGCGCATCGGAAGCTCTGAGGCACACCCACCTTCCTTCAGCTGGCACGCGGTCACAGGACAGCCCGTCTACCTCGACCCAAATCCTGAACTGCGACCTAAATACCCATTTCACTGCACCACCCTTTGGTCGTTTGTAGCTGGTTTACATCATCTTTATCGGTTTAAGCGATTCACATACTTGTGCCAATTTGGTGTTTGCTCATCACATTTTTTGCACAACCGATTTCCTGATGCTCGTACTTTTTGAAGCTTATTCACGGGGGCCTCATCTGTTTCACTGGTTCATACGCTTGTGCAGACTTCCTGTCTATTCATAGCAGTTGTACTCCACCAGTTTTCTCCAGTTTTAGATACATTAAGTGATTCGCATGGTTTAGCGTGAATCCAAATTGCCAGTTTGCATTTTGCCATCAAATTGTATTATTATTGAGTGTCATATCTTTTTCTGGTGCACAATGTCTAGCTCAAAACGTGCTGCACTACCAGTACTGCTTTTGCAAGAATGGGATCATCCACCCATGAAACGGAGTGTTTGAATTGGAAAATTCAACGCTTACTTAGGCAGTTAATGTATGTATTTACAGTATTATGATGTTGAGGGTCAAATTGTGTTCAACAATCTCACTCCATATGTAACACTTGATAGGGACCAGGAGGAAGAATTTGATGCATTACAAACTTCTCATTAAGGTAACTGAAAATAGTTTTAATTTGAAAATAATCTGGTAGTTTTCCAATACAGTTCCTTCACACATGCACAAGATCCTAATAGACGTTTGTAAACAAAGTCTGGCCAAAGACTGCTTTAGAAACTTTCATTCCACAGCTAATAAAAGACCAGTCAATTAGATGTTTAAAAAAAAAAAATGTAAACAAAATATATATATATATATATATATATATATATATATATATATATATATATATATATATACATACACACACACACTCACACACAAGACCATTGATTGGCATGTAAAATTCCATCTCTGAAAAAAGCACTTGACATTGGCAGTAGTATGAGAAGGTCAATCCGATGCCAAGCAACTGCAGATCTCATTGAACAGGTCCTTCTCACGTATATGTTCCTCTACTACTGTGCCCGCCGTGTGCATGCTCTCACTCTAAAATAGTTGCTTTTAAACAAAAAACAGAATCCTGAATTCAAATATTAGGTCTACGCAAAAACAACTGTTGGCCAAAAAAATCTTATGTTTCAAGTGGCTCACCTTCAGGTCTACTTAACTCTCACAACTGTCTGCTTCTAGCCAAGTATGTAAAAGATGTGAGAGAATGGGACATTTTAGTAAAGTCTGCAGGGGTGGCAAGACAGTCAAGTGTGATGCATGATTGAAGACGATGTGAAAGGATGTTTTAATATCTGTGAGTAAAGGAGCTGGGTGTCTTCAGCATGGGTTATGATGCTGAAATCATGGGAGCAGGTGATGCTAGCGAGAGGGGTCATGTAGGCGTTGAACAGAGTGGGGATGAGTGAGAATCCCCTGTTGAACTTCATCTCTGACACAATCAACCTCATCGGTGAAGGAGGCCAGGCAGACCGACTGGGTGTGGTCTGTCAGGAAGGGGCAAATCCAGCAAAGTGCGACTTTGGATGCTGGCTTTGTGCAGACGTTGCTTTAGGAAGGGGTGGGAGAAGCTGTTGAAGGTTTGGAGATTTAGAGAGTGCTCCAAATCTATCTAGCTGCCTGAGAAGCCGGGGCAAGTCCTCACCTCAGTCTTTGAGATAAAGACGTCATCGGAGTACAATATACCCCCGTCATCCATTGCCTCCTGACTGGACCTTCCATGGCCTGTGTGAATAGCAGGGGAAAGAGATGGCACTCCTGCTTAGGTACACTATGTACATTCCATGCCTCAGATATCATCTTGCAGTTTTGAACCTGTGCAGGTAGGCTGGCGTAAAGCAACTTTATCCATGGGGTGATTTTGCCTCCAAACCCCATCTCTTAATATTGTGAATGCATAATCCCACCTCAGAAAGTCAAGTGCCTTTTCCATTTTTATAGAGGCTATTACTAAGAGAGTCCTACCCAACAGTGGATTATCTATTATACAATACAACTTTCTAATGTTTGGAGAAGTGTTTCAGCCAGGTACCAATCCAGATTGCCCAAGATGAATTAAGTCAAGTAAAACATTTGCCAACCTCAGCACAAGGATGTTTGCTAATATTTTGTAATCCAGATTTAGAATGGATAACAGGCAGTAAGGGCCCATTTCCATCAGAGCCTTTTTTGGTAACAGCACTATTTTTAAAGCTTCTTTAGTGGACAGAGGGAATAAGCCTTTTTTCGTGACTCCAAAAGGTATGAATGTAGCACAGAAATCCAGCTTGTAGATCATCATTGGGGGTGGCCATTGCACTTATTAGTTTTTCTTCATTGATTGGCCTGTCTTGCTGGTATCGGGCTGTGCAAGGTATCTAACTTGACTCATCATGCCAGCAGGCTATTAGCCTCATCTCCAGTAATGGACTTTCTGAATCGGAATGTTAATTTAAGCAGGTTATGATCTGACAAGGTTTTAATTGGGTATTCTGTCTATGTCAATGACTCCTGATTCAGTGTATTATTGAGAAAAAGGGAAATTTGAGTGTATAGTGTGGATTTGAGAGCAGAACGACTAGTCTTTCATATGGACGCATACCTCGCCAATGTCTCCCATTTCGGATTGTTAACTTTACCACTTGAAGGAGAAGAAGGAAAATGTTACTTACTCTGTAACCATCTGTAAGCTTGTAGTGCTGAATATTTCCATACTCTGCACCAAACATTTGATAGCATGAGTAGCTTGAGTACGTTTGCAAGACGTTTTTATTCAGTCTTCAGTCTCAAGCTATCTTTGGACTCCTTTCTTAGTCCACAATGACCCAATTAAAAAAAGACTGCTCAGACTGTTTTTCTCCAGTGGCTGCGTAATGAAAGTGAGTAGTCAAGCAAGACATAAAATTATTTACTGTGCATTGTGACTAATAAGCAATGATCAACATCTTGGATCACAGTTCGTTGAAGTGGGAGGGCTAAAAGCACTACAAGCTATTTGAAGATAAATTACAAGCTACAAACAGTTGGTTGTAGACTAAAAAACATCTTCATTTGTAGCTTGTCTACTGTAGATACACATGCTCTGCATAGACTGTAAAGCAGTCTCTCTCCTAGGCAGTAGCTAGCGAGAGGATGATGCAGATTTTTGTAACACGGTTCATAATACAGAGTGGCCAACCAAAGCCTCTTGACAGGTTTGAATACTTATGCAAAAGTGTTGCTGAATGTATGTGGTTTTGAACATTTAGGAGCTTTACAACTGTTAGAGAAAGGTTTTCTAAGAAGACCATAGTAGTTCTCTTTTTTCAAATGAATTGTACCTTATCCACTACAAGCAGTGTAGCTTTAACTTTAGCATAACATGTTTGTATACACCTGCCACTCCATCGGGCAACGCCACCATTTGAAAAAGAGTTAAGTGAAGTTTTACAGAAGCAACAAAGAGCTGTTGTGTGTTCTGTCAAAGTAGTATGTATGTGCATGCTATTTCTATGAAAAGTAGCAGAACACAGTTAAATGTATGCTTACCTTTGACCATGTACAAACAGGAGAGGAAGGTGGGTTGTTGGGGTTAATGCACTGTGATGTGATGTAATGTTCTTTATAGAGACTTGTAACTCTATCCTAAACTGAAATAGAGCTGGGGCTGCCCTGATGGATAAGAGGATGTTGTTGCGGATTGGATGGAAAGGGCCTGCTGTCTTGTTTTTTTTCTTTTTCACACTTCTTAGTCTGCAGTCATGTGATGTCCTGGCTGCACTTGCTGGGAACCACCAGAGATGGTGAGCTTGTCTCCAAGATAAGTGGGGGTGCTGATTGTGATAGCCATTTAAACGGCGGTAGCTGTTTTTGAAGATGGTGCGGGCTGGCCATAGACAGGCAATAGACTTTCACCCGGGTGGATGTAATGTGATGCGGTGAGTAGGATGCTCTTAAGGGGTGGAGTCTGGGAGGTCATGGAGTATGTTATTACCACTATCCAGATTAAGAGTATGAGGGCTTGAACAGCAGGTCTGAAGGTAGTTTCTGGAACAGTTTGAATTTCAGGTGAAACCAAGTGACTTGCCTTCTGGTCAAAGTTTGCGTTTGAAGCCATCAAGGTTCATGTCACTGAGCCAGGGTTGTAGTGTTTCTTGTTCTTGGGAAATAACAGGAATGCTGTCTTCCTGGGAGTAAAACGTTACCCAATCTCAACATCTAAATAGGAGCTGGACATCCAGGTTTGGATGATGTGGAAGCAGTTTCTGAGGTGTTTGTTGGACCGTAAATATGATATAGAGCAACTGTTCTAACAGTTTCCTAAACCATAATTGACAAAATGTTTCTACATTGCGCACAGGAAGTCCATGTAGACTTCCACGAGTCATGCAGGATCTGCATACACTTATTAGTGAGTTTGAGGTTTCCAAACACCAGGATCTGAGGTGCCAAATCGCTAGGTTCATTTTCCTGAGGTTTGGATGTCTGAGCTGACCCTCTTCCTGAGGAAGGAGGTTGTGTCTGAGTGGTAGCTTTGCATGTGGGTGGCCAGACATTGCCAGCAGTATCAAATAGCATGGCTATCTTGCCCAAGTTGGTGCAACAAGAATGAGCATCATGAATAAATGCCTCAGTTTCCTTACAACGCATGGGATCAGAGGCAGTGGGGGAAAAGCATAAGCAGATATCCCTAACCAGTTCATCCATCCTTACATTGCCCATGGACTATAGGTACCAGAAGGCAAAGTTTGTGCATTTCCTTTTTTTTTTTTTGAAGTGGCAAACATATTGAGGATGTGCACCATTTCTGAATGTGCCTCATATGTAACATAGTTGGTTTTTCTCAGAGCTGTTCTGAAGCGGTGATTTTGTGCTGTCGGCGAGGCTGACTGTGCTGTGGCAGATCGTGAGGTGTCATGCAAAAAGCAAGATGGCGGCATGGTGAAACAAAACGTCGTTCACCGCAGTCTGCCAACTAAGTTCCGCTGCCACCCACCCAGCTGCATAATAATACCTCCCCTGGACCTGGGTGGCCCACAGCATAGTAGTATTTGGGGAGAGGATTTCGATTAAGGTGGCTCACCAGAGACCATGGTGAGCACACCAGTAGCGGCATGTACCCGAGCTGGGTGGGCTGAAGCACGTGAGCAACCACAGCTGAGGCAAGATATAGCAGCCTACAACATCGCTGCCAGCAGGAACTGTACCCAACCCCGTGTGTCTGCTGAGAATTGTCGCACCACTGAGCGATAACGAGAAGGGATCTGGTGGCTGGGCTCTATGGACGCACCCACCTTTTAAGCGGGGAGATGCTTTTCACTTGTTCTCGCTGCACACAGATAACTAGTGAACAAGTGGGAGCGAGGAATGACTACGGTATTGAACCACCGTCTCTCCACTACAGCACATTTACTGTTGGCGAGCAGTAATCAGGTGCTGGGACAAGCTTACCTCTGTAGCCAGATAAATCCAAAAGTGGGAGAACTGTATCCTGTAAATGTGCCCCTGCTGTCCCGAGCCTTCATATGATGCATGGGAAACAAAATTCACAATAGACAGTACTGTACCAGTCCTAAGTACAAGCTTTTTTGTACCTGATCTACTTCAACCCCCTCCATGAAATACTGGCATCCATACATACTACCTGCAGTTTGATGTCCTATATCCCTATCAGTAACACAGAGCATTGTTTCATTCACGCCAAGGCCCACTAACGAAGAACAGGCCTGTTTGATATAGCTCCTGGCAGAGGCTCACATAATGGGGAAGATAGATAAAGCACAGGCATGATTACCTTTTGAAGTGCAGAAAAACTAAAAAAATCCACCCAAACTTCCAGCAGAGCAAGAACAAGACACCCCTCACACTAATGCAACAGCCTTGGAAACAACACTCCTGTGGACTGCCTAAAGGAAAAGTTAGACAAACAAGCAGCACATTTGTCGTCCACGGAACAACATATTTCTACAACGGAGGACGAGGTTGCCTCTCTGACCATGAAGTGTCTTGATATGGAGAGGGTATTGGCGTTCAGAGAAACCAAAACTAAAGACTTGGAGGCACACTCACGCTGAACCAACATACGAATAAATGGGAGTGCCGGAATCCACGAATACTGGCAAACTAGAACTGCCATGGATACCATGTTGAAAGACATCTTTGGAGCCAAGCACCTGTCCCATTTACTAGTGGTAGAGTAGGCAACCCCCAGAACACCCTCCCCAAGACCGATCATTGATAAACTATTGAACTACTGTGACCACGATGCTGTGCTTTGGCTTGCACGGGACAAGAGAGACATCCAGTACCAAGGACATAACATTGCGTTCTTCCCGGTTTTCAGTGCGACCCTACAGGCTGCCAGAAAAGAATTCCTTCCCATTAAAAAATAACTGCAGAGAGCAGAGGTACCGTATGCAATGCTCGACCCAGCCAGGCTGCTGATTGATCACCGAGGAACCTCCAAGACTTTTGCAACCTCAAGGCAGCAGTAGACGTCTTAAAACTTTCTCCACACAAACATAAAAAATCCACACTCTGAATGAGACGATGACAGGAATTAAGTGAATAATAACTATACAACTACTAAAAACTCAGTATCTCCTTTCTTTATGATAGCTAACTTTGTCAGGAAGTGAAGTATTATTCTTACATGCCACTGTCTAGACTAGGGTAGAATGCAGATATCTATGGACAAAGGTAAAAGTGATTTGATCCACACTAGTGGAAACGTTGCCATATGTTACCCCTAATCCAAATTGTTTATGCACTATACTGATTATTAGAATCCTGAGCCTGTAATAAGCCTTTGTGTGGCAGCACGCCTCGTACATTTCAGAAGTTTATAGTGCCAGCACTCAACGTGCCCCATGACCACCCCTGCCCATCGGGTGGAACCTTGGTCCTCTAGCTGCCCCCAAAGAAGGTGCCCCCACTTACTACAGGGCACGGCCTACCTGTTAATGAAGACTTATGTTGGTTGTTCTTTTATACTTTGGTTAATTTTGATTACACAGAATGGGAAAGCATTTAGCATGACTGGAATGCTGAAGTGGGAGGTGGGTGAGGGTACCGTTTTCTGTCATGTTACTGTTGCCAACCATATTGACTGTTGGGCCTGCCACAGGCTGCCATTGCCATTCTACCTGCCAAACAATCTGTACACTACTTACAACACACTAATATGATGCACCCAGCCAGACGCATTTCCCTTGTGCCCTGGAATGTGTGGGGCTATAACAATCCTTGTAAGGTACGCCAGCTACTGGCATGTCTGGACAGACACCATATACATATTGCTTTCCTCCAGGAAACACACGTTTTCACTACTTTTTTTTTTTTAATGTTGTCACCTATTTCTGTCAGGGTTCTGTCAGCAGGAGTCAGAAATGAAAGAACTGACGCAACTGCCACCAGCTGAGCTTGAGGGGTTACTGGTGCTCTCTAGGTTCTTAAAGACAGCTTCTATTTTAGCATATAATGGCAGGTTACACGGCTACTCTGCCCTGCCCTCCCTCATCTCCATCATAAAAAAGGGGTTTGCGAAGGAGATTTATACTGTTTGCTAAACATTTTAAATTGCACAATTTTTTTTTTTTACATATTAGCCCTTTTTTGACTTCATGATGAAGAATTGGGCCATTGTAGCCTACATTTATAGGCTGCATTACCTGTCTCTTCAGGAAGGCTTGTAAAGACATTTAATAAAGAAAGGCGAAAACCTCCACTTTAGAAGATATTTTAAAGAACTGCTCCAGGGTCCCCACATGTGGGCGGGACTATTCAGTGCTTATGACTATACATGAAAATCCCCTACAAGAGAATATGGCTACTGACAATTGTAATTTACAAATCTTCCATTTTAAATTCTTACAACAGATTTTCCACACCCCCACAAGATTTTTTAGGTATGGGCTAGGAGACAATGCCCACTGCAGTGTACAAGCTGCAAACTTTCTACTTTTGGCTTGGGCATGCAGCCTGGTTAAACAATTCTGGGTACCTGTAACAACTGCGCTATCCTCTATGGTGCCAGAGCCAGTAGATTGCACCCTCCTAATGTGTCTATTGGGCTTGGTCAAGCAGCTCCAGCCCTCCCACTGATTTGTGGTGGCAGCACTTTCATTAGCTAAACATCAGGTTGCCATTCACTGGGGAAAATGCCCTGCACCAAAGTATAAAGAATGGTTAACAGATCTGACGTACTGTAGAGACCAATTAGAGAGTTGTCATGGTCCTCACAGCCCAAGGGTATATGGGGCCCACTCATGGCTTACAACTGTCCACAGCTCCCAATTTGATCATGGTAATGAGGGTGGGATGAGGGAGATGGCAGATGAACAGGGTGGTTAATATTGATTTCTCAATACTGTGATAACTTATTGTCCTGTATAAGTGATGTTTGACACAGTGTTTGTTTTTTCGGTTTATATATTCGGAAAAACCCAATAAATTAAAATATTTTAAGAAAAAAAGATATGCTCCCCACCCCATGAGTTAGGCTCCTATGGTAATAGTCACCCATGGTTGAGGATCCATAAATAGTTTGCCAAGCTACATATTTTTCCACCCCCGGAGAGGCTGCTAATAATGGAAACATGTACAGCCTTGCGTGCAGCAGTACTGCTCTCTATGAAGCCATCATTGTAGGAAGCTAGTTCAGTTTATGGTGTACACTTATGGTGTGGCAGCCTATACTGAGTCCAGGCAACCCTTAGTAATGGGGTTTAGGTGTCCAGATAGCAAAAGCTCTCTAGGGGTAGCTGGAGCGAGCAGCTAAAGCAGGAGGAATGTAAAGCACTTGCAATATTACAGTAGCTAGACCGTAATTCCCACAAAAGAAAGAACCACACAAGTGTTGCAAAAATAAAGGATTCTTTATTACAGCACTAACTACTAGACTAGCATTGGTATATCTCCATTGGGAGATATCTGCACACAGTATATACACCAAATAACTAGAAGATATAGCATACATTGTATGGGGCCCTATGAGGGTGGGGGGCAAACCATATACTAAGTGGAATGCGAAATAGTGAACCCAACCAAGGTAAGTGTGGTAGGTAGCTTGGGGCTGGGGAAGGACGAAAACACCAGAGGTAAGTATAACAAGCGTCCCCAGCGACCGGGTGCAAAGTGGTTACCTACCAGGTTGTCCCATAGACAAACACAGGGGAGTTGCGGTGGGAAATCATGAGTTTCAGGACCCTTGCCACTGGACCCTGAGGAAACCCCAAAATAGGAGGAAGGTTAGAGAGTGTCCCCAACCAAGGATAGGATAGAAGCCCGGAGAACCTACACCAAGGGGCCCAGGTGCATAGGGGTGAACGGACACCAGAAACCCTAGCTGAAGTCAATGGAGGCCACGGTTGTCCAGCTGCTGTCACGACCCGTGGACCAGGCCTGTGGAACCAGAGGATGGATTCTGGTTGTGGAAGACCTGAGAAGGAAGGTGACAGAGTACGGCACACTCAGAGGTGCCCAGGTGGTGCAAGTGGCAATGCCCCACACTCCTAGAGTGGAAGTTCCTGCAGGCTAGTGAAGGAAGAAGTCCAGGAGCTGCAGAAGCTCCTAGGAGTTGCCTAAGATCTGCCCCATGTCAGTCGCCGGACAGAGGGAGGCCAGCAGAAGCCGTTGGAGCACAACAAGTGACTTACAGGAAATTGATATAGGGAGTCACAAGGAGACCTCAGCAGCACAACAAAACAGAAGTTCAACTTTGCAGGAGCTACAGAACAGAGGATTATCTCTGAGTTGGAGAGTGCTGGAGGCTGGGCCTCCTTGTGCTTGAAGATCTCCTAGAGGAAGAGTCAACAAGCCTTGGCAAGAGCAACAGTCGCAGTGCTCAGGGGTTACAGTCCTGTGGCAGTAGCAGGGGCCCACCTTCACCCAAGTTGGTCAGCAGACAAGCAGGACACAGATCCACCAGCCAGTGGTAGATATTGTCTTAAGGTGCCTGTGGATGTAGGGGAGTGACTCCTTCACTCCAAGGGAGATTCCTTCGTGCTTCCAGGTGCAGAGTCCTTGTGACCCTGGAGGATGCACAGCCTTGGATGTTGCAGAATTATTGCAAGATCGGGAGAAACAATGTTGCGATAGGAGCCCTACCACCAGAAGTATACTTCTTTCAGTTCCAAAGCAGACCAGCAGTGGTTCCAGAGGCCAGGAGACGAGGATGTTTTGCAGAGAGTTCCTCGTAGAGTCTTGCTCGACAAATATGAGGACCCATCAACGGGGGAGCCCTTAAGTAACCCTAAAAATGGGTAGGCCACTCTCTGTAGTGACCCACCTATCAGAGGGGGTCAGGGACGTCATCTACTCCAGGGGCCTCTGCACATCTTGTTTCCAAGATGGCAGAATCAACCGGCCACTTAGTAGAGTTCCTGCACCTCCCTAGGGGAGGACCTGGACCGCAGGGTGGACACGCCCCTGTCCTTTGTGTGGTTTTGCACCACAGCAAGGACCAAGGGTGCCCTTCAAAGCAGTCTGGTGGCACGCAGAGCCCACCTGACCACCGTGCAGACACCTAGTTCTAAAGGAGAGGAGGTCACACCTCCCTCCCACTGAAAACTCTTTGTTGTGCCTTCACATGCTCAAGCTGGATGAGCAGTAGGAGGGCAGTACAGTGTCTGCGATTCTGCAGCCGCTTGGGCTGCCAAGCAGACCCTGCAAGGTTGTACAGGCAGATCTGGGGGATCTTCTAAGTAACTCTCAGAGTACATGGTATCATGCAACTAACACTGAAATCAGTGTTGTTGCATGGTTCCGTCATGTTTGATACCAAACATGCCTAGGTTCGAAGAAACCATTACGTAGCTGGACTACTCGTACTGACTAGTGTCCACATGTCTTAAAATGGCTTCCCTGAAGCCCAGAGAATGGAGTCTAGCTTTTGTAGGGGTACTCTGGTCATGCAGGAGTACTCTCACCACTTCGGGACATGCACCCTGCTCTGGGCTGAAGGGCCTACCAAAGGGGTAACTTACAGTGCTGAAGTGCAGTGACCCCGATGTAAGGCAAGCCTTTGATCAGGGGTGAAAGGGTGCATGCATCATTTCACACAGGCTGCAACGGAAGGCCTGCAGACAGTTTGCATGGGCTCCCATGGGTGGCATAATACAAACTGCATCCTATGGGAGACCTCTGGTGTACCAATGCCCTGGGTACCAAAGTACTATATAGTAGAGACGTACCTGGGTGCACCTGTATGCCAATTGTGGGGCATGAAAGTTACCAGGGAGCCACATTTAGAAGGAAAGAGAGCACAGACACTGTGGTCCTGGTAAGCAGGATCCCAGTGAACTACAGTCTAAACATACTGACATCAGGAAAAAAGCAGGGGCAACTATGCTAGAAAGATGGTACTTTCCTACAATGATTTCCAACAATTTAATTACCATTCTCACTATAAATGGTCACAATGTTTGAAAAAGAGGTAGAACCCTTTGAGGTGCCATTACCCGTTCTTTATTTGGGTAGGCTGTCCCTGTATTAGAGTTTAACACTGCTCGTATTAAAAGTTTTAGCTGCTTTGCCTCTAGATTTTACTTTTTCGCATGGACGTGAACCCTAGTCTGTTTACAGAGACACTGCTACCTGAGTGTGCGCTAGGCATTGCTCTCAGCTGCCGCTCTTTATCAGCCAGTAGTGCAAGGATGTGAAGACTTGAATGGTATCTCTTCTGAGATGTGTAGGCACCACCACTAGCCACTTTTGTAATCACTCTTGGAGCTGTTGTGACAGAATTCTGTACTGGTAGTGCTGTTCACCAACTACAAAGCGCAGGTAGTCGTGATGTACTGGATGTATGGAAGTAGGAATTCTTGAGGTCAAAAGTTGCCATGTGGTCTCCTGCAGGCTTGAAACTCTGAAAAAGTAATTCAATGGCCTGAGAGTAAAATCAGTCATTGCTGTACTATTTTGATGGCACCTTTGCCTTAGAAGTGCTTGTACCACCTCCTGCAACAGCTGTAGATTGTAGGTCTTGACTGACTGTGCGCTGTCCAAGTTTTGTATTTGGGGGTGTGGTACTTTAAGGAGTATACCTGCTGGACAATGGACAGCACTCACTTGTCTGAAGGTTATTTTCTTTCACTTCTGAAGGCTTAACATGACAGGTGTTGAGTGATCAAGGGAAATATATAACAAGTCACTGTTTTGAGGCAGAGGTGCCCTTTGACGACTGGAGCTGAAAATGGAAAACTCATCAACAGTCCCAAGGCTTGAGCTGAAACATCCAAAACTGATGGCGGGAAAGAAAATCTGAGTCTTTGTCCTGTGCACTGTGGGCTACATGAGACAAGATACATAGAGACCAAAGACTTCTTCGAACACAACTTGCAAATGTCCACTCCCAACACCAGATAGCAAGAGGCAGCCGAGTATGTTTATATACAGCAGCATATGCTGCAACCAATAGTGTACCAGAAGTGTTAATCACAGAGTAAATGAGAAACATGAAAGGCCCAGTTAACACTCGAGCCGGAAAGAGGGAAACACAAATCATAACACCAACATTTTTGCAAAACAAGATGTTTAATAGAAAACAATCAGTTATTTACAGTGAGTACACTTCTAATGTCAAGTCTCCACAGTCCCTTCCTTCACAATCGCTCGTGCAAGATTCCGTGCAAGAGCCAGTCTCAACATTTCCACTTTTGATGTTTCATAGTTGTCCTCCTGCAAGAGGAAAAAAAAGAATTTTCAGAAAACCTTACAATCTGTGTCCAATATACATACAGCACCTATTTGGCTCAGGCCACTCCTCTTACAAACGAAGAAAGGTTTACCACAGTGAAATGCCTGTTACCTGGGGATTTAGTTCAGGGGGCTGTTCAGCTGCATTGTTTTTCATCGCTGTCAGGTCCTCCAGACATCGCATCAATTCATACGTTTGTTCAACTGAAAAGATTACCTTTATTAATAGAAACAAGTTTAAAAACAGCATTAAATAATTATGTCCTTATAATAAATAGATAGACCATTTGCAAAAAAGTCGATGTGTAGTACAGTGGTCTTCAAACATTTTAATGCTGCGCCCTTCCGCAATGAAAAAAAACATATTGGGCCCCCTACAAATTTTTCACAATTATTCTATTAAATTGGTAATAAGTGTAGACTTATTTAAACATTACAGTTAAGTTCTGTACTGTTTTAAAAATGTAGTCAAATACATGGTGCCAAACATAGGGGTCTGCCCCCCAGTTTGAAGACCCCTGGTGTAGAATATGGTTAGGATAATTATTGCAAAACTCAATATCAGTACTACATCATTAGTCCTCATGATACAACACGGATGTAACAAGATATCTTAAAACCTTCCCATGCATCGACAGGAAGAACCATATATTTTTCCACTACAAATGCAAATACAACACACACTGATTGGTGAGTGGCCGAGATTTGCACACTCACCTGCTTATGTTCTAAGAGGGGGAGAGCATCTGAGAGTAGGGTCACCCAAAAGGAACACGGGGCTATCCGAGCAGTCATCAGTGACAAGAGCAGTCTTGCAGCTTCCTGGAAACGCTTATCACTGTACAAGCGGTGGAACTCTCTGTACTTCCCTGAAGAATCAAGAGGTTTGGGTTAAACAATTCAATCAAAACTAGGTCCCCAGGTCTATTTACTTTTGCCATTCCCTCTCAGAAGCTTCTCACCAAGAAATGTCAGTCTGTCACTGAGCAGCATGGCTGCTCCCAGATTATCAATCAGGTCAAGGTCCGAGAAGACTCCTCGCTCACAGTAATCTTTCAGAAACCTGCAAAAAAACATGAAAAAGGCAGAATCATTCCAGAGCACCCAAGGGAAGTGGAAACATGCAAAACAAGCACTGGCAAAGTTGACAGGTCGTGCGGCTTTCGAACATATTGGCTATAACAATGTTTTTAACAAAAAAGGTGCTATGACGCATCCATCCACCTCATTTTGAAAGTGAACACAAGGTACTTGCATACAACTTCAAAATGATGTTGGTACTTTTTTCTCTTTTGAATTATCAATCTGAGCTGGGTCGGTTATATTTAAAACAAAAAAAACAAACAAAAAAAAAGCATAAAAGCTTTTTTTTTTTTTTGAGTTACCGGTGGGGGAAGTAAGACGGAAGCCGTAGATCAAAAATGAGGCAAACTGGGGGCAGAGCAACACTGTGGACACAGGTGTTGGAAGCAAAAAAAGGTTAGAGAGGGAACTTGGAGGGCAGGGGGAGTAGTAGTACATGGAGTAGATCGAGGAACCTGGAGCTGTCAGGAGGAAGCATCGGTGAGAAAGCAACACAGGGAAGAACAACATGGAGAGGTGGGGTATAGCACACAGGCGACAGAGCAACACAGCCGTTGTGGGGGCTAAGAGCAGAACACGAGAAAGAAACATGGAAAACCCTTGCACTCTTGTGAAGTGCTTAACCAGAAAGAAAAAAAGTTGCTTCAAAAGTGAGCAGTGGAAGAACACAAGTAATGAAAATAAGGCCACACAAATGAATAAAAGCAAGCAAATTACAGTGACAATAAAAGCCAACCAATGGTAGGCAATGGGTTGGGTCTAACCCCACTTTAAGCAAACAAAAGATATTTTTGCCAAAAGACAGCAAACACTGTCTGGTAGGCGAGACCAATAAAATGGACGCGAGCTGTGGTTTAAAAAATAAAAAAATTTAAACAAATAATCCTAACAAGCGGACCACAAAAAGTCTACTAGGAGAAACTCATTCGTAATGCATATACCGGAATTTGAATTGAACACAACGAAACAAAAAAAACATAAAAAACAACTCAGAAAATGTTACCAGATCTGCAAGTCTAGTGTCCTTAAACATGCAGTCGAACCATGAATCACGCACATGAACCATGAGGTGAATACAATGATCAATCTCGATATCTCAATCTCCCTCCCTTTCCCTACAAATCTGTTTCTGTACTTTCTTCACTCAATTAAGCATTCCTGTTATATTACCTATTGAAATCTATCAGAGGCAGCTTTAACTTTATGCAGAAACAGTACTAATAACTGTGTGAAGTTCTTTGATCTCATTAGGTGAAAAAATGTCCACACACTGCTTTGAGCTGTTTATGATCACAGGCAAGCTTTAGTCTGTATAACTTGGCAATTTAAATCATATAGGCCTATCTGAAGAGAAACCAAAAACTCTGCCTTCTTAGTCTCCCACCTCCCCACCCCGGCAACAGCATGTATGCATGTACAACCCTCATTATCAACAGGAAGGGATGCCTGCCCTTTATTAGGTCGCAGCCTACCAGACAGCACAACTGCCTGGTTTGCTAAAAACATCTTGGGGAGTTTCAGAATGTTTATATGGGAATACATCATGCCTGTTGCTCGCCCTTGGCTTTGTGGTTCATAACTCACGTCCTTCTGGGTTACTATTTGCTGGCTTTATTTGCTTAATTCTCCCCAGCTTCAGTTTGTACCTGCCCATGCTAAAACCATGTTTACAGTATACTTCCTCTTCTGTAATAAACAGGCCTGTAATCTCATCACATTTGCTGGCATTCTAAGATCAAGGTCAAACGTCAAGCTGGGTCTTCGAGGGAGCCTGGTGTTTATTTTGCTCTTGACGGACTTCAAATCAACCAATCAGTGATTTCTAAAGCGCGGCTAATCACCCGCTACTTGATCTCAAAGTGACAGTATTTCCAGGAAAAGGGAAGGCAGTGCACTTCCTCCTTGGGACCTACTTGTACCTTTTTTATTTTATTTTAGATAAAACTATTCTCAAAAGGTATCTTGTTCTTCAGCTGCACAAAACATTTGCCTTTTATTTGTGGGGCATGAAGTTCGATATTGGCAGGGTCAGGGTGGGTAGAAGCATGTATGTTTTTAAAATCATGTTTGAGAACTATTAGGAAATTTACATGGTTCATGGCCCATTCACTGTCAAGCACAGGATAAGATCTTTTCACAAGAAAGAGCCAGCCACATTGTTGCGCAATTTAACAATGTTTGGTTTTCACTTTGATGTGTAAAGCATGTGCTCTATTTATGACATCTCTGGCAACTCGTTTTGGAGAGTTGGATAAGTTTAACTGCATCTTCTATGAAAGTTTTTGTGATTGTTTAGCTACACAATAATTATGTATTCCGTCGGCAACTGTGCCTATATTTTCCTACTAAACAAGCAGTCGCAGGTGCAGTTAACTTGCAAGCATTAGGGCCACGACTTGAATGGTGCAGCAGGTGCAGTGGCACAGGAGCAAAAAGCTCTAGGAAACCCACTCAACACAGATTATTTGTATCTTTTACTGCTAAGCAAGCAGTCACAAGTGCAGTTACCTTGCAGTCACTAAGGCCATGATTTGAGTGGTCCAGCAGGTAAAGGGGACAAAAGCTCTAGAAAATCCACTGATCATTGCTATCTTTTACTAGTAAACAAACAGTCACGAGAGCAGTTACCTTGCAGGCACTAGGACCATGATTTAAATGGTGCAACAGGTGCAGTGGCACAGGGCCAAAACTTCTAGGTAACCCACTGAACACTGATTACAGTTATATTTTACTACAACCCCTACTCGGAACCAGCTATAGTTGATATCTCCCCACTCCCTAGCGACCTTCTGCCGTCCCAGTGCTCGCTGTGGCGCAGTGCGACCAAGGAATCCTTCACTGCCACGCTTCCTGACCCTTCCTTTCTCCCCTCACAGGCTTCCTCTTCTCCTCAGATGGGACACTGGCACATCTTGAAAGTGTATGGATCACCTTTATTCACAGTACAAACCGCTTTTATAAAAGCACTTAAAAGTTCTTTAAAGCATTTCAGTGCTTTATAAGAGCACCAGTAATATTGCACAAATAAATTTTTTTATGGCACTGGGGAGATCATATGATTTGGTCAGGATCACAGGATGTTGAGCCGATGGCAAGAAGCAACACGGGCGGCTCCTCCACTATGGGGGAGAAGCGTCGCATCAGACCACCCCCCACCCCTCCAACTCCTCCTCCCGCGCACACACCACCACCAGCACCAGAAGCTGCAAAACTTTTACAGTAAAACCATAATAAACCAGGTTTATTATGGTTTTACTTGAAAAGGGGTGGGGCGTGACAGAAAGAGGGGGAGTGCACAGCACTTCCCCTTAGTGCGCATGTATGTTTGGCCAGCAGTCTCGAACTGGCCAAACATACATGCACACTAGGCTCTCTCCAACCTGACATTGTATTGCCAGGTGGGAGAGAGCAGGCAGAGACTCACTCTGACTCAGAGCCCCCCATTGCGCCACCCTGACCCGTTTCCCTGCCGCAACTGAGATTCAACCCTGATTCTCAAAGTCTGCAGCTTTTTACAGTACTTCACATTTTCATTATAGTCATCTGCATGCAACATGTACAAGAACACTGACAAAGACAACAGATTTCGCATAGGCAAATCCCATAGGCTTTGCCAATGGTTGTTCTTTATCATTACATATAATACGATCTTGCAATACATACATTTCAGGATGTGCGCTGCACGAAATCTTCTCCAACATATGATTATAGTAAAATGATATCTATGTAGAATTGCAACCCAGGCCATCCAAAGGTTGCACCATAACGGACTTGCCTCTTAGTCCACTATTGGCCTTGTCAGGATGGGAGGAAACATGAACGTTTCAAAATTCATGTTTGAAAACTATTCCTTAAAACAATACTTGCACTGATTTAGTCTGATGTACTACTAAGATGAAACAGTTCTGCATGTAAATAAAATACTTTTTAGGAATTTGTGACAAGACTTTTTCATATTTCAATTGTTTGTAGCAGAACGTTTTTTAAACGTTAACTGTGCAGGACACTCTAGTTACTTGCTTTCTTTCTTTCACGCCGATTAACTTGTAAATAAATGATTACCTTTTGAACAGGGGGCCGCATGCAAAGGTCAGGAATGCGCTTGCAGCCCCCAGAATATACATCTGGAGGGATGTTATAGCATAGGTTATAAAAGCAGTGCTGGCTTAAATGCAGCATAGCTGCAAGAAAAAAGAAAAAAAAATACTATAACGCAGTCAGTGATGTGTGTGCCATAAAGCTTTTTATCTTTACTTTCAGCCATTTGTAACATGGCTAACAAACATTGGCAAACATTAGATCTTGCACAGGCAAGACATATTGGTTTTGCCAATGCTTAGCCATAGTGCAGTTTGAGTGTCAGCCTGCACCATGACTGAAGCATAGCAGACCCTACACTTTCCCTATAAAGGTTTAACTGTGCTTCACCTGTTCTAAGACGCCAAAATCAAGTCCCACGAAAAATCGGCAGCTTGATTCGAACGAGACTCGCCACACAGAACACTACATGTCTCACCACTGCAAACAGGTGCGGGCGATTTACAAGCCCAGTCCATTCAAGAGCAATAGGAAAGAAGGCAGAAGCAAAGGCTACTTGCTTCTAATCCTAGTTTTTCATAAATAGAATCTTCACTGAAGAGACGAACGGTAAATGACCTGCTATTGTGGGTAGCCCTGGGACGTTGTACAGACAAAATACATCCTAGATTTATACTAAATGAACATCAGTCGAGGCTTAATGAACGTTGATAGGGAGTAAAAGTGGATACAAAAACGGCGGTAAATGCATCCTTTTTATTACATTATTGCAGGGAATGTTTCCCAAAGGAACTTCTAGTCAAATCACTTTGTCCCCCGCTTATAACTTTGCCCCCTTTGCTTTATCAGCATTTTGAAAAGGTCTTGTGTAGGTTTGTGTTATAAAGCCTGATGCAGATTGGTCAACGGGGAAAAAATCATTAGCAATGCAAAAATGGCTTTTCCAATGTATTACGTAGACCTTACCTACAGAGGCGGGATTGTCCCCTCTGCAATATAAACTTATGTTTACGGTCCTAAAACTAAAACACGCTTTCACATTTGCAAATGGAAGGCAACACAGCCATAACCCACCCAATTCCTAAATACTGCTCACCCCTGTGTCCCACAGACATCAGTAGCACCCAGCAAGCTCTGTGTGAATGGCATAGCCGCTGGCCACGCAATGACCATAAGGCCGGTCCCCAGAGCCTATCGCTCTGGTTGCAAAATCCGGTGGCAGGTTGTGACCAAAGGTCAGCAGCACTAATTCTGTTTGCATGTGCCTGCTTCAATCATATGTGGTCAAACCACTGGTGCAAACTTGTAACAAGTGTGGGTGTATTAGGCCAGGGCCAAAGAACAAACTGAATTGTAACGTGTTAGACCTGGCAGCTTTGTGTCGTGTCTCCCTATCTTTTTGCTTGCTGACCTCCTGTTTTTATGGGTTACTGGACCCTCTGCGCACTTTACTACTGCTGATCAGTGCTTAAGTGCAAGTGCACCAGAGGTGCCAAAGGCCTGTAAATCAAATGATACTAGAGGGCCTGCAACACCGATTGTGCCACCCACATAAGTAGCCCTGTAAACATGGCCCAGACCTGCCACTGGAGGAAGAAGGGGGGAAAGGAGAGAGAGAAACAGAGAGAGACAGAGAGGGAGCGATTTTTAAAAATGCTAAGTTGACCTGGAAAGTGTACCCACTTGCCAAGTCCAAACCTTCTGTTTTGGTACATGTAAGGCACCCTAAGGTAGGCCCTAGGTAGCCCCGCAGGCAGGGTGCAGTGTATTTAAAAGGTAGGACATGTACTGGTGTGTTTTAGATGTCCGAACAGTGAAATACTGCTAAATTCGGGTTTCACTGTTGCAAGGCCTTTCTTCCTCATAGGTTAACATAGGGGCTGCCTTTAAATAACTTTAAAGCGCAGATTCCCCTTGAGAACAGATAGAAATATGGAGTTTGGGGTCTCTGAACTCACAATTTAAAAATAAATCTTTTAGTGAAGTTGGTTTTTAGATTGAGTTTGAAAACACCACTTTCTGAAAGTAGGTATTTTCTTACTTAAACTATTCTGTGACTGTTTGTGGATTCCCCGTCTGGGTCAGTTTGACAGTTGGGCTGTTCATATCTCTCCTCTAGACAGTGACACAAAGGGAGCTGGGGTGTAGCCTGCATATCTTGATGAGGCATCTGAGCTAGAGTGGAGGAAGGAGTGGTCACTTACACCTAAAAGGACTGTGCCTGTCCTCACACAATGCAGTCTCCAACCCCCTGGTGTGTGTCTGGGGCCTGGCCAAGGAAGGATCTTGCAAACACTTGAGACTTTGCTTTGAAGTTTGACAACTTCAAAGGCAGAACGGGAGATAAGACGAAGACCCAAAACCCAGACTGTTAGAATCTTTCTGGAATCAAGAGGAACCACTGCCCAGGAGAAGAGCTGAAGGAGGAGTACTTGGGCATCTTGGCACACAGTTACCACACACTACTGTCTTGGCAGTCAGGTCCTTCCTGAGGGGCACTTTTGCCTTTTGGTCCTCCAGGACATCAAGATACTTTGCATGTCTCCTAGATAAGCCTTGGCTGCTCATCCACAGCTACCTCTAGAGAGCCTGGCTTCTAGACGCTGCCTACACTCACTAAGCGGGGATACCTGGAATAAGGTGTTAGTACCATAGGTACCCACCACACACCAGGCCAGCTTCCTACAATGACCTTAGCTAATGTCAGCAGTGAGCGAGTTCTGATCACTACAATGCTTTTAAACATTCTGTTTGTAAGTAACTTTGTACTAGTGATGAGTATAATGTCTAATTGTTGCACACATTTGTCACCTTTAAATTAACATAGTCGTAGTTTAAATGTTCTTTTTTAATTTAAAAAATGTATATTCCAATTTGAAGACACATTAAGGTACTCAAATGTTCAAAGAAGCCAAACCTCTATGGAAAGAATTTTGTAGTGGAGGGCATAGTTCTGTGTAAACGAAATACAGCATCAAAAGGGCTATGTCCCCACTTTAATGGCTAAACAGTCCCTCAGGGTAATAAAAAAAGTTGACTGATTGAGGACTGGTATCCTGCAGATTTAAATCTGTGGTGAAATAATTTGCCACCGTCAGTTAGATCATGGTAAGCTATACCATTGCCTTGATGACAATCACTGCAGCCCTTTAATATAAATAAATCATATGTAAGGAAAGTGATACCTCACCAGTCCCCATAGATCAAATGAAACCTGTTTTGATCCAAGTGGTTTTACAATCTTGCCTGGATTCTACTGATCAATCATTGACAGATCATGTAATTCACACTACTCTAAAATGGCAGCCGTAGCAAAAAGGATAACAAATAAAGCATGAATAGTATATAGGGATCTACAATTTTATTAACTCACATCAACACACCACCTCACCTACTGTGGCTAAAAGCAAGGCTTTTCCTATACAACATAAGGGTGAGTGAGTCATCTGTCTGAAACTATTGTCATCCCATCTAATACTAGGATGGATGTAAAGAGACAAGGACTGAAATAGGGGCACCTGCCAATGTCCTCGTATGCTAAGCAGCGAACATCCTTTCCTACGTGATAACAAGATGCCTAGCAAAGGGGCGCACCTACACTACAACAGAAGGTTAACAATACCCTTACCTGTCGGATATCAGAGTTGCGAAGGCTGCATCCTTTGCACGAATACTCCAGGACAGGGCAGATCCCAAGCGATTGTTGCGGACAGATCTCATGGCCATTATCTTACAAATACTTCGCACTGTGGGGGCGAGCAAAACTGGTTAGCTTTACATCATTGCACTCAGCATGCTGGCAGCAATTCAAACTTCAATTTTCTTACCCTCCCAAAACAAATCAGTAGTGGAAAATTACCTTGATCGATCATCTGTCTCTGTTCACAGATTCTCAGCACCTTCAGTGCTTTCTTCTCAGTATTCAGGGGGATTCGCTCAATGTGCAACTCCAGACACACGCGTCCCAACTCTGGGCAGTGATCAAAGTAGTCTACCCCCAACTGCCACATACTGCAAGAAAAGGCAAACCTGAATATTCTGCCACAGACTGAAAAATAGAGGAGCATGTAAATGTACTGCAACGATTGGTGAGAAAAAAGGAGGATGTCTGTCTACAGCAACCAGTGAAACAGAGAAGAAAGGGAAAGGACAATATTCATGTACAGTAATTGGTTGTAATGAAAAAAAAAAAGTGAATCTAGCATCAAATACTGCAGAAAACAGACTGACTGCAATGCCAAAAAGTGCAGAGAACAAAGGGGAACATGAATGTCCTGTCTAAAGCTGTAGGGGATGAAATTACCTTATTGTGACTTACTTACTATTGTTTGGATCTCTGCCACCCAGTCATGGGAACGAAAGGAAACTGTTACGTACAGTGTAGATATCTGTTTGTAGGTTTTTGTGCTGTAGAGTCACATTCTCCACACGTCTGCTATCTAGCATAGGACACACACAATGCAAGCTGTTTTTCTTTCAGGAAGTTTTTAATTTTGAGTTATGCTGTGATTCTTCCCTAAACCCCACAATGCACCACTACAAAGACCACACCTCAGATTGCTGCCCCCCCGCCCCACCTCTAATGGATTACCGTACAAGTACACAGGTACACTGTGCAAATGAAAATAATAATCTGAAGCATCTGCTCAAGTCCGGCGAGGCATATGAACTTTCAGCACTACAAGCTACAAACCAATAGTTACAGGGTAAGTAAAATTTTCTGCTTGTAGCATGTGACGCTGAGGATCAGTGGTTCCCAACCTTTTGACTTCTGTGGACCCCCACTTAATCATTACTGGAGCCTGGGGACCCCCACTGAATCTTTATTGGATTCTGCCCCCCCCCCCCTCCCCACAGAGTCATTACTGAAAGCTGGGGACCTAATCCTTTAATATATTTAATTTTCTAAGCAGTCGCGGACCCCCTGGGGAGGCTTCCTGGACCACAGGTTGGGAACCACTGCTGTAGATGATGTGTTCTGCAAAGCAGTGCACACCCCCAAAGCAGTGGCAAGGGAGCATATGAGGCTGACAGATGTGTGGATTCAAGTTCAGATTACCGTTTGGCCAAACTGCTCATCTTGGTTGACCTAAAAAAAATCACACAATAAAGATCGGTAAAAATACGTGGTATTGACCACGTATTAACTTTACATATGTCTGCCAGTGGTATGTTCACTAAAAGCCACAGTAGCTTCTTTTCACGTAGAATGTACTCTTAGCATTGTGTACAAAAGTAGTTTTATCTCTGCATAGCAGACGTGTATATGCACCTTGACATACCCAACTTCTACCTAACCTAACATGCTTACATCGTTCCATCTCAGGTTCTCAACATAATATCCTATGCAGACAACACCCACCTTATCCTCTCAACAATGACCCAATCACTACCAGGACCAACCTCCACAGATGCATGACAAGTGCCTCCGACTGGATGAAAAACAACTGCTTGAAGCTGAACACAAATAAGACGGAAGTACTGATATTCAGCAACAACAGCAACCCATGGAACCCATGAAATGACTCCAGGTGGACATCCGACCTTGGACCCACATCCACTGACCATGCCAGAAATCCCGGGATCATCAGTGAGAACAAACTCACCATAAAATCATAGATCAACAGTGACTCCTCCGCCTGCTTCCTCACCCTGCACATGCTACGAAAAATCTTTATATGGCTATCCCTGCATATGAGATGCACAGCGACACATGCCCTCATCACCAGCCGACTGGACTAAAGCAACACCCTGTAAGCAGAAATTGCCGCACACGTCCTACAAAGACTTCAAACCATACAAATAGCCACTGCCATACTAGTCTTTGACCTCCTGCAATGTATCCACATCACATCCCACCTCAGGAAACTCCACTGGATACCCGCACAGAAGAAATGCCAAGCCAAGCTGTTGACCCATACCCACAAGGCTCTACACAACCAAGGACCCTCTTGCATTAATCACTGCCTGCAATTCAACCAACCGTCGGGAAGATTATGCTCAGCCTCCCTTTCCCTCACCCACACTCTCCGCACCTACCAAAGCAAAAGTGAAGGACACTTCTCTGACGTCACAGCAAAGGCCTGTAACAACCCCTCCCCTCCAAAGCTCCAGACCATCACCTCACTTCTGGAATTCCTGAGGCCCCTCAAAGGCCTGGATGATCGACTGAGCCTGTTGGGTTGCAAGTGCCTGGATAGCCTATTGGGTGATTAGCTGCCCTATATACATCCTGATTGATTGAACTTTAAAATGGGATTTCCAAGTGAGGTTTAGCACAGGCAAGAGTAATGTACAAAGTGTTCCTAATTTGCTGCATACCACGAACAGATAGTAGGCTTGCATGCCTCCTGCAAGATTAGCACACACCACTCAAAGTTCGAGATACCCAAACTCTATGAACTCAGGTGCCAAATTGCAAGGTTTAGTTCCTAGAAGGTTGGATGTCTCAGCTGTCTCTGATGTTGTGTTAGGAGATATACCTTGATGGGAAGATTCTGGTGAGGATGAACTGGCATTTCTTGAGGAACTGAAAAGCAGGTGGTCTTGTGCATGTTGGTGTCACTAGAATGAAGTGTTAGACATTTGCAGGAGTTTCCTCACTACATAAGGGAACAGAGGCAGTGGAGAAAAGCTGCAAGTAAATATCCACCTCAACAGTGGACTTTCCATGGACTTTGGGTGGTGCATACCTGGAGGCGAAGCTTCATCCTTTTGTGTTTTCTACGGTGTTGAACAGTTCCATGCGGGCGTTCCACCATTACTGGAAGTAGTGATGAAGTACCTGGAGACTCCTCTCCCATTCATGTACTTATTGATGTGTCTAGCTTAGCAGTTTGTTGCCCAGTTGCGGCAGATTTTTACTAAGAGCTGACTGACTGAGAATGGTCCCTTGTCAGATCTTTTGGGCTAGGGGCGACAGCTCACAAGAGCATTTCCTTGTTTTTTGGATATAATACATGGCAATGTTGTCCATCTTGACTACAACAGTTTTTTTTGAATGAGCATGTAAAATGCTTAGAGCGGCAACTGTATTGTTGTGAGTTACAAGAAACTGATGCAGTTTTTCCTCTGCTCTTGGTTATGGTACCCTGAATAGTCATGTTGTTCAAATGTGCTCACCATTATGTGAGTGATGCATCTGTGGTAATGGCCACATGCAGCTGTGGGTCCAGACAGGACCTGCCCAATGACAATTTTTATTTTTCCAACATAAATGTCTGCGCTGAGCTCTGGGCTCCTCCAATATTAGAACTTCTGATTGTCCAATCGCTTGTGACCATTGCCTGGCCAGACAATCTTGAAGCAGGTGCATATGGTAACTATTTAGGTGACCATCATCACAAACTGTTTCATTACTGTTCCCACAGTTAATGTGGGTATTGCCTAAAAAAAGAGGCATCAGCATATGAAATGCAATCACCCTCTGTTTATTGGGGTAGACTGCCTTTAACTGAGATTAGCACTGCTCCGAGAAATGGCTGAAACTGCTGTAGATTAAGATGGGACTTTTGGGGATTTACTCTGAACCCTAACTTGGGTAAGAATGTCACAGATACCAGAGTGTGTGCGCTAGGCACTGTCGGCTGCTGCTCTTTATTAGCCAAGATGAAGAAATATGTAACTGGCACTCTAACAAAGGTGTCCTGCGATCACCGCTAGATATTTTGTAAACACCATTGGGCCGGTGTTCTGAAGGGTAGAATCTAAAAAGAGTGGTGTTGTCAACTTAGCAAGAATCTGAGGTATCAGTGACTTGCCAGATGAATGGGAATGTGGAAATAGGTTGCTGAGTTTGAGGGTTACCACATTGTCTCCTGTGCAGAGCAGAGGGATGACATTGTGCAGGGCTGTCATTATAAAATGCTCCAACACGATGTAGTAATTTAAAGACCTGGTGGAGAAGTTAGGTGGTAACAAACAAGTATTTTTTTTAAACTCTATTTTAATTTTCAACAACCATACATCACATCATGATATGGTAATCTTTAGCAAAGAACATTGACAAATGTTAACAGAGGCTCTGGTAGCATTTCAGTAGTCGGGGTGAAGTCCGATAGTGCATGGCATTTCGCATAGCAAAATACAACAGCAGCTCAAACATGGATAACTCATCAGCATCCTCCAATCTAGGGGGGCTCACAGTAGCCGATTCCTTTAGAGCGTGCAGACACACCGAAATGGCAATATCACATCACTCAGGGCACTCAGGGCAGCTACACACGGTACGAAGCACATACAGCCATACAGTCAAAAGGCATCAATCGTTAGGGCTGTGACACAACATATGTCCCCACTGCATTTGATCCTGCCTCAGATGCGTCCTCATCAATAGGTCCGGTAGGAAACATTTGGTATGTCTCCCAAATATCCTCAGGACGGCTGCGGTTCGGCATGAGATCACGATAAAGGGCAGATTGAGCATTGCAATATGTCATATCCAACAGCCATTCCTGCAATGTAGGAAGAAGACCCTCCACCCGGTGCATCCCAATCCTGTGCTTCACAAACAAGCTCAGGGCTACTAGGTGTCTATAGGTCTTTGAGATGCCTTTCTCATAACCCAGCATTGCCAATAAGCGAGCTGATGCAATAGTCTCGCCCGTGAAATCGCAGAGAAACACCAAGACTGCAGCCCAAAAGTGTTGCACACCACAGCTAAACCAGGCCACATGCATGAAGGCTACATCATCTACCCTGCAAAGAGAGCAGCAGGAGTCATCGCACAGTCTATAATGATGCAGTTGATTTGGGGTACTGTACTCCCGATTAAGATACCTGAAGTGGATCAGCCAGTGTAGGCTGTTCAGAGATACATTCCGAACAATAGAGCAGCAGTAAGTCCATTGTTTCTAGCTAACCGTCACGTCTAAATCCTCCTGCCAATACTGACAGACTCCCAGCTGGTACACCTCCTGTAAGCATGTATACAACTTGGCTATTACGCACTGCAGCGTCAATGCTTCAGTAAATACATCAAAGTGGGCGACTCTGGTGGTTCCGCCAAAGTCTCTCTAAGTAGCCTCACATCATGTGGAGTGCCCTATAGTAATGGAACAGAGCTATGACAGTAGGCGTATCAGTCTGTGTGCTCACCTGATCCCAACTACGGAGAGGCTGGGGTGGGGGTGTTGCTGAAATGCACATGCAGTGCAAATTAAACTTCTGAAGTGCCTTTACTGCTGTCTTTTCATCCCCTAGGGAAAACCACGTGCACCACTTCAGTGGGATCTGTGGGGAATAAAGTAGAGTCCCACCCTGCATTTCCACCAGTTTCTTCCACAAATATTGTGCGGTATTTACAGGGCCAACAGTATGATAGCGGTGCGTTAGCCTATAAAACAGCTTTCTGGGCAAAATGAGCAATAGAGCTGCATCGCGTTCCAGCCAAAGGTGGAGCAGATCTCCAGGTCCATGTATCCAGTAATGGCTGAACATGCACTGTGTGGCTCTATAGTAAGCCTCCAGGTTTGGAGCATTCATGCCCCTCGCAGCATAGGGGAGGGTAGGCATGTTCCAGCACACTTGCGGCTGGTCACCGTCCCAAGCCAAGTGCACCGTAAGTGTCCGCAAGGTCTGAAAAACCATACTTGTCAAATTAATTGGGATATTAGCAAGTAAGAACAGGAAGCGCAGTAGAACTACCATCTTCATGATGGCGATACAGCCACACAGAGATCGGGGTAAGCGTATTCAAAGCTCAACTGGTTCTGTGAGGCATTGCACTGCCGTACCATAATTGTCCACCAGATCTACAGCTGGGTCTGTATGGACTTGTATGCTCAGAAATCACACTGAGTCCATTGTCCACTGCAGTTGATACTACAGCGATACTTGTGTTGTGGTGGGGGTGAGAGGAAATATAAGGGATTTGTCCCAATTGATCCACAGCCCTGAGTGCCCATCAAATAGCACGACCTCCCAGAGCACTGAGGAATGGTTACGCTCTGGATTTTGTATATGAAGAAGCATATCGTCAGCGTATGTAGACACTATGATGTTATAGTGTGGGAAGCAATTTCCACAGTGTGTGTGATATTCATGCAGCTCACAAGTCAATGGCTCCAACACTACAGCATAGAACAGCGGCAAATCTGCTGAGTGCCCCTCGTAATGACTATAGGATCTCATAATAGCAGCAAAAGCGATCCTTCACTGTGAAGCACGAGGTGTTAATCATTGACAGACAATCCCGCACTGTCTTTATGTCCTGGCCGAACAAGTGCTGCCAGCATCGCATTAGGTCGCTCACCCTCTCCATACACCATTGCATATTTCCCATATGTGCACCCTTGCTCAATGCTGCCTCATTAGACTCCTCCAATTGGGCCTGGATATCCCCAAAATATCTGCACAGGCTTCTCTCTATGCTATCTTCCTAATTTTGCAAGTTCCGCCTCCAACCGCAACAGATGCCTACAAACTGAGCTGATGATTCCTGCATGCTTGAATATCATGACCTCCCCACCCCTCCCCACCCCACAGATATAGGCCTTAAAGGCTTCCAAGATAGTGGGGAGCTTCTCGAATGACACCATGTTGTTAGTGAAATATTTGTCAATCGCTTATGAGAGTTCCTCGCGAAATATAGAAATTAGAAGGGAGTACTGCGCAAACTGCTAGGTAAACGCATGGGGCGCAAACTGTCCAGCTCTAGAACCAGCAGCACAGTGGATGCAAGGTACTAGGCTCCATGCCAGAGGCCAGTGATCTAGGCATGTGTGAATGCTTGTGCTGAGTCTATGCCACCATAAATCTACAACCCCACATTGGTCAGCTATATCGTTAGGAGCGCAGGCCATAGCTGAGGACCTCCATGGCGGGCCCCGGGAGCGATCCCTATTGGGGCATAAAATGCAACTGAAACCTTTGCCCATGATCTGGGGCAAATACCCACACTGGGGGAGTTTAGTGCGCAAAGCGTGATAAAGTTGAGTCTTCATAATTTGGGCTATAAACCCCCTTCTAGCAATGTTGCAAAGTGGCCCATGTGACAGCACACTATAATAAAGTGACCGCCAGGGTACACAGAGACTTCCTGTATCCTAATACCAGAGTAGCGCCTGATCAAAAATAACAAGCGGCAAGCATGCGCTATGAAGCTCGCCACTAAACATGCACCTCTGTGTGATCAGAAATTTCAACAGCAATGGGTGCTGGATATCTAAGCCCACAGCAGTCGCACCTTGCCTCTCAAACTGCACAGACCAAGCACATTGGGGATCACTCAGTACGGTCTGCACTCACCAGCGCATGATGAATGGTTGTGAAAAAACCTGAAATCCCACCTACACTGTGCTCCCTTGCAAACTGCACAGTGACACATTGCCCACCCTCGACCCACCCCAGCCCCAAAAAACAGATCCCCAACAGAAACCATGTGGTGCACACGAGGACAGATGTTCCACCGAGCACTCCTGCAACACAAGTGTGATGCTATACTCACTACAGAGTGAGTATAGCGTCTGCTGAAACAGCTATAACCAGACTACAGTTTGAAAGTACACGCCAACTCCAGGTTGAAAGTGCATTTCACCTTCGCCTGTTCAACCAGCACATGACTTATCATACAATTAAGTTTCTGAACAGTGTGAACAGTGCAGTAGGATCCATATCCCAGCCATAGTGACAATCGTTCAGACCAACACAGGGGAGACTGGTGTAGGAAGATGGCCTGCTGTGTGGTGAGCACTTACGGTGTTATCACCTTATACCAGGTCTCCCCCATTAGTGAAGTGCAGGCAGTGCCTAGGAAGCCAGGGCTCTCTAGAGGTAGCTATGGATGAGCAGCCAAGACTTATCTAGGAGACATGCAAAGCTAATGCAATACCACTATAGTCACACAGCACTTACACACATGAAAGAACCACACGGTGTTGCAAAAAAGGTACTTCATTATGGTAACAAAAATAGAATACTGAAGAGTCAATCCCCAAACTGAAGGCAATTAAATACTATTATACACCCATTAGCAATCAGTAAATAGCATTAAAAACAATAAGCATTGGTAAAAGCAATAACAAATAGTGAGGGTTCTGGGGGAGGGCCAGACCATATACTAGAAAAGTGGAATGTGAAAGGCATTCCCCTACCCAAGGTAGTGGAATCAGTAGAAGGGAGCTGGAGGAACTAGGAACCACAAAAAGGTGAATACCAGGTGAATACCACAGCGATCAGAGAAACAGAGGTAAGTACCTGGTTTCTCCCAAAACCAACAGGAGGACTTTGGAAAAGGATTGTGCAAGACCCAACCAAGACTGGAAGAACCCAAAGGTGGATCTTGACAGAGGAGGACCTGCAAAGGAAGGGGACCAGTTTGAGTTGGAGTGTCTGGTTGTGGCAGGAGCCACTATTCACCCTTCTGTAGATGCAGGATCAGGTCAACAATGCACGAAGGTCAGCAGTGCAGCACAGGAGCCGAAGACGAGTTCCAGAAGTGATGCAATTGATGTCCCATGTCAGCGCTCGAGATGCAGTCTGTAAGCTGTGCTGGAAAACCACCAACAAGCTTTAGCAAATGCAAGAGTCCGAGAAGGTTTGCAAGGCTGAAGAGGACCAGCAAGGTCCATGGGACTCGACCCAAAGAAGAGACGCTGAGGTGACCCTCAGCTGTTGGGAGAGTCGCAAGAAGAGGAGACAGCTCCCAAAGGCGACCCACGGGCAGCAGGCAAAGGAGTCGCAGTGAGGCCCACTCATCACACCTGAAGAAGTGTCTCACGTCGCTGGAGCAACAGGCAGGAAGAAGTGCTGGGGGCTGAGGCTACACAGAGCCTGAAGATCCCTTGGACAATCCCTGGTAGCTGCAAGAGTCACAGTGCACAGGGGTACTGTACTGCAAGGAGAGGCAAGGGCTTCAGTCTCCCACATTGGACAGCTGGTAGAGAGGACCAAGGGGACCACTCCAGACCACCACCTGTGATGCAGGATCCACGCAGCTCCAGAGGAGAGAAGATACACGCAGCCGGTCGTTGTTGCAGTTGGTGCCTGCAGATGCAGGGGAGTGACTCCTTCACTCCAAGGGAGATTCCTTCTTAATTCCTGTGCAGGCTGAAGACTTGTCGCCCTCAGAGGATGCACAGCTGGGGAAATGTTGCAGGTGCTAGAAGGAACCGGAAAAAAAAATGCTGCGGAGCGGAGTTGTTGCAGACTGTCAGTTCCTGAAGGGTTCAGTTGCAGTCCCAGTTGCCAGAAGATGAAGTAAACGATGCAGAGGAGTCCTGCTGAAATCTTGCACATTAAGTCGATGACCCACTCAAGAGGGAGACCCTACATTGCCCAGGAAGAGGGTTTGGTCACCTAGCAAGGGGGGGGGGGAGGTGTGATGTCACCTAGCTGACCTGGCAACTCAATGCTCCCAGGGGCCTCTGTTCACCTTGGATTCAAAATGGCAGAATCAAGTCGGCACCTGGATAAGTTTTGGGCACCACCTGGTGGGGGGGGGGGGGGGTAGTAGACAGGGGAGTGGTCAGTCCCCTCTCCTGTGCCCAGATTTGCACCAGAGCAGGGACCGGGGGTCCCTGGACTGGTGCAAAACAGTTTATAAAAGGAGGGTACCAAATGTGCCCTTCAAAGCATACCAATGGCTTGGGGAGGCTACCCCTCCCAAGCCATGTAACACCATTTTCCAAGGGAGAGGGTGATCCCTCCCTCTCACACAGGAAATCCGTTTTTTTGCCTTCCTCTGCCTGAGCTGGCCAAGAAGCAGGAGGGCAGAAACCTGTGAGGGGTGGCAGCAGCACAGGCTGCCCAAAAGACTGGTAGGAGCAATGCTGGGGGTCCTCTAAGGAGCGCCCAGAGTGCATGGAATCATAAAATCAATACTGGCAACAGTATTTGGGTATGATTCTGACATGTTTGATACCAAACATGCCCAAGTTCGGAGTAACCATTATGTACATGGACACAGGTCCAGTACATGGGTAAAATGGCTCCCCCCGCCTCACTTACGAAGTCCAGTGTAATAGGGCTGGAGTTCGTAGCGGCACCTTTGCTCAGGCAGGGGTGCCCTCACACCCAGGTACCTGCACCCTGCCCTCTGGGCAGTGACCTGTAGTGAAAGGGTGCAAGAACCTTTTCACGCAGGCTGCAACAGCAGGCCTACAGACACATTTTGCATGGTGTCACAATACATGCTGCAGCCCATGGGGAACCCCTGGTGCCCAAATGCCCTGGGTACCTAGGTATCATATGCTATGGACCTAAATGGCGTCCCCAGTATGCCAATTGTGGGGGGGGGGTGCAAAGTCCTAAGCAACCAAATTTAGAGAGAGAGAGAGAGAGCACGATCAAAATGGCAAATGTGGGGTTAACCATGCCAAAAAGAGGGTACTTTTCTACAAACGGCATATCTACGAAACCGCCAGGCTCCAAGCCCATCACCACAAACTGACTACACATCACACAAACTTTCTCCCTGCACCTGCGAAGCCAAAACAATATAATGAACCAACATTACGGAGGAGAGACATCGCAGTAAAGAATAGGAAACACAGGACCACAAAGAGACAGTAGAGATACTAGTCCTGCTCTTCCAAGTCCCATGGGGTCTCCAGTCTACCTTCTTCAGATCTCAGTTGAAGCAGTTGACCCGCCGTGGTTGCATGCTGCTTGATGAACTGTTGCAAAAGCTTACAGTCGCTGAAAGTCTTGGCCTTCCCATCCATAGACACTCGCACGCGAGCAAGGTAACGCATAGCATATTCCAAGTTTAGTTCTCGTACCTTGTGCTTAGTCTGAATAAGCTGCCTCTCTGACTACTGTACCTGTTGCTTGAAATTCAGGAAAATGGAAAGTTCAGCCCCCTCGTGGCGGTGTACCTGTAGGTCATGGGACCAGTGGAGCACTGTGTCCTGATCCCTATATTTCAACAGTCTGGCGATGATCAGGAAAGGTCTTACTGACCCTGGTAAATCGTGAGGAAGTGGTGGGCACGTGCCACTACAAAGATGCCCCAAAATGTCTCACGCCCCCCCAAAAAAAAAAAAAAAAAAAAAAAAAAAAACACAATGAGTAGTTGTTCCATGTCCCTTTCCATGTTTCTGGTGTTTGTAGATTCAGTGAGGTCTACGATGCGGAGATTATTTCAAAGTAATCTGGCTTCCAAATCGTCCGCCTTGGACCGTAGGGAGGAGAGCACGTTCTCCATCTTCCTCTGGGACACTGATGCAGTAACTTTTTTTTTATCATATGACACATGCTGTTCAAACATGACCATGTGCTTGTCCAAGTGCTCTGACATCCTATCCATCCAGAAGGGGAGGACGTCAATCTTGCAGTCAATTTTAGTGAGGCTGTGTTGCATGGCAGTCAATATCTGACGCAACTCATGATTCACCTCCAACCCTGAGTGTTGGAACCAGCCTCGAGTGCCACTGCGCCCCTTTTCATGAGGCCTGGGGGACTTTCATTGTTCAAATTGAAGCTTAGGCTGTGTTTTTTCTGTTTTACCCATTGTGGTCAGCTGTCCCTCAGGCTACACAAGCACTGCGGTCGCCGTAAAGTACCAGTCGGGGGAGAGAGAAACAGCGTCACATGGCGCTACGCACTGTATTCCATGCCCAAGAAGATTCACAGCAAAGTTTTTCAGTACCTCGAATGACCCGACACAGATGCACCACACACTTATCATTAGTGCCCAGGACTTTGTGTTTCAATTAATGCAGTGAAAGCAGGCCAGAATGTTCTTAGGAGCACCAGTGGGCCTAATAGTAAATGTCTGTGATACTCAAAGCAATGGGTACTTCACGCTCCCCTCCTCAAAGCTGATCAAGCTCCACATAAAAACTGCACAAGGACCCAGCAGCCTCTAACACTGCAGCCACGGTTGACACCAAGGGAGCCAAATGTGCTGTGGAGGCCCCAATGGTGGGAGCAATACATTTCTGGAGAGTGAAGGGCACCTATGTCACCCCTGGCGACCCAGCAGGTAGACCACTATGCCCGGCAGAGCATTCAGGTCCGCACTGGTGCAGCGACCATGCGGCAGTCCCTGCAACACCGCACCGTGCCAGCACTGCGGTCCAGGCCCCAGCCGCTGCAGATCGTGGATGACAGCCCAGCAGGGCCTGAAGGAGGCGTAACCTGCATCAAAGTTTGCGTTGTCACATGGCTCTCGCACAGTGCCCAAGGCCCCGGTTACATGAAGGCAAGGCCCCGCCTGGGTTCCATAGAACTTTGTCGGGCTTAATCAAGCTCCACAGCACTCCACCGACTCAAGCGGAGAGGCAGGCATAGATGTATGACAATCAGGCTTCCATCACCTCTGTCTGGCGAAATTCCAGCTGCAATGTCAGAGCTGCATTTACGGAGCACCGGGGGTTGAACGGGCTGCAAATATTGGAGATTCAGTACAGGGTTATCGTGCAGCCGGGGAAGCTTGCCTCAATGGCAGCCGTCTTTGGGCCGGGCAAGCTCCCCACCCCCCAAATAATGAACAAGTTACTTACCTCCAGTAACTATTTCTCCAGTTTAACCTATCCAACTACAGATTCATCACCATAGAATATTTTTAGAAAATCTTTAACAGTACTAGTTTATGCCAGTAGGTGGGGTCGCTTGGCTCCATGTCAGAAGTGACATTGTGGTGTCCTTATAGTGCCAACCTGGTGTGCTGACATCAGTTTCGTTCAACTAGTTCTGCATCAAAAACACAGAGCCACGTAAAAAACAATATTAATGTTTTGATCAATTTGTAGTGTCTAATGGGATCTTTTGGGTGAGGAGGCCAATTCGCAGAGCTTGGAAGATTGGTGAGGAATCTACACTTAGATGAATTCTCTATAAAAAAAATAAAAAAAGGTTACAGAAGGTAAATAACTTGTTCTTCTGATACAGTCTTCTAGCTGTATATTCCTCAGTTTAGAATAGATACCCAAGCAACAGTCCCCTGGAGCAGGGCTGGAAACTGGCTTAGACCAAAAAGTTGTGGTAAACAGGCGAAATACCCACCACAATATAACTGACTGTCCAAGCAGTAGTGCTTTGTGAATATGTGGAGGGTTGGCCACGTGGCAGCTTGGTTGATATCCTGTGCACTAGCAGAGTAGTGGCAGCCCTGGTAGAGTGAGCCTGCAAGCCCTCAGAGGACTGCTCCGTCACCAGCGCATAGCCAAATTTTATGCAGAGTATAATCCATCAGGAGATGGTCCGTTTCTGCATGGCCTTGCAGTTCTTCACTCCAGTGAACCCAATGAAGAACTGATCATCCACCCAATGGTCTTTGGTGCGATCAATATAGAAGGAGACAGCTCTCTTAGAATACAAACAATGGGGTCTCTCTTCCTTGGAAGGCTGAGGCAGAGCATAGAAAGTAGGCAGAGTGAGGATTGGGCCAATATGAAAGAAGGTGACCACCTTCACTTAAGAGGCACGCGTAGAAAGGAGCAGATTGTCAGGGAAGTAGTTGGGTAAAAATCCTGCACGAAAAAAAATGACATATTATCAAACTTTTACTTACTCCAGTCCCCTATTTTTTTTTTTTTAAGTGCACCACTATTTAATGCCTATCGTCTTAAACTCTTTTTGGAAACCATAACTATCTTATAATTTAAGCAATCAATTACTCTTTATATAGCAGCCTCTAATGATCACATCTGTGTCAATAATCTACCACAAAGAAACTGAATTGAATACATTGGAGCATGCAAAACTAACCCCAATAACTAATAGGCTGATCACTAACTCTGGGTTCCTGGGTAGTGTGCTGCTCATCGCAAGGCACTTCAACACCCTGTGGGGGGGTAGTAAGCGCTAAACAAATACAATATACATTTTAATAGTTTTGGCATTTGTTTTCTCTAGTTGCAAGCAAGTCTAGTCTGGTATTTACCAGCAACAAGGCAGTTTCCCTATGCCTTTCTTTGTCACCCATCAGCCTGTGGATGTTCCTTATGCAACCACTATATAACCACTATGGACATGGTTTCATATTGGTCATTGGTAACTTGCTGGATGCATGAGGGCATGACCCCTAGAAATTCTGTCATCTTGCTAACAACTTTCAGAGATTGTGACGTAAGGCAGAGGGCAGGTGTATGCAGCAAGAAAGTTATCCTGTGTACTGGTTGCCTATACCATTCAAGTAGCTATAATGGTCCACCAACCAATTTTATCTGGGTTAATGCTAAATGTGATTACGTTTTAACAGTAAATCCTAAGTGAAGCAAGAATTACACCAGCTTTTGTAAGTAACACTATTTCTGAAGACAATAAGCGCCCTTCAAGTCAATCTTTGCAATTAATTTGCCTTGCATGATAAATGGTATACTACCTTTTAACACCCTTTTCTAAAACCTTAGTGCTCAAATCCACTTGTTTTCCAATCTGATGTACTATACTGGCCTCTGTAGTCTGTTCTTTTTGTGAACCAATACGATTAGGGAGTCTTACCAACTTTCTCATTGTCATATTTGTTCTATGGCTCCCTGCCTCAACAATGTCTGCACCTCTTCCTGACATATAAGCAAGTTTTCTTTCTTTCTGATTGACTACGTTTTGATGGAGTATTTTTTGACAACATATAGAGTGCCATGTGGCGGTATGTTCGACTATCCATCTAACATTTTTTTGTCACTCTGTGTGAAAAGAAGCTCAGCATTCTGTGCTCTGACATCCCTTTTGCAAGTCCACTCCCCTACCTCCCTTCTAGAAGGCATCTTCACCCCCACCACTACTTAGAGTAGCGCTCAGAATAATATGTATGCGGACCACCATTTGTGTTTTGTGAGGCAGCCACATATGTTTCTTTTTATAGTGCCTCTAGGTTCTTGAAATTTGAAATACTAATCACTTTTCTGTGTAACTTTGTATGAAAGGTTTTTCAAATGAGTAATTTCGTCTCCTTAGCTAGGTTCCCGAAGATGCCATGGAGCGTGTTTTTTCATCTGAAGGCTCGTCACCCCATCCCTTAAAAAGGGATGAGTCACCTAATGGAGTGGTTCCCAACCTTCTGGCTTCTCTGGACCACCCCTTTTATCAATACTGGAACCCGGGGACCCCCCACTGAATCAATAATGAAATCCGGGGACTCCAACTGAGTCATTATTGAAAGCTGGGGACCTAATCTGTTAATATTACAGAATTTTCCAAGCGGTCGCGGACCTCCAGGGGTCCCAGGACCACAGGTTGGGAACCACTGACCTAATGATCTATTTTGCACTCGCAATTGTACCTCTGATGTAAAACGGACGCCCTTTACCAGCCGCACCGACTAAGAGCCGGCATTGTAAGGACACCTTCACTGAGGTCTGACAAAAAAAATCTAATATTGCTAGCCATATTATTCTGCCCTTCATTGATAAATTCCTCTGCTCTCTTTTGATGCTGGTGCAGCAAGTATTGCAGACGTTATTGCATCTGTGCCCCTTACTCCCAGTAATAACTTGCTAACAATCCTTTAGGTTAATGATGGGAGTCATTCAACCTACCAGATCCAATAAATTTGTAATTTCCAAGCAAGCAGGGACTACAGTAACTCCTGCATGCAGGAGTGTTTTCCGCAAGATACACAACTTGCCTTTCTTTGAACGTCTGCCACACTCAAGCAGGTAAAAGAGAGCTCTAATGGGGTTCGGGCACAGAGAGCAGAGGACGCCATTCCACCTTCCTCTGCCTGCTAAAGAACAATGAAATACGCACCTCTTTCTTACTCAATTCTCCATAGTAAAGGTCAGCCTACACTTCCCCATCCAGGAGAAAGAAACTGAAGCCTAGCATCTTTCCCACAGGCCAAAACAGCAGTGGAATCATTCTGTTCATACTGGGAGAAGGAGTGGTAGAAATCATCCTACTCACATACACATCCTTGAAACCTTGAACAGAGTTCAGCAGACAAACTCGGATGAGGATAAGACTACGCTTACTAGTGCTCTAAGTGCAATCCCATGAAACTGGTCCTCTGGCAGCTCCAGAGCCACAACCGAAGCATGAGAATGTTTTAAGCTGATGTGATGTAGACTGTGCTTCGAATGTGTGGCTCTCTGACATAGGCTAAGTACTGCGTAAATGTTACAGACCAGAAATGAAGAGTCTCTCCCTTCTTGTGCCAGGATTGTGAAGAGTCATCATATGCTAGCTACTTTCTTTTGGGACCTTTTAGCAAAGTCCAGCATCCTACACTTCTCCTTCTGTGCTGCTATATCATTAACTGCTATGGAATGAAGGCAGGGTGCATCAGCAGTAGACACTATAGCATACTTGCCGACATACTCTACACAAGTCTCGTCAGAACCAAAATGTCCTAAGAACTATTGGGGATGAGGTGGAGAGACATAAGATGTAGTTAGAGAAGCACTCACTCCATCATGCAACTGGACAAAGAACTGAGAGGAACATTTGCTGAGTGAGAGGTACTACCTGTGATGAGAGAAGAGACCGGATGCGTATTCCAGCAGCAGGAACTCCCTCATGTTGGAGCCAAAACTGTAACACAGAAAGACCTTGATTAAAGGGAGAACTCCACAATGACAGGCTATCTCATTTTTTAGCGTTTGGTTTGTGGGATGCAATGGTGTTTTTTTTCAGTGTTTCCCAAAGCTTTTCAAATCAGTGCTCATCAATGTTCATTCAGCTGCCTAACCTCCAATATAGGCAAAAACTGTGTTTTTCCAAGGTTTGCAAAATATGTTTCCTTGCTGTGATGGTTATAAAGCACATATTTAATTCAAAGGAGAAGTATTGCATGGTATATAGTGCATTTCTAATGGCAGTGGGTTCAATGGATTTATTTCGGACTGTTTCAACGTAGAAAGTTTATGAATTGCATTTTCACAAACACTGAACTCATTACCATGTCTCACCTCTATTTACCTCTCACACTCACTCTGTCAGGACTCTCTTCAGTTTACAGGACTATTCATGGATTAAAATGTAAGACAGCTATATTCAAATGTCTTAATTAACAAATTCCAGGACACAGTTTAGGGTCACTCACCTACTCCATTTTGAATATTATGACTATGTAGGTGTGGTCAACCGTGCCAACTGCATAGTACCTTGTAAAACTTTTCATATTTTGAATTACACTAGAGTAAGTTGTAGCCCTGCACTCGAACGCATCTGGATCTCAGTACTTTACTCAAGCTCACCACTTCTTTTATTTACTCTTTACCCAACTATTTGAAGGTGGTGCTGCTGTTGTGTGGACATTCATAGCTGTCAAGTGCCCAAAGGCAAGTGTCTCACTATACATCAATCCTGACCTTTCAACTGACATTACATTGTATTCTGGGACTTGCAATATTACAATTAACATTCTAAATATGTCCAGCAGTAAAGCACAGTTGGATAAAAATCCAGGATTAGCTGAAGGTATGACACATAACAATTGGACATCATGCAGCTATGAATTTTGCTAGTATATGGAAAGTCTTGTGTCATGCTTTCACCACTATCCTATGGCATGGTGAAGCACTCTTCTCACAGGTACCTGTCAATACACCATGCAATTAATGTTTAATGCCTGGGGTATCTGACAACAAACCCGCAATCAATACTGACTCATTAGAAAATGAGAGGCTGATGTATCAAATGGTTTTACCCATTCTGTATCTGTGGGTAAATGAGAATATTGCTCAATATACTTATGAGCCAGCCATTTCACCAAACAGAGAAAGAATTAAGTACTGCCAAAAGATCAAGTATGATATTAATATTCAAAGACTTTCTACAACGTATACAATAATGAGATCAGACCTGAAACATACTTCTAAACCACGTATCTTTAATCCAAGCGCACAAAACTGGAGGAAACAAAAAGGAAGAAGATATAATATTTCAGTTAACCGAAACTACACAATTCAGGCAGAATACCTTTAGACTAGTCTCTTACTGCTACCTTTTACATCAAAGTTACATTGTATTGACCCCTCCAGAAAGAAATTATAAAAATAACTAATTCTCTCTCACTTTCCTTTCTTTGAATGGTTGTTGGTTTACAGTTGTGCTGTGTCTATTGGATTTTATTTGTTTACACTGGTAAAGACTGTTTTCCTTCCTGAGAAGTTTTATCAGTTATTATAGGTTTCAACCTAAATCAGGATAGGCTAGACAAAGGGAAGAGGTAGGGATACAAAGAGAACACAAACCCAGGCAATCGCCAAATCATGCAGTTCAACAATGGGTTGGAGGTGAAAAGGGAATACACACCCTGAATTGAAGTGGATATGCAGGATAAAAGGATTCATTACAGAACAGTGTTAGCTAGAGGCAAAAATGTAGAACTCATGTGTTCACTGACTATATTCTTAATTGTACTTTTGTAAAGAGTAGTTACAGAAACATTGCCTTGGTACAGTCCTCTTTTCTTGACATGATTACAATAGTCTTGCAATACTCTACTTCAGGGGAGGTCGATATGTGTGTGTCAAGGAGAGAATATGAGAGTCAGGGCACACAAGTTCTTTCAAAGACATGCAGTACTCACAAGAGCTCCAAATAACAGGGGTTTAGCAGCAAGGAAAAAACACCCAACACTGTCAAAACAAGAAACATCAAGAAGACTCACTATAGGTTGTGGGACTGGAGCAGCTGGCAGTGATCCAGCAGGTCAGTTAGGTGAGCCACGAACCACCAATTGCTGGATGTGATGCTAAAGGAAAAAGAAAACATTAGCTATGTCTGCCACTCATCCCAACCCCACTTTTCACATCTGAGCCCCATAATCACAACTTGAAGTAGTGAAAAAGGACAGCAGCACATCCTATATAATGCAGAAGAGTTTATCACCACCTCTCTCCTGCATTCAACACTCTGTAAATGGGCCCTCTAGTACCAACAAAAAAAACAGCATAAGACATGTAAGTGTAGTCTGTTCTATCCTCTTTGCTGCTCTCTTCCCAATAGTTTTTAAGGCAGGGTCTGCAGTTCTCCTTCTGATCTGTTCTCAAACGTATTACCCTACTGTAAGCAGAAGCGTTTATTTCATCTGAAAAGGGGGTTTCTTGTAGGCACAGTACATCACCAAATTCAACTGATGTGTTTTTCTGGCTGCAGCACCACACAGCAGATTCTAACGAACTAGCATTTCTCTTTGGGGTTGTAGAATTGGGTTTTGTCTCCTACCCAGTCTTCAAGACTGTTGAATTTGCAGATGAGCAATGTCAAGTTTTGCACTTCAAACATAATGAAAGTTGCATCTGATTCCAAGATTACCACTTTAGAAACACCCTTTGAAATATTTTGCTTCAAGAAAATGCCATTTGAAGTGCTTTCTGCCTCACCCTTCTTCCAGAAGGCAAACTTCCAGATTTTCAGACTTAGAATTATGCTTCCAAAATGACATCAAAGAACGTGACAATTATTATTTTGAGGTTCTTGACACACTGCGCTCATACATGTAAAATGTTAATAAAACAGGGGAATTACCTGGGACACTATTTGGAAAGAGGCCACTGTTCCTAATATGAACTTTGTAGAGGTGATTAAGAATGCTCCTACTCCAGTCTCAAAAGAAAAAATGCTATTCTTTGCTGCTTGGGTGAATACTATAGTAAGTTTGTAGAAAACTTTGCAGAAATAACAGAATCACTGAGAATTAATCAGTGTAAACAGTTTTTATGGAGTAAACACTAACAAAAAGCTTTAGAATCTTATAGAGAGACATTGTTAATGCCACAACCCATTAAACCGCTTGACATGGCAAAACGTGTTATTACTATGGACATAAATATCTGCGACATGGGTGTAGTCTTGCCAAAGTGCCACAAAGATAATGAGTGGAAGTTGCTTTTGCCTTCAGGACATTGAGCCAAACAGAAAGCAAGTATGCAGGAATTGAAAAGGAACTGCATGTCTGAGCCATTAACTATTTTAGCCATTCTATATCTTACAGGAATAATGATTTGAAATTAATTTCACAACAGAAAAGAAAAATGTAACCGTTGGTAGTCAGCGTCACCTTCCCAATAGTGAAAACAATGCAACTGACATCATTACTACTGTACCAAAAAAGATTATGGATCAATCAGGACGAAATCTTGAAAGTGGTAAAAAAATATCTTGTTCAATGATGCACTCATTCCAAATCTGTACAAGGTCGGCTAAGAGCTTTCTGTAACGGGGCTGATGAACTTTGCATTTAAGGTAATCTGGTCATAATAAATGGCAAACCTGTACCATCGGCAGAAGTTAGAAAAAAGTTATTGAAAAACAGACACCTGACATATGGGTACATAAGCATTATAAACCCTCTTGAGAATGTACTCGATGGTCCATCGTGGATTTTGAAGCTGACAAGTGGGTGAGATTGTGTGATGTATGTATTGATTTGGACAAATCCAAATGCTTTTCTACCAATGTCACCTGTCAGTTGGCCTTCAATGTGAAGCAAAACTAGTTTTGGACATAGCGGTTCTATTCTTCTTCTTCTTTAATACTTTATTTGGTTCATATAGACCATAAAAGACATCCAATAAATAAATACAAATTTCTTAGCATTAAATTAATAAATACTATTATTAGTACAAATTTCGAATTCCAAAAGCAGCATATGTATAATTTAGCACAGCCTATGTTGTCTCTATGTCTCCCAGATTGTGTAAATACGAGAAGGCAAGCTGGCTAGTTTTAATGCTTTTAGACAAAAAAAATGGGGCGTAAAAACCTTTTTCTTGGGGTATCATAAAAAGTGCAGAAGAGTATAAAATGCAAGGTGCTTTGAGGTGTTTTTCCATCACAGCAGTACGGTGGAAGATTCTCGAACCAAGTTCCGTGGGTGGGAAATGTTACCAGGTAATGTAATATATTCAAGCGTAGCCTGGTGAGTAAGAACCTTTGTCGCTCAAGACAGGTAGTAACCAAGTATAACATTGGATATAGTTGCTGTGACTACTTCCTCTCCTGATTTTTATCTATACCTGTGTTTAGCTTTAAATCATATATTTGCTGCCAATATATTTCCTTTACCCTCTTGATGTCCAGCTTTGTCAGAAGGTCTGGCTTGAGGAAAAACTCCCCTATTCCAAGGGAGAAAATAGAAGAATGGACATATCTAAGCCAGGGTATGTCCAACGATCGTGATAATGAGAGGCAGTCCTGAATTACCATTCTACATAAGTGGGCTTCAGGTTTTGACCAGATTTTTAACCATAACAATACAGGTTGAAGCTTTATGTGATCGGATATACCTCTCAAGCCCACTTCTTCGTGATAAAACGTTACTGAGGGCGATTGCGGAACTGCTAATAACCTCCTTAGGAACTTATTTTCCGCAACCTGTAGGCTCGAGCATTCAGCATGACCCAAGACCCCTGCTCCAAATGTCGCAATAGAGACACATTTACTAATAAAAACAGTCACCATCTCTTTTACAGGTTTATGTTCCAACTTTTTCGAAAATCTAAAAACAGCATCTTTGGCATTGTGTTAGACTTATATTTACAAAAAAAAAATCCAATTAAAATCAACATCAATGGGAACCCCCAAATACGTAAAATATGGTACCTCAAGTATTTCTTCCCCTTCCAAAATATTTTTTTTGTTTTTTGCTAGCTTTGGCCCACTCTTCATCACAAATGACTTTGATCTGTTAATTTTAAGACCGAGGTTTCCCATAAATGTTTTAAAAGCATTCAGTAAAATTTGGAGACCATTTGCTGTCCTTGAGATAAGTACGGCGTCATCCGCGTACAAAAGTACTGGAATTGGGGAGTTATTGATAATTGGCAGATCCTTCCCCATTTCACAAAGAAATTTCTCTAACCCATTTATATAAAGAAGAAAAAGAAAGGGGGCCAGCACACAACCCTGCCTGACCCCCTTTAATGAAGGGAATTTCTCTGTTAAATCCCCCTCCTGAGAATATCGACCTCACGCTGAGGTGCAAGCGTGGAGTCTACTGAGTAAAACAATTATGTCTTTATCCACCCCCATATTTAACATAACCGTCCACAATTTCGCTCTGTTGACTGTGTCGAAAGCACAAGACAAGTCCATGATTGCTAAATGTACACATCCCTTTTTAGCTTTTGTGTATTTTTGGACTACCAAAGTCAAGTTGAGTGTTTGTTCGACTGTACCCATCCCTGGTCGAAACCCGAATTGCACCTCTGACAAACACGTTGTCTCTATTGCCCAGTTTTCCAGCTTATTTAAAATCACTCACCCTAGAATCTTAACTGAGCTGTCCAAAAGGGAGATTGGGCAATAGCATAGAGGGTCTGCCCTAGCCCCCTTCTTAAAAATCGGGACAATGATCGCCTCTCTCCAAGTATCTACTAATGGGCCTGTCATGGCAGATCTTAAAACATTAGTGAGCAGTGGCCCCCAAAAGTCTGGAAGCACTTTATATAAATCAGCTGGAATTCTGTCTGGGCCAGGAGCTTTGTAAGAGGGGCAATCTTGGATAGCCTGTTTTACATCAGCTACACTTATTGTATTACTAAAAGCCACACTAATCGAAGCATTTCTTATTGTCATAAAAAAGTTCATATCATCTTGAGAAACATTACTCTCTATAGTAAAAGTTTTTGAAAAATAATCCACCCAAATTTGTGCTGGAATGACAGTGTCCATAGTCATTTTGGCCTTATCATTCAGTAGCGGGGAATGGACCACTCGCCAAAAGGCAGTTGTATCTCTGTTTTTTACTTGCTTCAATCAGTTCCTCCCAGGCAGACTCTCTCAGTTCAGCCTTTCTAGTAGTAAGTACATCCTTATATCTCTTTCTTGCAATTTTGATGGCATGTCAATCTTGGGGGAAGAGATTAGTTATTTTCTTTAGATTTTTTTAGAGAGGAGGTACATGCATGATTAAAACATTGAGGTCCTCTTTCTTTATTGGTACTAGAACACTGCAGCTTTTCAGCCATGTACCTTGTCAAGGAAGAGGTGGCATAGAGGATTTCGTGGGGGGCGTATCTTCGCCCAGGGCTACCATAACATCTGTCCATTTATTCAACATTAAGTCTTTTAAAAAAACCTGTTACTATCTACTTTTCCCCATTTAATGGTCAGACCTTTCCGAGCTGAAAACCTCATATCTGGGTGTTGTTCCTCTACTCTTAAGTCACTGTTCAAACCCAGACTTGTTTCTATAGTTAAAGGATTATGGCAGTTAGCGTCACCCTAAACTGCCAGCCAAAGGGGGTGAGTTCTCTAGAATAAATAATAAAATCAATTGTGGTATGGGCATCTCCCCTTATAAACGTCGGTACCCCCTCTACTACTGGTGTTGGAAAGAGCAAAGAATTGGCTGCTATCACAAGATTAAGGGCGTTCCCATAAGGAGAGTGTTTAAAGTGCTGCATGGGACAGTCATATTTATCAAGAAGCCCACAACAGTCTAAAAACTCTGGTTCACACAAATAAGCATTAAAATCACCAACCCATATTATTCTTAAATCCTTCTTGCTTGTATTCATTCCCTTATGTATCATCGTCTCAAGGTTATCGATCACACTAGTATCTGAGAGGTCAAAAGTGTTGTTATAGTAGTCAACAACACATCGAATAACTCTGCTAGTTTCAAGAATAGGACCAAGAAAAAAGGGGATGTGTCTATAACACGCACATCCACCCCCTTTACCATGACTGATACAAAAGTAGCCAGACCTCCCTTAGCTCTACCCACGGAGGACTTAGTTGCAGGAACACTATATGTAGTTTAACCATTAATATGGGGAGGCTCTATAAGCCAGGTCTCTTGACCGCAAATAAAAAGGTTTTCTGTCAATAATCTTAGCCAGTCAGAGTTTCCCATTTTTTTATTTTAGTCCTGCCACATTCCAGGAGATAATCCCTGAGACTGTCATATCGGGTATATTAGAAGCTCCCTCGGACTGCAGATTGGGCTGCTGCAATAGGTTTGTCTCTAGACTCTCCTCTAAGCGGTTCTATTTAATATTCTACCATAGCAAATTATGTATCTGTTTGTACTAAGTGACTGCTAATTTACAGACATACCCTGCTCTGTGGACAGACATGTGGAAAAGACAGTATTGCTACAACAAGACTTGCCTACACTGAAAATACTTTGTCATCTCTCTTCAAATTCATCCCTTTCATTAATATGCATTCATTCATTTTAGCCAAATGACCTAGCAACAGTCATGAAATGACGAAAAGAAAACCCAATATTTAGTAGCACAATTTAATTTCATTCATGTCCTTTGAAATTACACTGTAAAAAAAATATGTATGCAGTATGTGTGATAGCTTGAAAAATATCTCATCCACCCTTTATCAAACCTCCATTAAATAAATACATACTTAATTTGTTCCACACGCGTCCAGGGATTTAACATCTGGGCCTCATAGGACCCACATTTATTTTTCTATGCTGTCAATGTAATGGAAGGAAAATCTTAAGTATTTCAGTGAAAACTGACTGTTTTTATCTACCTTCCTCAATCCATCCACATTTCACATACAGGCCAGGCCAAAAGTAATCCAAGTGCCAGATTCTATAGTCAAATTGCTTACTGCTTCATATGTCTCTTAAAGTTCAACAAGATCATACTGGACATATCCCTTGTCCCCAAATGGGATCAATAATTGAGTGAGCATTACTTTATTTTATTCTTTGGTTGGATAGTGTAGTGCCCTGATTTACGAAAATTCAGCACAACTTCATACACATTGGGTATACACTTGAGTGTACTAATGAAGTAAAGTTTGTTGAATATCCCAATATCCTGGAAGTTTTGGATTTCTTGTTATATGTATTCAGCCGATTAGGTTTCCCAGGAACAGTCACCGATAATGGGGTGCAAGTTTGCTCAAATGACATGAAGGATGAAAGAATTATAACCACATCACCACAATACTCTGTGATCTACAATGTAATGGGCTAGTACAATGTATTAACCATTCCCTCATGGACATCCTCAAATCGGGAGTTAGAAAAACTATTGGTATGGCACATGTAACCAGTGAAACTGCCTTTGTTACTTTAAAGGGAAGATTATTTGCTTCAAGTTTGTCCTTGGTGAGTAATAAAATTAGTAACCAATCAAATAAGGATGCTGCAGCCAACAAAGACAACATTCATAGCACAGTAGTCAATTAACAGCACAGGTCTAAAGTATACTACAATGTGGAGAAAAAACACATTGAATATGATAAATGAAGAGGATTGGGTGAAAAGCCTATTGACTGGAAGACTATTAAATGTAACAATAAATTCTCTAGGTTAGTATAAGTGGTGAAAGTCAACAAGATTACCGTTGTGACCAATGACAGCTTATGAGAAGAGTGGCAAACGTGCAGAAGAAACACATCCATACAGCGTGGACACCACCTTTGCTCATAAAAGTAAAAACTGTGAAAATGACTCCAGTCTTAGCAACACCACTCGGTGAAGCCAACACTAACTATACATTGCAAGACATGTTCAATTCATCCACACACTTGGACAACATTGTATCCCAGGATATATGCTATGCAGACACAGAAGTGAACTCCTGGAAGGGTTAGAGATCAAGTTTCTCTGGGAAATGTATAAAGACTATGGGAAAAAGGAGATTAAGACAGAGTCATATTCTTTTTTGTCTATTTTTATTTAGTTCCACCCTAATTTCTTTCTCATATTTACTCACATTTGTCTTCTCTTATCCTAGATTATTTTACCCTTCCCTTACAGAAACACAAGGAATTATTTTAATTTTCTAAAATTTCAGCTTTGAAGGCAAGTCAATGAAGTTAGATGTTTTTGCACCTTGCTCTCCTTTCTTTAATACATATTAACTTACAAGAATTGTTTTTTCTTGCTTTAGGTGTTAACCTTTTTAAGGCTGCATGTTTTGCAGGGTTTAAAGAGAGACCTTAGGGTCTAATTAAGACCGGCCATGGCTGAAAAGGAAGATGAAATGCATTAGAACAGACTATCAGGTTTCCCTAGGCTGGGCCACCTAGAGAAAGGTCCCAGTTGTGTGGGGGAAACCTTAGAAAAGAAAAACAGGATCCAGAGAATTCAATTGACACAATGTTTGTTAGGAAACCTCAGTTGCAGTGCCTCTGGGGAGAGTCGATATCCCGAGACTACAAAAAATCTGGCATGACTGCAAGGCTCAGACATTGACACCACTTATTTTTTTTCAAACATATATATTTTATACTGCAATATGTACCATCTATGTATGTGCTAGCATTTATATAGTGCAGAGCCAGAAAACAGAGGCGAGTGAGAGGAATTTCCAGTCAGCACATGCCCTCCCTTACTTGAAAATAGCTGTGAAGTTCAGAGGAAAGGGTTGGTCCTAACTGAATAAGATTCCATTAGTAGGTTATCCAGTTCACTGAGGTAATCCCTTTCAAGAAGCACATTCTCACCCACTGAAGTGGCATGCTTCATCATCAGGTTGTGCAACACCCAATGGGCCCCCATAAGGGGGCATTGTGCTGCAGATCTTTCTCAAAGTCATTGGTCAGTCCAACCACAGATGTCTGCCCCTGGCCCTTTAAGCAGGTGGATACTGTGTACATTGGGATAGGAAACAAAATTAACTTAAGGATGTCCCGGATCATTTTATTTCTAATGGTTATCCATGTTAAGATTAAAAGCAGGAAAGTGAACCCCCAATGAACCCGGAGTTGTAAGGAGTGGTCAACATGTTTCTTCCCAAAGACCCCTTTCAGATACAGAAAGAATGTACTCAGAGGAATGTGGGTGATACCAAACCCAAGGATGACCCATTCAAGCTACAGTGCAAACTCTTGTTAGTTCAGAAAAATAAGACTGCATGCTCTTTTCTTTTAAGGAAATTCCCATTGACAGTCAAGGAATGCACACATGACTACGGAATCCATCTACATTCAACAACCCCGCTTATCTATGATTTCCAGTGAAAGACAGACTTTTGAAAAATCATTACCAAAGAAAGTCAAACTTACTAATAAAGGGGCCTATCAAAATATTGTAAATGAAGAAAGAAAGGCTATAGGATCTCTTTCTGACGACAGTTATCACAATCAAAATGTGCAGACAAGTGTAGGGCAGCGGTAATTATGTTCAGTGACTACTACGAAAAGAAAGCCTGAGGGCCCTGCTGTGAAATTTCAGAAAGATAATCAAGCATAAGGCTTATCTAACCCTCAGGATAAAAGATAATCCAGACAAAATCATTCAGAGAGCGAAGAAAAGAGACAGAAATAATGGGGGATCACTGTTGGAAACCAACCCAAAGGCCCAATCAAAAAAATTCACCTTTGTTACCACCTTTACACCAGTGTCAAATAGATAAATATAAAGAAGTGTAATATCTTAAATACTGGCAACCTTGCAATACCCAAACCAATTTTTGCATTCAAACACTCAAGCAACTTGAGAGACTATCTGGTACACACCAGACCAAGACCACCAAGTATTCTTTTTACCTTCGGTAATGCCTTATCTGGTGGAGACTATCTAGCCACAGACTCCTTACCTTAAAATATACCCCAGGCATCAGACTGGATATGGAAAATCTTGAACAGAACCCCTGCTCTCTGGTAGGTGGCACTGTAGCTTCACTTCGACGGGTCAATGCCAGATGTGACATGCGCGATACCTATCTAGACATTATCCCAGAGTGCAGACATCATTTTTTTTCATAACTATTTCTACTTCAGAAGCACAGATCCACGTAAGAAGGCTGCACGACCTGTGTGCAGAAGACCTTTTTAGCTGGAAAAGTCCAGTTCACAGAACAGAGAGGATCAGTAATGAATCTGCAGGTAGACGGTCTTCCAAATAAGGCGTTACATGAGGTATGGAACTTGTTCATTGGATAAAGACTTCTAGCCGCAGGGTCCTTACCTTAGCATACATAGGGCCCACAACCCTAGTCCTCCCTGCTTGTTGTAGTACCAAATGGCAGTGGTGTTGTCCATGAACACCTGGACCACTTTCCCTTTGATGAAGGGCAGGAAAACTTTCAATGCCAAGTCAATTGTCCTCAGTTCCAGAAGCCTGATGTGGAGTTGAGTCTCCACCGGAGACCAAAGGTCGCTGATCTCCACCTCTCCTAGATGGCTGCCCTATCCCAAATACAATGCATCAATCACACTATCCGCTCTGGATTGGGAAGAAAGAGGGGACTGCCGCTGACCTAATTGTGGTCCTTTTGCCACCATTATAGGTCTTTCACGGTCTCTTTTGAAATCTGGACCAGGTTGCAGAGATTCTAGTGGTGTTCTGCATACTGGGACTTTAGATGTTACTTCAGAGTTTGCATATGCCATTGAGTGTGCTTTACCAGCAGTATACAAAATCCAGGAAGGCTGAAACATCGGGATCATAGCCCAAAAGTCATGGACTCTCCGCTCTGGAGGAGAGGTGCAAAATTGCACCCTGTCCAGAATGCCTATGATGAAAAGGAGCGTCTGAGAAGGAGTCCGGTGTGACTTCAGCATGTTGATGGTGAACCCCAGTGAGTGCATAAGGTTCACCATAGTATGGAAGTAAGCAACAATTCCCTGGTGTGGACTTGCTTTCAGCAGCCAGTCATCGAGGTAGGGGAAGACTGAGACCACTAGCTTACACAGATGTTCTGCAACTACTGGCATCATTTTCGTGAACACTTGAAGGGAAGTGGTGAGGCTAAAGTGGAGCACAGTAAACTGAAAATGCTCCTGTGCCACTATGGGCCACAGGTAATGCTGATGGGCTTGCAGCATGAGAATATGAAAATGTGAGTCTTGCAGGTCCAACATAACCATCCAACCTCCAAGGTCCAACAGCCAGGACCTGAAAAAGTGTTAGCATCTTGAATTTCTCCTTCCTCAGCAGCTGACACCGTCTTGTTGGCTTCTTTGACTGAAAGAATATGCACTTCCTGGCACAACAAGGAGAGGTGGTACTCAGTCATCCAATCTGAGGACGGTCGCAGGGGCTGCGGGGTTTCTAGGAGTGGAAGGGCATAGCCCCACCGGACAATTTGGAGCGCCCACTTGTCTGACGTTATGGTCTATCACTGGGACTGGAGCCTACCTCCAACAGGTTGCCCACTTAGTTGCAAGGGCATACTAAAGAGCTTTGGAGCCTGCGACTGCTGGGGCAGGAGAGGGGCAGACCGGGTTGAGCTCTGGCCTTAGTTCCCACAGGACTTGTAGCCACAAAAAGGCTGAGAAGCCTGTGAGCAGTGGTGGCTCTGCTGGAAAGCAAGCGGCTGGTAGCCGCTATGGTAACCACAGAAGGAGTGAAGTTGGCATGGGCCATGGTGACCCTACTATCCTTGAAGCACTCAAGCGCTTAATCAGCTATGTTGCCCAACAGGCAAGTGCCACTGAAGGGCAGGTCAATAAGGGATGTCTGGACCTCCCTCGAAAAACCAGATGACCTCAGGCAGCGATAGCAGCGGAGAGCTGGCCCCAAGCAGGACACCAGAGAAAGATTAATTGACGGTCAGTAGAGGTTCTGTGTGTGATACCCCAGCCTGAAGCACCTCCATCAAGATATTGTTTTTGACCTCCATGGAGGGCACCTGGAGATTGAGGACGTCAGCCGCCTTCCTTAACACCATAGAAAATGCAGTCCCCTTTCTCCATAGCCACACTAGGAGAAGAGACCAGGCCAATGTCTGGCGAGGTGTCCAGGCCACTGATATCCACCAGCTCCTCATACCAGTTGTCATCAAATTTGGCCTAAGGGTCTTCATGAGGACCAGGGTAACTGTAAGGTTCCTAGATAAAACCCAGCTAGAATCCCCTAAGGCCCTGTCAAAGAAAGGCGGTAGTTCTCAGATCTGCCAATCATTTGGAGGCGGGCGGCACGAGGGTCTACATTGAACGCAGCTGGCCTGGCTCTCTGTTGGAAATGACTATGGGCTCAGCACCATGGGCCCCATTGGTGCTTAGGGTGAACCAGCCAGTAGAATGCCAGCCTGGGCATCTCTCAGACCTGTAGGGCCTGAAAGCGATCCAAAGGTATCTGCAAGCCCAAATATGAGGTGCACAGAATCATACAACTCCTCATGTTGGGCGGGGGTCGTCCAGGCTCCAGGAATTTAAGGAAGGTGCAGAACTGACCCAGGTTCCAGATCTGCTGGTGGAGGGCAGAAGTGGAAACCTACTTCTGGCATTCTTCCGGCACCTCGTCCGATGACACTGTACCAGTGCAGTGAGGTTGAAGAGTGCTTCGACTCCTTAGACAGTTTTGTGCATGCAAGACTTACCCGACAACAACGTCGATGGCAACGACAACTGATGGGAAATACTCCGATAGCGGGCTCAAGACCTTCCACGTGACTGGGACCTGGAGTGGTGTGGAGTCTTCATATGTCGAGGAGTCAGGATCTTCATGTCCTGCTTCTGAATCGCCTTCAGATACATGGTGCGGCAGTCTGGACAGCTCCTGGTGTTGTGATCTGGCTTCGGGCACCACAGAAATCCAGATGGTCTGTCTGTGACAGGTCCCACAGGGTTTAAAACAGACTGGCTTCTAGGGGGCATCCCTGGCACACTAGTGACAGAATGCGGACAAATGTTGAAAAAGTGGTCAAAATGTGACCTAGTAGCTCTCCGGAGCCACGCTGTTGGCACAGAAAGAAAAGAAGTGATGTAAGCACGCTGGGGTGTCACCTATATAAAAACATTGCACATGTCACATATAGCATGGACTCCGCCAACGTGGAGCAGTTTGACACTACTTAATGGCGTGCAAGGATACTGATCAATATTTATCAGATTCAGCCTGAGGCCTGCAGAATATTGTAAGGTAAGGAATCTACAGCTAGAAATCTCTATGAGATAAGAAATCAGAACTGAATCAGTTACCACCAGATGGGGGGTTACAGGAAATAACAGGACATTTTGCAAGCGGTAGTTGCAATATCTGCTGCCTGAAAATTCAAATCAAAGAATGGTTTAGGTTTGCAAAAAATTGATTTTGCTCAACCATGCCTTACTGTGACACAAATAATGAAAATGTCACTTACCCAGTGTACATCTGTTCGTGGCATCAGTCGCAGTAGATTCGCATGTTCTGCAATAGCTCGCCATCTGGTGTTGGGCCGGAGTGTTACAAGTTGTTTTTCTTCGAAGAAGTCTTTCGAGTCACGGGACCGAGTGACTCCTCCTTTTGTCTCCATTGCGCATGGGCGTCGACTCTATCCTCGATTGTTTTTCCCCGCAGAGGGTGAGGTAGGAGTTGAATTGGAGTAATAGTGCCCATGCAATGGAGTGACTAAGTATGCACCTATTTAAGGTTGAGATGATACATATATAAATAATTGAAGGTAACTTCTAAACTGCTACAGGCTCCCGGGGAGGCGGGTGGGCACATGCGAATCTACTGCGACTGATGCCACGAACAGATGTACACTGGGTAAGTGACATTTTCAGTTCGATGGCATCTGTCGCTGTAGATACGCATGTTCTGCATAGACTAGTAAGCAGTTATTTCCCCAAAAGCGGTGGATCAGCCTGTAGGAGTGGAAGTATTTTGAAATAATGTCCTTAATACGGCTTGACCTACTGTGGCTTGTTGTGCGGATAACACGTCTACACAGTAGTGCTTGGTGAATGTGTGAGGCGTAGACCATGTGGCTGCCTTACATATTTCTTGCATTGGGATGTTTCCTAGAAAGGCCATGGTAGCACCTTTCTTTCTGGTTGAGTGTGCCCTTGGTGTAATGGGCAGCTGTCGTTTAGCTTTAAGGTAGCAGATTTGGATGCATTTAACTATCCATCTGGCTATACCTTGTTTTGAAATTGGGTTTCCTGCGTGAGGTTTTTGAAATGCAATAAAGAGTTGTTTAGTCTTTCTGATGTTTTTTGTTCTGTCAATGTAATACATTAATGCTCTTTTGACATCTAATGTATGTAGTGCCCTTTCAGCTACGGTATCTGGCTGTGGAAAGAACACTGGAAGTTCCACTGTTTGATTTAGATGGAATGGTGAAATAACCTTTGGCAAAAATTTAGGATTGGTTCTTAGGACGACTTTATTTTTGTGTAGTTGTATCCAAGGTTCCTGTATAGTAAACGCCTGAATCTCGCTTACTCTTCTTAGGGAAGTAATGGCGATGAGAAATGCCACCTTCCAGGTTAGGAACTGTATGTCGCAGGAGTGCATGGGTTCAAAAGGTGGACCCATAAGTCTAGTTAGGACAACATTTAGGTTCCATGAAGGAACAGGTGGTGTTCTTGGTGGTATAATTCTCCTAAGGCCCTCCATGAATGCTTTAATGACTGGTATCCTATATAGGGAAGTTGAATAGGTAGTTTGCAGGTATGCAGATATTGCTGCAAGGTGAATCTTAATGGAAGAGAAAGCTAGGTTAGATTTTTGTAAGTGAAGCAAGTAACCCACTACCTGTTCTGGAGTTGTGTGTAATGGTTGTATTTGATTAATATGGCAGTAGCAAACAAACCTCTTCCATTTACTTGCATAGCAGTGCCTGGTGGATGGCCTTCTGGCTTGTTTTATGACTTCCATACATTCTTGGGTAAGTTGTAAGTGCCCGAATTCTAGGATTTCAGGAGCCAGATTGCTAGATTCAGCGATGCTGGATCTGGGTGTCTGATCTTTTGGTTGTGCTGTGTCAACAGATCTGGCCTGTTGGGCAATTTGATGCAGGGTACCACTAATAGGTCTAGCAGCGTTGTGTACCAGCGTTGCCTTGCCCAAGTTGGTGCTATCAATATGAGTTTGAGTTTGCTTTGACTGAGTTTGTTTACCAGGTAAGGAAGGAGAGGGAGAGGAGGAAAAGCGTAAGCAAATATCCCTGACCAGTTCATCCATAGGGCATTGCCTTGGGATTGTTTGTGTGGGTATCTGGATGCGAAGTTTTGGCATTTTGCGTTCTCCCTTGTCGCAAACAAGTCTATCTGAGGTGTTCCCCAGAGTTTGAAATAAGTGTTCAGAATTTGGGGGTGAATTTCCCATTCGTGGACCTGTTGGTGATCTCGAGAGAGATTGTCTGCGAGTTGATTTTGTATCCCTGGTATAAACTGTGCAATTAGGCGAATTTGGTTGTGAATTGCCCAATGCCAAATTTTTTGTGCTAGCAGGCTTAACTGCGTGGAGTGCGTCCCCCCCTGCTTGTTTAGATAATACATTGTTGTCATGTTGTCTGTTTTGACGAGAATGTATTTGTGAACTATTATTGGTTGGAAAGCTTTTAGTGCTTGAAAAACTGCTAGAAGTTCTAGGTGATTGATATGCAGTTTTGTTTGATGTACGTTCCATTGTCCTTGTATGCTGTGTTGATCGAGGTGTGCTCCCCACCCTGTCATGGAAGCATCTGTTGTTATTACGTATTGTGGCACTGGGTCTTGGAAAGGCCGCCCCTTGTTTAAATTTATGTTGTTCCACCACAGAAGCGAGAGGTAAGTTTGGCGGTCTATTAACACCAGATCTAGAAGGTGACCCTGTGCTTGAGACCACTGTGATGCTAGGCATTGTTGTAGGGGCCTCATGTGCAGTCTTGCGTTTGGGACAATGGCTATGCATGATGACATTATGCCTAGGAGTTGTAATACCATCTTTGCTTGTATCTTTTGTGTTGGATACATGCGTTGTATGATGGTGTTGAAATTTTGAATTCTTTGTGGACTTGGAGTGGCTACTCCTTTTGATGTGTCTATTATGGCTCCTAGGTATTGTTGTACCTTGCGTGGCAGAATTTTGGATTTTGTGAAATTGACGGTGAACCCTAGTTTGAAGAGGGTTTGTATGATATGATTTGTGTGATTTGAGCACTCTATTAACGAATGGGCCTTGATTAGCCAGTCGTCTAGATATGGGAACACATGTATCTGCTGCCTTCTTATGTGTGCTGCGACTACCGCTAGACATTTGGTAAAGACTCTTGGTGCGGTTGTTAATCCGAAAGGCAGTACCTTGAATTGGTAATGTATTCCTTTGAATACAAACCTTAGGTATTTCCTGTGCGATGGGTGTATTGGTATATGGAAATAAGCATCCTTGAGGTCTAAAGTTGCCATGTAATCGTGCAGCTTTAGCAATGGCAATACTTCTTGTAGTGTGACCATGTGGAAGTGGTCTGATTTGATGAAAGTGTTCACTACTCTGAGGTCTAGGATTGGTCTCAGTGTTTTGTCCTTCTTTGGTATCAGAAAGTACAGTGAGTAAACTCCTGTGTTTATTTGTGTGTTTGGCACTAATTCGATTGCATTCTTTTGCAATAGTGCCTGCACTTCTATCTCCAGGAGATTGGAATGGTGTGTTGTTAAATTTTGTGCTTTTGGTGGTATGTTTGGAGGGAATTGTAGAAATTCTATGCAATAACCATGTTGGATAATTGCTAGAACCTGATTTTCTCCCATGCTCTGTAATAATGACCTATTCGTCCCCCCACTGGTGTTGTGTGGAGGGGGTGAGTGACATGTGAGTCACTGTTTAGTAGTAGGGGTTTTGGGGCTTTGGAATCTTCCTCTATTTCTAGGGAATTGCCCTCTTCTATATTGTCCCCGAAAACCTCCTCTATACTGTCCTTGGTAACTGGACGGTGTGGCTTGTGAGGTGCTGGCTTGTGTGCTTTGACCCCGAAACCCCCCTCGAAAGGGCGTTTTACGGAATGAGCTGTAATTCCCTCTGCTCTGCGGGGAGTAGAGTGCGCCCATGGCTTTGGCAGTGTCCGTATCTTTTTTGAGTTTCTCAATCGCTGTGTCCACTTCTGGACCGAACAGTTCTTTTTCATTAAAAGGCATATTGAGAACTGCTTGTTGAATCTCTGGTTTAAATCCAGACGTTCGGAGCCATGCATGCCTTCTGATAGTTACAGATGTATTAATTGTCCGTGCAGCTGTATCTGCAGCGTCCATGGAGGAGCGGATCTGGTTGTTGGAGATGGCCTGTCCCTCCTCAACCACTTGTTTTGCCCTATTTTGTAAGTCCTTGGGCAGATGTTCAATGAGATGTTGCATCTCGTCCCAGTGGGCTCTGTCATAGCGCGCAAGTAGTGCCTGGGAGTTCGCGATGCGCCACTGGTTTGCAGCTTGTGCTGCGACTCTTTTACCAGCTGCATCAAACTTGCGGCTTTCTTTATCTGGGGGTGGTGCATCTCCAGATGTGTGAGAGTTGGCCCTTTTCCTAGCTGCTCCTACAACGACAGAGTCTGGTGGCAGCTGTGTAGTGATGAAAACCGGGTCCGTAGGAGGCGGCTTATACTTTTTTTCTACCCTTGGTGTGATTGCCCTACTTTTAACCGGCTCCTTAAAGATGTCTTTTGCGTGGCGGAGCATACCAGGGAGCATAGGCAGGCTTTGGTATGAGCTGTGGGTGGAGGAGAGTGTGTTGAATAAGAAATCATCCTCGACCTGTTCTGAGTGGAGGCTTACGTGGTGAAATTGTGCTGCTCTAGCCACCACTTGAGAGTACGCGGTGCTGTCTTCTGGTGGAGATGGCTTCGCAGGGTATGCCTCCGGACTGTTATCTGACACTGGGGCGTCGTATAGGTCCCATGCGTCCTGATCTTGGTCACCCTGGCTCATGGTGGTGTGAGCTGGGGAGTGTGATGGAGTTTGTGCTGGTGAAACGTCAATCACGGGCGGAGGTGAGGGTGGTGGTGTAACTCTTTTCACCACTTTTGGTTGTGGTGTTTGTTCCGTGTGGAACTCCAACCTCCTCTTTCTCCTAATGGGGGGAAGGGTGCTTATTTTTCCTGTCCCCTGCTGAATGAAGATACGCTTTTGCGTATGGTCCACATCAGTTGCTTGTAGCTCTTCCTCAAACCTATGCTTCTGCATTTGGGAGGTTAGCGAGTGCTCTTCTGTATAAGAGCCTGAAGCTGGGTCGCTTGCAGTTTGTTTCGGCATCGAAACTTTGTCTGCGTGTTTTTTCGGCTCCGGGGTGACTTTTTTCTTTTTCGGGGCCGAAACCTCTCGGCGTCGATCTGTTTCTGTGCCGCTGTCTCGGCGTCGAGCCGTGTCCACACCGGCATCTCGGTGTCGAGGCTTGTCTCCAGCACTTTCTCGGTCCCGAGAAGGCTGCGTGCCGGTGTCTCGACCGGAGTCGGACGATCTCGGCACTGTTTGGGCCTTTTTCGGTGCCGACGGTCGGTCACCGAATTTATGGGTCGAGCCATGGCCTGGTGGCAGTGGCGTCCCCTGGGCCTTGTAAATCTTCCTCTGTGTGGTTTTCGACGTCTTACTCACGGTTTGTGTATCGTCGAATCCTTCAGAGTCGGAGTCTTGGATCGAGAAGGTACCTTCCTCTTCCTGTTCCTCGAACTCCCGGTGGGCTGTCGGTGCGGACGCCATCTGAAGTCTTCTGGCTCGACGGTCTCGGAGTGTTTTTCGGGACCGGAACGCACGACAGGCCTCGCAGGTGTCTTCGCTGTGCTCAGGTGACAGGCACAGGTTGCAGACCAAGTGTTGGTCTGTGTAGGGGTATTTATTGTGGCATTTGGGGCAGAAACGAAACGGGGTCCGTTCCATCGGCGTTCTTCAGCACGCGGTCGGGCCGACCAGGCCCCGACGGAGGATCGAAAAAACTACCCAGAAGGGCACCGGAGCTGTTCGATCTTCGATGCGGTGTTGAATGTAAGTACGCCGATCCCGAACGCAACAATACCGACGAAAATCTTCCGAAATTAGCTAATTTTCCGTTCCGAAACTCGGAGCGACAGGAACACGTCCGAACCCGATGGCGGAAAAAAAACAATCGAGGATAGAGTCGACGCCCATGCGCAATGGAGACAAAAGGAGGAGTCACTCGGTCCCGTGACTCGAAAGACTTCTTCGAAGAAAAACAACTTGTAACACTCCGGCCCAACACCAGATGGCGAGCTATTGCAGAACATGCGTATCTACAGCGACAGATGCCATCGAACCTGCATTTACTTGATGACATGCCTATGCCAACTAAAATATATCAGCATGACCACAAGACCTATAAAGGTCCAAATCAATGAACACAGGAGAACCATTCCTTGTAAACACGCTACAACTAAATTGATGACTATCTTGAGGAGAAAATAAAAACACACACCTAACAATAGGACATGGCTGGTTTCTGAAAAACTACAAGGAGGAATGATCATACAATCACCCCTGTTCTTCAAGAAACAAAGATGGAGATACAGATTAAAGCTATATGAGGGTGTGGCCAAGAGGGCTGCGGAGTAGGACACAAATTAAAGACAACACTTAGAACACACAGTTCTAGAATGGGGAAAAGATACACAAACTCACAGGGGCTCCCAGGGTGTGGACGGAATTGGAGAGTGTGTGCTTACAACTTAAGCGACTCGATCTCGACAGGGCTGAACATGGCATGGCCCGCTTGAAGCATAAGTTCTACCTGGGGAGCAATCGCTTTACAGGGCATTTAGATTACGCTCCTGCACTACTCATGCTGCATCCATATCGGTTATCCGGTCTTCACAGACCAAAGAAGCACACACAGACTCTCAGATAGTGGCTGCCTTCGGAAATTTTACCATACCTTTCATAGGGCTGCGGAAGATAATCCTATAGATTTTACCACTTATCTGGATGAGTGCAATCTCACCCCACTGCCGCATTCTGAGGCAGAGGCTCTGGACAGCCATAGCTGGATTAAAAACCGGAAAAGCTCTAGGCCCGATGCCCTTTACCCACCCTTCTATAGGGCTTTTTGCCCTCAGCTGGCACCCATCCTTATGAGAGTCTTCAATTCCTTTGCCGACATGGCTTCCAGCATGGTGTCAGTCAGGGAGCCCAACATTACCTTGATCCCGAAACAGGGCAAAGATCCGATCTCCTGTGGGTCTTACAGACCCACCTCTTTACTTAACAGAGAAGCCAAACTTTTCACCTGCATTCTGGCCCATCGTCTCAACCCCTCCTATGCCCGGCTTAGTTGACCCAGTCTAGGTAGGCTTTATTGCCACCCGACCATGTGGAGATAGCACAAAGCACATCTTACACTTATCAGATAAGATCCAAGAAAGAGGAGCTCCTGCTATCAAGTGATGCAGAGAAGGCATTAGACAGGGTCCATTGGCCCTACCTCTTCATGACCCTTTCCCATTTAAGCTTTAGGAATAAATTCAGGAGTTGGGTCAAAAGCATATACAGTACGCCTAGGGCTTCAGTACGAGTGGACAGGGGTGTCTTCACAGCCCTTCCTAATACGGCGCGGGACAAGACAGGGATGCCCCCTAGCCCCACTCCTCTTCGCCCTGTAATTGGAGCCGTTAGCCCAAAAGATTCAAGCCAAACCTAAAATCACTGGGATAAACTTTGGGCAACATTTCTTTAGCTTACATGCGGATGATGTAATCCTGGCCCTCTCCGATCCAATCCAATGGTCGCTCTTTCCGTCTCAACAGACTTCATGGGTTTGGGCTGATTTCAGGCCTCAAAGTAAACATGAAAAAATCCCAGATTCTAAACCTTACGCCGACTCATTCTCATGAAGCCAGTCTCCCATCTAGAATCCCATTTATGTGGACATCCGACCATATTCCCTAACTGGGGATCAGACTGGCCCACTCTATACCACAAACTCTCACAGTGAACTACTCTTCCCTTACATGTTATGTTTAAGCTGATTTAGATATATGGCAACACCTCCACCTTTCTAGGATGAGCCAGATCACAGTGATTACCCCCGTATCTTATACCTCTTTCAGACGCTCCCCCTAACTCTGCCGAAAAATATCCTGCAGACCCTCCAAAACATGATTTGTAAATTCATCTGGGATGGGAGACCACCTTGCTTATCCAGACATTTGATATACCGCCCAACATGGGAGAGGGGACTGGCAGTACCATGCCTGTGGCGATACTTCCAAGCAGCCCAGTTACACTTCCTGGTGGAGTGGAGCCGCCACTCTGAGAAACACTGGTGGTCACAGACCAGACAGTTGCCGGGTCCCACATATGGAAGGAACCTTAGCTTTCCCACAGGCATCGGGCCATGGGGACTCTACTCCTCCACCATCTTTAGCTTTGTGTTGTGAGACTAGGATGCAGTAACGACCAAATTGGGGCTGACCTCTTTTCCATCCCAGATGATCCCCATCTGTGCCAATCCTGATTTCACTCCAGGCATGTGTCCCGCCCAGTTCTGCTGCTGGCAGGAGGGTGGGGGTAAAAGGGTGGGCTGCCTCTTCGACCCACAAGGGATTCTACCATTTGACCAGCTCAAAATGGAGTATGGCTTAGCAGAAGCTTATAGTTTACAATACCTGCAGCTCCGCCTCTGGGTGCTGGAGCCCACCATTCAAACTTATGCACAAGACCTCTCATACCGTTCGAGGCGTGGGGTTTCTTAAGAAGGACAACAAGCGCATACATTTCTGAGATATACGCACTCTTGGGCACATAGGCCCACCCCGCTAAGACATTAGACTAATCTAGATGGGAGGCGGAATTGTGCAGAGAACTGACACAGAATGGGGAGACATATTTTATAGGACACATTATTCGTAGCATTGAAATGGCATACAAAATACCTTCTTACTGGTATTTTACTCCTGCTTGGCTTCAATCTTGGATCCTGACCAGATCCAAGGAATGTTGGAGAGGCTGCAGGAATACTGGCACGCTGCTACACCTCATGTGGCACTGCTCAAAACTAGAACGGTTCTGGGAACACATATTGGATGACACAGATCAAGCATTTAATACCGAAACTCCCAGATTCCCTACATATACCATCCTGGGCATCTGCAACCCCTTAACCTTACCACTCCGCTCCCAAATAACGAAACAGATGGCCCTCACCCTTATGGTTTCTACAGGGGATGGAGAAGCTGTCCACATCGGCAGACCAACAGGGCCACAATTACTCTAGCACATAGGCACCAGTTATCAAAGTCCTCTGTTTAGAATTTAGTGAGTTTACCTGCCCTGCCTAACCGAAGATACTGCACCTCCTGCCCCACATCTACGTAACCTCACCATAATGCTACCATATAGCTACAGGTGACCTATAGTTCTCTCATTAGGCTCACACACCTATATGATTCACCTTAGACCACATAGCTGTAATATAGGGGAGGGGGGAACCTATTGGTGGGTGTTAAGATTCTTTGTTTTTCTTTTTCTCATTACATTTGTCAATGCTGCAGGCCCTCTGGTTGTAGGCATAAAGCGGTGTTAAACATCTGCTATCTTATCAATCTCTGCCTGCACTATGGGTTGTAGGCAACTAGCTGTGTTACAATAACAAATAGAATTGATCCATAAAAATGTGTGAAGGGCCTCAACGACAATATACCATGGTCTTTGCTATCCAGGCCATAATTAATGTAATACCAATTTACTAGGCAACCCATCCGAATCTTAATTAATACACCCTGCCTACCTGTACAAAACAACTACACGAAGATGTCTACACATGCAGTGGCCTGCATGATAATAAACAATACTGGCGCCCATCAATACACATGGCACCCCTAAATACCAGGCATCACAGATATTGCTGCCCACACATCATCCACAATAAGGGGATAACATCAAAATAACACAGACTACTTCAATAAAGGGCTTATAACCACATTTCTTTACTTGTCCCCTTAAAATGAGGAGACTGAGAGGATTGTATATCAGACATCTTCAAGCTGGAGCCAACTTATTCCTGAAAACATACACTTGTACATAAATACAGCTTTTCTTTACAGATAGTGATTTTGATAAGGTGCTCAAATTATTATTATTTGCCCATCTAAGATGGCACCTATTAATTCAGTGTTTACATACATTTTTGATGTGACCAGTGGGGGAGAAACATACATAAATATTAATTCGGTTTGCAGAGAATTATTATGAACATTTGATTCCTCACCTGGCCACTCAAATATGGCATCTATACAATCTAGGAAACAGACAGCATTAGATGTATGGACCATCACTGCCCGACTCCATGTAAAAATTCATCCAAAAGTGCGGCTGCGTACTATTAAGTCTCAGTGTATGAACGCCTGGGTATGACTTATACACCTCCGGCAGAGTATCACAGCCAGTAATATCTGAGAGCATTGATGCGTGTAGGCTAATCGCGGAGACTCCAGATTGAGCAAGAGATGAAGGGCTAAACCAAAACCATGAGGAAATAAACACATTCTCCTCCTGCAACTATTTCTACGCATTTATACCCCAGCTTCAAAACTGCTACAAGGGGTTTCCCATTCATGTAAACTCCTTTTCTTTTAAGGATTATCTGAGTAGAACTCCGGGAACTACACTGGTTCCCTGCTCAATTCTAACTTCTTACACACATTCAAGGCACTACACAACTCAGGCCCCACCTACCTGAACAATCACATCTCCTTCCACCAGCTGCTTACACACCTCCACTCCACAGGCCTCCTACTCGCACACACCTCACACATACACAGAGCCAGATAGAGAGGACAGATGTTCTCTTATATCACTCCTAATGTGTGGAATGAACACCCACTCCACACCTGAGCCTACTCTCTTCTTGAATTCCACAATAACCTGAAGACTTGGCTTTTCAATTAACCAACCTACCACAGGCAGGACCTGGTACACACACATACTCAGTACAAAGATACCCTTGCGGGTAATAGTTTGCTTTACAAATACACATAGCATAAAGGAGACACGCTACACTTTGAAAGATAGAAGAGATACAATTAACCACTACCCCTGTGTGATGAAAATGTGATGGGAAGAATATCCATCGTCCTTTTTCTCACCATGACACCTCAATTTGGACCCAGACATATGCAAATCAGTCTTGCCCTGCTACAGTAAGAACAATCCAGCCCAAACTGGCAGGACAGGTCCTCTCCGAACCAGAGCACAAGAAACTACTCAGATCGATGGTATCATGCTTTAGGTGGTGGTGTTCACTTATCGATCAACACTATATGGGAAAAGAAGATTCTTTTATATATACCTACATGTCTGTATGGCTATTTAATTGTTTTAACGTTGCATTTACAAACAGTTCCAAAAAGGAAACTACAGAGTGCACAAATAAATCTAACCCATTTGCTCAGGTTCTGTGGGAATACCCTTTACTCCCATTTGATGACTAAGCAGCTTAGGGTGACTGAAGGTCCTGAAAGTTGCCACTGACCCCTCCTGGCCATTAACATCAAAATACAAGTTGACCACACTATAGAACTCTGGGATCATTGATATTCCATGAGTTCACTTTCTTCTTTTTAACCTTAATATGAAAAAAGCATTGGGAATAAAATTACTTGGCACATCCAAAGTTAATTTTATTTCCCATCCCAATCGGTCATCCATCCATCTGTTTAAAAAGGCAAGGGTAAACGTCTGTGGTTGGACTGACCAAAGACGAGAAAGGACCTCCCACAAAGTGCCCCCTGGTGGGGCCTGGTGGGTATTGTATCGTCCACAACATGAGGAGCACAACCCTTAGGGGTGAGGGTCTCTGGAACATGAAAGTGATGTCCCAGTGATAGCGATGGACTACTGTTTCTTAAGATTGATACAGCGCAAACACAACTAGAAAAGAACAGAGTGCTGTACTTCAACTAGGAGATTTCCCAGTGCTATAATACTTACAAATATTTTGCATTTATAAGGCATTTAGGGCCAGATGTAGCAAAGGTTTTTACCCATTCTTTGTCTATGGGAAAACGTGTTCGTACATATGGCCCATGGAGATTAAGAGATTTGTCCAGAATCACATGATTTATAGTCATTTGTTGTAATGGGGATTAAAACCCAAGTTACCAGCTTAGATACAACACCACATCTAGTAGCCTCTGGAATAGCTCCGTCTTAAATGGCCGAAGCATTTATGTTCTATCACATCATTTTAACATTATTTGCACATTTTCTGCTTGGTCAGAGAAGGCTTGAATACCTTAATGTTTTCTCTATTAACAATGCCACATCTTTTATACACGCAACCCTTTTTTAAAAACAGTGGGGTTGCCTAGAGAAAGAATGTGAATAAGAAAAGGCAAATCGCTGCCAGGCCTCTGCATTTCAAATGATTTTGAGAAATCAGTTCCTATTGAAGAACCAACTTAACACTACCCTAAGAAATCAACCAAAACAATGCATTTTAAGGAATTTTTTCAATACTGCACACAAACATTAATCCTCACGCAACATTGTGTTCTTTCAATAACTTCTCTATACTGTGCTTTTCTTAGAACTCATCCAACACTATTGACAAACTCATCTGATTGGTCCCTGTACATTTCAATGAACCCATCCAACACTGTGCTAAAACCTCATCCACCCCAGTGCTTTTTTAAAACACTCTAAAGGCTCCACCTTTCTAAGTACTTATCCAATGCTTTGCTTTGCTAAAGACTCCCCAAAAAATACAATTTCTCTGTAAAAACTCCAACACTGTACCCAATATCTAAATCAACATATGGCTTTCAAAGAACGCACCCAACCTGTGTCTCTCTAGGAAATCACTGAACACTCTGTCTTTCGAGTAACTCATTCAAATATGATGCTAGAAATGACTAAAAAAACTGCTCATTTTGTATGGTAATCCCCACGTTTTTCGACAGATGTTGCTAGTTTTTTTTTTTTTTTTTACTTTGAGAGTGAACTGAGGCCAGCTTATCAGGCCCCAGTGCCAGTGCCCTGATGCTAAAGTGAATGTTGAATTGGCTGTACCCCAATTGCAAATGTCTAACTTACCTGTGTGTCCTTAGTATATGATAACCAGGGCATGCAAGTTAAACTGGTACACCAGGGCTTGTAGTACTAGTTGTGCCACACTGGAGGCACCCCCAACAAGTAAAACTAGATCCCCAGTCCACCACTGCTGACTGTAGTGCTTGCTCGACTGTGCCATTTAAAACGATGGCAAAGCCACTACTTCCCCTGTACATCTTTGTAAGTCACCCACCTGGCAGGCCTACCAAGTCCTAAGGTAGGATGCTATGTATGACAGGGGCAGGACATGTATTATACATGTCCTGACAGTAAACACACAAAATCAAAGTTTTTACTGTGGAAAGACTCGTCGTCCAATTGGTGAGTTCAAGATTCCACGCTGACCCCCTCAGCTGTGCTAACTCCTGAATGGTGCAATCAAAGTGGTCACTCCAAGGTATCAAACAACTCACTACATTAAGCCGGAATTGTACCTCAAGTCAAAATTTATTTAACTTGTTGCAGTGGGCAGCTTTCACAAAGTTACCACTTTGTTGCCTGTAAAAATCTTGTGCCATCCCGGGCACACATGGAGCCTGTTCCACAAGACAACTTTCTGCCCTCATGACTCCCAGGAAGGAGAACAATGATGGATTGTAGAACAGGGAGGTGTTCCCTCCCTCTTGCAGGAAGCCACTTAGGTATTAGCCCCAAAAGGCAGGCTTCAAGGGGAAGCCGCCATAGAAGGGCAGAAGTGTCAAACTAGGGAGGAGGGCTGCCCCATCGTTTAGGTAGACAGGCTTGCACAGGGTGCAGAGAGGAAATCGGTTGCCAAACTGGTTTCCCCAGGGGTGTGTAGCCCTTAGGTAGCCACACCAAGAAAGTGGTCGGATCATCTTCGGAGTGGGCAGAATAGGGCACCCTGTGATGGCTAGATGCCAAACTCCACAGGAAGTGGTCACCAGGTGGAAGAGGACCGGGTAGCAAATGGCTACCAACCACATCCTCCGCTGAGGGCACTCTGAACAAAGAAAGGGCACCTTGGCACACAGACCTCAAATCTCGACCGACTTGGAAGAAGGACTGAAGGACTGCCCTGTGGCACAGAGGGACCAGTAAAGAGAGGCTGAACCATTGAAGACTGCACCTGCTGGGTAGCAAAAAGAGGTGCTGTGTCCTGCTGCAGGAGGACCTGTCTCCAGAGCCCCATCATGCCAAGAGACTCCAAAGGCCAGCCGACTGGCCGCCTGTTCACAGCACAGGGATACAACAGATGATTAAGTCTGGGGCAAGTTGGTAGCCCAAAGTCTTCAAGCCGCTACCACCACCACCGTGCAGCAACAAGGACCAAGACCCGAAGCACAGAGTTGCAACCGCGTTTGCTGAGCCCCAGAGTGTATCACAGTTGCTGAGACCCTCAGCAGGCGAGGTATCAACCCAGGAAGGATTGTCCTGTGACTGTGACAACAGGCAACTGGTAGTCCAGTGGCACTTGGACTTCGGGCAGACCAGAGAGGACTTTGTGGGACATCGACCCTGAAAACTGGACCCCCCTCACAATCTTTGTGGACCCAGAAATCCCTACAGGAAGACATCAGTCGACCGTGCAGCAGCCACAGCATCTTTAGAGTATCTTCAGCATCCTTCATTCCTTGCATCTGGACCAATCCATAGGAATCCATTGCAACGTCTGTAACTGCTGGAGGAGTCCTTCTGTGGAGGTAACTGTTTCTAAGTATCTTGCTGGTCCTCTTGACTAGTTCTCTGTTGGAGTTTGTCGCCCCAAATACTTTTAACAGACAGCATTGATCTTTACCTACGTTGTGCTTGGCAAAGTTCCTAAGTGTCCAATTCGTTCAATTTGCTTGGTCACAGTCAATTGAAATTGGTTTGCATTATAATTCCTTGTAAAATCTATCTTTGGAAACCTCTGGTGGATCTTTTTTGTTCTAGTGTCTCAATCTGTATAAAATGAAGCTTATTTTTATAAACTGGATCCGGATTTCTTGGGTGGTGTGTCAATTTCTTCGTTTTGGCACTTTTTAAATGGTTTACACCTGTTCCTCTGTATAATCCTTACTGCTCTGAGCCACAGCTACCCAGGGTCAAGCTGAGGGTTTGACAGATGAAATCCAAGGGTCCTAAAGGGGTTGACAAGTGTATTACGCTGTGCAGTTGCACAACCATATCACATAATACTCCTCTCTTCCTCACATTCAACTAGCGCCATGCCTTTTTAAGAAATCGTCCAACACTGATTTTCTAAGAACACATCAAACAAGGTGCTTCTCTAAAAACATATCCAACAACATTTAACAAAACTAATGTATTAAATGCTGATCCTCTTTAATAACTTATCAGCTCATCAGATACTATCACCTAAAAATTAATTAAAAACTATGCTTCTCAAAGAGGTCAACCAAAACAGTGACTCATCCAAGACAGTGCCATTAAGAAAGCATGTGTGTAAAAACTCACTCAATGCCATGGCTCTAAATAAAACTAACCCTACACTGTGTCTTACTACAAAACTTGCTGAAAAACGGAGCATCTCATCTTTAAGAACTCCCCAAACATTGTGTCTCTCTGAGAAATATCCAATGCTGTCCATAAAGAACCTGTATAGCTTGACTTTAGATTCAATGACTGAGGGGACAGATAATAACGCTGTAAGGTGTCTATTCCAGAATATGAATGCCAAGCCTGAAGCATTTTCCTGCTTATGATGTCAAGGTTCTTTCCTCAGTGGAAGACATGGATTTCCTTTCTTTTGGAAGATTAAATTAATGGGTTCTCCGCTATCTCAGCCCGTCTCCCAAATATAAACACAATTCTGCTACAGTTGATTATACTCCTTCTGTACACCCTTAACACCTTCTAGGCAACTCAAACCTGCACATATGTCAGAGACACCAACTTTTCAAGGTTAAAGGGGTGCAGATGGAGTTCAGGGGTGAGAAATAACTCCACTGTCACCTCAGCCCTACACCATATCAGTCTAGGAGGCAAGTCTGCCCTACAATTGTGCCCTACGCCCTAAACATATAACCACCATTCCACCTGTCCTCGATGGACAGGCGTCTATTAACCAAGGCATCTATTAACCAAGGCAAGCATGCATGCAAGTAAATCTATATGTGTACATTTTCTTTTACACTTTGTAGTAAATTTACCACTTTTGGCTACTCACCATTTAAGAGTTTAAATTTACTACAAAGCGAATTGAGGTGCAGAGCCTAATTTACGAGTGAAAAGTTATTACTAGTAACTTTGCACACACAGGTGGACGTCTCTGAAACTGGGGCAAAGAGCTCCCTATAGTAAAGTACAGAGAAAAAAAATCTTTACGTTAAAAAAACATTACAAATGTTTTTATGATACATCTTAATGTAAATTAATTTTTTACATTAATTTTAAATGTAGAACAAAAAAGTTAATGCACTCAACTTATTTTTTAGTACTTTTAAACATTAAATTTATTGAACAAAATTAATGCCTATGTTAATATTTACATGTTACAATGTTATATCTTAAAAGTTACTAAAACCTGTGTACAAAATTCATTTAAAAAGTGTAATTTTTTTTTTGTAATAAAGTTGCATGCATTTTTTTGACGTGTAAAAAAAATTTATGAAAATAATTTAAACTATTATAACTACTTATTATCTCTATATTTTTTTTTATAAGTCAAAACAAATAAAAGTTTCAACATAATTTCCTATTGGGATCTATTTTAAGTCCTTACCTCCAATGAGGGTATGCCATTACTAGTGGTTGGCCATGTGTGGCGCTGGATTTACTCAAGTTCTGAGCTGGAGTACATTTACCACAGTTTGCAGTCCTTTTTGGCTCTATTAACTTCAGAAGAGCAGTTTATGAAAAATGCTTACACTTTTGTGGGTGGGTGCATGTCCTTGGATAAACCCTTCCTTCACACTCCCTAAACTCCCCCCTCCCCATTTTGTAGTAAGTATGAAAAGTTGGCTCTACATTGAAGTCATAAATACTAGAATAATTCCCTGCTGTGTGTGTGGATCTCGAAACACCTTTGTTGTATAGTTTTCTTCTATCAATCAATCAATCAATCAATCAGTATTTGTAAAGTACGGCTATTTACCCATGAGGGTCTCGTGGGGGAGTGGGGGACTAGGGGGGGGGGAATTTTATCCAAAGAGCCACGTCTTGAGGTTCTTCCTGAAGATGGTGAGTGACGGGTTTAGTATGAGGTGCAGGGGGAGGTTGTTCCAGCTCTTCGCTGCAGTGGAAGTAAAAGATCGTCCTCCGGCAGTTGTTTTCAGAGGCGAGGGACAGTGGCCAAGGCCATCTGGGCAGAGCGGAGGGATCTGGCAGGGGTGTGGAAGGAGACGCGGTGGTTCAGGTAGGCTGATCCTGCGTTGTGTATGGCATGTACGTGTGGGTGAGAAGCTTGAAGGTGATTCGCTTCTCGACTGGTAGCCAGTGGAAGGTCCTCAGGTGTTGGGAGATGTGTCCTCAGTGAGTCTGGCGGCGTTTTGGATGAGTTTAAGTTTTTTGTTGTTCCTAGTTGATGTGTTGGTGTAGAGGGCATTGCCGTAGTCGAGCTTGCTCGTGACTAAGGTGTGGGTGACTGTCCTGCGACAGTCTGCTGGGATCCATCTGAAGATCTTCTGGAGTTTGCAGAGTGTGTGCCAGGAAGAGGTGACCGTTTACCTGGCAGGTCATGGATAAGGAGGAGTTGACGGTGATTTCTAAGTTGTGGGCGCGATCGGTCGGCGTGGGGGTGTAGGCCACCATGAGTCGTCCCAAACTGATGTGGCGTTTCCAAAGATGATGAGCTCCGTCTTGTCGGAGTTGAGCTTAATGCAGCTTTCTGTCGTCCAAGTAGCGACGGCTTCCATTCCTGCGTGAAAGTTCCTATTGGCCTTGTCCGGGTCTTCAGTGAGGGGAATGATGAGTTGTGTGTCATCGGCATATGACACAATGTTCATACCGTGGCTTCTGACGATGGCAGCAAGAGGAGCCATATTTACATTGAACAGTGTGGGACTCAGTGAGGATCCTTGGGGGACTCCGCAGTTGACTCCTGTGGGTTTGGAGGTGTAGGGCAGGAGTCTGACCCTCTACGTCCTCCCGGAGAGGAAGGAGTGGATCCATTCCAGGGCTCTTCTGCGGATTCCTGTGTCATGGAGTCTGGTGCACAGAGTGCTGTGGGATACCACGTCGAAAGCTGCTGGGAGGTCGAGGAATATGAGTGCTGCGGTGTGGCCATGGTCTAGGAGTAATTGGATGTCATTGATGGCTGCCAGGAGTGCTGTCTCTGTGCTGCGGAAGCCAGACTGGGAACTGTCCAGGGAGTTGTTGGCCTCGATGAAATTCTGTAGTTGTGCGTTGCTTGCTTTCTCTGGTACTTTGGCGGGGTAGGGTAGCAGCGAGATGGGCCGGAAATTCTTTAGTTCTGATGGTTCTATGGAATCTACATCAAAGAAAGTCTTTTGTACATATACATACACATACATATATACATATACACACTCATAGATAGACAGATAGGAAAAGCGTTTGACTTGCCTATATCTTTGGCAACATTTGACAAATCTTCACAAAATTTCCCAACTAAAGTGTTGCAGTGATTCTTGTTGTGCATGGAAAGTTTTGGGGTGATCTGTCAAGCAGCCGCAGATAAAAAAGGGACTCAATAAAGGTTGCGTTTACCATGTTAATTTCCATAGGATTCTTTAGACTTGTCTACAGGCCAAACCACTGGACGGAATTACACCAAATTTGGCAGAAAGCTAGCTGTTGGTACGCAGATCATGCTTTTGGTTATTTGGTGTGAATCTGTTCAGTAGTTATTGAGAAATGTAGGAAAATTCTAATTTGTATATCTCCGGCCGCGAGGTACTTGTGAATAAAGACAAGCTCGTGCAGGGAAATGCAAAGCTCTGATTGGCTGCCAACACTTCAAACCAGAAAGTGTTGGAAGCCATCTTGGGACTCGACTTGAGCCAAGTCCCAGAAAAAAAAGTAAAAATAAAATAAAAGGACACCCTGACCCCTTAGCACTGGTGGGGGACTCCCAGAGGGACCCCCTCCAGAGGAAAACAACTCTTATTAAATTATTTTTTTACCATGAGTTTGCAATATTCGCTGCAAATTTAAAAAAAAAGAAGAAAAAAAAAAGCGCAGACTCCTGCGCCTTTTTTTTTTTAAATAGGCCCCCCGGATCGGCCAGGTTTCGGAGGTATTAAAAATTTTGTTCGAGACCACTACCTCCACAAAGCTTTCACTTTTTATTTTTTTATATGCAGGGGGCCCACCGACCACTCGCTGCCCTGGGGACTGCCACCTCCCCAGGGCTTCAATTTTTATATATGGGGAAGCCCACACGCCCCAGGGACCATCAACCCCCGGGCTTCTATTGTATAATATTGGGGGAGGGGGGGCCCTATTTATAATATGTGGGGGTCCACGGCCCTCTCACCCCGGGGACCCGCTCCCCCCTGGGGCATTGTTGAAAGTACCCCCCCATGCCCCGGGGACCACCAACCCCCCGGGACAAAGTGTAAAAAAAAAGAAAAGAAAAAAAAAAAAAAGGGGGGGGTCCCTGGGGCTATTCTCATTGGACGGTGGCCACAGATGGCCCTGGGGACTGCCAACCCCAGGGTCAGCTCCTGCCAAGCCACAGCAAACACTTCGGATTCTGACAGCGGGAATTGCTTTAAAGGTCCAGTTGTCAAAACCCGATGATTTGTCTGTCCTCTGCACGTGTGCAGGGAACATAGATGAAATGCTTCAGCAAGCATGGAGCTGCTGTCAAAGCAGCTCCGTACTTGCTGAAGCCCTGGCACTGCGGGGAAACCTTAAGGCTTTCCCTGCAGTGCCAGGTAGCCCGTAAAGGGAGTTTTATTTGTTTAAAAAAATAATGAAAGTCCATAAAGGGCTAGGAAAATTAAAAAAAACCCGGTAGCTCAGTGTGAAGGTCACAGACCTTCACACAAAGCTACGGGGGTTTGAGTCCACAAGGACTCATTTCCATTTAAAATATATTATATATATATATATATATATATATATATACACATATATATACACACACACATATACTATATTTAAAAAAACAAAAATAAAAAACAACACTTTTTTAAATTGGAGACAAATAACTCATTCTAAGTATATCAGACACCAAAGCCTAAAACGATCTCTCCCTCACTTTCTTTCTATCAATTCTCCCACTCACACACCGACTCAGACAGACACTTACACACCCACTCAGACCCTCATGCACTCACTCATAGCCCCAGTCAGACCCTCATGCACCCACTCAGTTGGGGGCACACACACACTCAGACTGTCACACACCCACTGACTCACAGATCTGCACTCACTCACAGACCCGCACACATACTGACGTACCCACTAAAGTACGCACCCTCACACCCAGATAGACACTCTGACAGCCACTCTTACCCCCAGATACAGCCTCTCACACCTATTTTTACACCCACAGAGGTTGCGGTTAACTTCCACCGTGCATAGGGCCGTGCACAACATCAGGTCGGTGAGTTAGGTTGGGTTGGCCGCAGGGACTGGCTGCATGCCAGCCCTTGCAGGCAACCCCTACTGCGCATGTGAGAAGGCAGTGCACGCTGAAAGGTTGGGTGCTTATAGGGGGTTGGCCTCCAGGCTGGGTCGCAGGCCAGGCTTTGGGGCCAAACTGCATGGCAATTAAAATTACTATATGTTAAAAAAAAAAACATAGAAATTCAGTGAAGAAAACAAAGGTTACAGTGATGTTCTAGTGAGGTTCTGAATTTACTTGTACAAACCCCCAGAAATTCAGCAGCGAGAGTTCTTTCAAGTAACTAAGAGGTAACTATAACTCGTGCCTTTCCCTTGCACAGCTAATTACGCCACATATTATATCATTGATTACACGTTTTATGCCAGCTTTCATATTCTCACTGCAACATTTGCAATAAAATTATTGATGGGACAACTGTGCATGGTGAGGGGTCCTCACAGGCTCGGGGACCCTGGTCAGGTACCCCGCTCCCCTTAATGAAACAGTACAGCCCCAGGGGGATGGGGTCCCCGGACTCTGAGTGGGGGCTGGACTTCTCTTGCCCCCCCCCCCCCCCCACCAAACCGGTAACTGGAAAGGAGGGGGGGGGAAAAAAAAAAAAAGGAAAAAAACGGGACACGTGAATAATAAATCAGCAGCACATTTATTATTTGCTGCTCCTTGAAGGACCACCCCACATTGCCCTGTGAGAGCTTATTTGTTAATGTTTTAAGCCTGGTGGTGCCCCTAGAATGGGGAGGGGCACTACTAAGCCTTTTGTTTAATGTTGTGGTGGGCTACAGGGAGTGAAACAGCCGCCCGGCAACAGAAAAAAAATAATTAAAAAGAAAATGTCAGTCTCCTGGGTCATTAAATCCCTGAGCATAGGGGAGCTTACACTATTTTTAAAGCACTCCTAGCTGGAGTTCTATATTCTTCAGTAGGAGTGCACAGCCCCCTTATGGTTGGTTCCATGGCTGTATTTTGTAATCTGGAAACTTTTAAAGACTTAAATACATGTAAATTCTGTTTTAAATAAAACTATAATATTTTAACGACAATCACTTTTATTAAACATTTCACTGTGTGAATTAATGAAATACACATTTAATTACAAATATTGGTAATTTTCTGTCAAAGACATTACATATGCTTTATATATGTTTATATTCTGACCCGTTGATAAAACCAGTAAGCCCACTTTTTATATTTTGGTGTTCTGGCTCCTTTACAAAGTCAGTAGCTCTGCCTTACCTTGCACCCAATGAGCCCCGGTTGCGCACAAGCCATGCACAGTGGGGGCTTGTCTGAGGGGTTGGATATGCTATTGTCAAGCACTGCTCATTACCCCACAAAATACATCACTCATGACATGATCTATGATGTCACAGATAAGATCACTACAACACTTGAAATTACATTATTGACAACACTGTGCATGGCAGGAGCGCACATTATAGCTATTAGGGCATGAGTTATACTTACATGAGCTAACTATAACTAGTGAATTTCACTTTTTGTTTAAAATGTTACATTCTCAGTGAAATTTTCACCTAACTATAACACATATATAACCCCGCAAGCAGACAAGCCCCCCCCCCCCCCACCCACTGTGCATGGCTTGTGCGCAACTGGGGCGCATTGGGTGCAGAGCCTGCTGCCCAAACTCCTGTCGGTACACATGGATGAATAAGGGGTGCCATTTTAATTAAGGCAGAGCTACTGACTTTGTAAAAATAAAAAAAAGGGGGGGGAAGGGAGAGAGTGCGAGAGAATGTGTGTGCGAGGATATGCTAATACGATCCTAGCTTATAAAAATAAAAAATCCTGAAAATCATCAGTTTACAGCCCTAATGATAATTTTCACCCCAATACGACCTTCCATATTACATCACTCATGACAAGTTAAATAACATAATTGATTACATCACTGACATAATTCTATCACTGTGACACTGCCCTGCAGGGGCTGTGGACTTGCAGTAATTTAACACGCTACATCAGTGGACAGCTTAATGGGATTATCCCCTTAAAAGGTTCACATGACCCACAATTTTAAGTCAGGAGGATGACAGGTATACATTTGCCACTGTGAAGACACCTTCTGTGAGGCTCTGTGGTTTAGTAAACTACACACTCCTGAGATGAGCATAATGGCATGCAACCTTAAAGCGATGCTCACAACAATAGCATGAGGTAACCACCTGTAACTGGGACACTTATACCTTGCATATTATTCAATAATTTGCAATGACTCAAAATCATTAATGAAGTTTTATAAACAAGTACAGTGTACAGAAATTGTCTATATCACTGTATTGCAGCTATTTAACAGGGACAAGTATCTAGATATCCACTAATGGTTAATTTATTTTCAACAGCAGTTTTGAACTTTTTCAGACATGATTTAGAAAAGGCTTTGACTTTAAGCCACAAACAACTTTCAAACATTCTAATGCCATTCACACCAGTTGTACAAACATTTACCTTGCTTAAAATGGAGCACTTCTACTCCAGCCTTAAGTGATTTGCAAATGGTGTATCATATACATTTTAAAACACACAATTACATTTGTCTTCATGGCTTACACTAGTTGCATGCTATCAACCCACACATGTACACTCAGTAACTCTATGCTGTATACAACAATAGTCTTATCACGGAGGGCATCAATTTGGTCACTTGAGAGGTCATCAGTTACTTAAACAATACTGTCATTTAACATGTCATGGGTGAGGTACTATGGGGAGCAAGTTAAAGTTAGCGGAGTAAACTATAACCAACTATACCATGAATCCCTTGACCAATCATTTTGATGTTGGATCTGCGCAGTTTAACAATTATTATTGGAATAAGTTGGACCTGAGAAAAAACGTAGCCAAATAGTGTTTATCAAGTGGAATGGTGTTGACCACCTGATTAAGTTGATTAAAAGGCCATTACTCACTGAGTTGTGTTCTGGTGCCCTGGACACGAAGTATTGACATTTTTTGCCCTTGTGAAAAAGTCGAATGTTTGGAATCCCCAATATCAAAAGATGTTTACTGTGACCCATTTCAGGATGCTTTCAGGAACCATTTATTTTGTTTCTTGTGGTGTTGGCTTAGAAAATGCACCTGCAGGTTTTGGCTTCCTGAGATGTGTATTGCTGTTAGGGAGAATCCTGTGGCTAATGTCCAAAGCCATATTGCTTGGGTTTGTATAAGGATTGTTTGATTCTAAATTTGAGTCTAGAGAGGGCAGAAAATTGAGGTCTAGAAAAACTGCATTTGGCTCTAAAAGGTGAATGTAGAATGTTTTCTCTTAGGCAGTCCAAAGGCCTTTTATTGTGAGGTCATTAAGAATGGGGGCCTCCACCCGTACTATGGTTTGCTTCTGTGTTTCATAGAAAATATGCTTCTTTTTAACACATTCTGACCTTTATCCACCATGCAAAAGACTGTATGGCTTTCAGTGTTATATATATATATATATATCTCTTCTTAGACCACTGATCTCTAAGACACTGTTAAGAGAGGTCTCAAACAATCTTACATTCAAGGATATGTAAGTTCAAGATGCTATGGAACTCGGAAAGGATGAAGCCTGACGAATTGCGGATAGATGAGATGCTTTCTTATGAAGAATACACTCTTTTTTGTGCCTATTTTTGCTCCCAAGTATGTTAGTTTTTGGAATGGTTATGGAACTGATTTTTCTAGGTTGAAATTTAAAGCTAGTTTTTCTAAGCTTTTTAATCAAGGACAAATTTTTTTGCTGCCCTTTTCACAAATCTGCCTTTAGAGGCAGTCATCGAAGTATGGGTAAGCAAATTATATTCTGTCTGAGATGGAATGCAATAGCTGCCTTGCACTTCGAGAAAGTTCTTGGGGTTTATTTTAGTCCAAATGGAAGCACAGCATCCTGGCACTGATCTTTTACTACAAGGAATCTCAAGAATTCTCTTTGTTGATTTGCAACTGGAATGGAAAATTAGCATCTTGTAGATCTGTGGAACATAGCCAATTATTAATTTTGATGGGAGGAAATATTTGGTGAAGGGCCGGAATTCTGAATTTTTCTGAGAAAACATACGTCTAATATTGGGTGATATTGGATTGGTTGACCTCTCTTGGAGACCAGAAAATACCTGGTGTATACGCTTGTTTTCATGCTATGATGGGACTTTTTAAATGTCCTTTCGGTCAACAGAATTTGAGATTCTTGTCCAAATCTGGTAATCCGACATCAGGGGAACCGTCTTAAAACAGATGTAGCCCCTTTTTATAATGTTCAGTACCCATCTGTCTGATGTTATAGACGTCAACTCTTCTACAAATATCACTTGAGGTTTCATGACAAATTCCTCCCTCCGTAATTTGAAGCCTTAGAGGGTTGCACATTTTTGACATGGTATCTACATTGGTACTGTTGTCTTTGACTGTTATTGGTATGGTCCTTTTGTATGTTACATCCTCTTCTGGAAACAAAAAGCACTGTTCTGGTCTGTACTGTTTAAAAAACAATTTCTCTTCTTTTGTTGACCAAAGACAGCTGTACCTGAGAAAGGTAGGTTGATTATCTAGAGCGGAGCTTCTGGTTTCAAGGAGAAAGTCTCACCCACAAAGTTGCTCTAAGCAAGATGTCATGGCAATATCCAGTTGCAGAGAGTTCAGTTGAATCTACTGTTGCACTGATTACCCGATTCGATACCAGAGAGCCGTAATGAAAATGTCACTTACCCAGTGTACATCTGTTCGTGGCATCAGTCGCAGTAGATTCGCATGTTCTGCAATAGCTCGCCATCTGGTGTTGGGCCGGAGTGTTACAAGTTGTTTTTCTTCGAAGAAGTCTTTCGAGTCACGGGACCGAGTGACTCCTCCTTTTGTCTCCATTGCGCATGGGCGTCGACTCCATCTTCGATTGTTTTTCCCCGCAGAGGGTGAGGTAGGAGTTGAATTGTAGTAATAGTGCCCATGCAATGGAGTGACTAAGTATGCACCTATTTAAGGTTGAGATGATACATATATAAATAATTGAAGGTAACTTCCAAACTGCTACAGGCTCCCGGGGAGGCGGGTGGGCACATGCGAATCTACTGCGACTGATGCCACGAACAGATGTACACTGGGTAAGTGACATTTTCAGTTCGATGGCATCTGTCGCTGTAGATACGCATGTTCTGCAATAGACTAGTAAGCAGTTATTTCCCCAAAAGCGGTGGATCAGCCTGTAGGAGTGGAAGTAGTCTGAAATAATGTCCTTAATACAGCTTGACCTACTGTGGCTTGTTGTGCGGATAACACGTCTACACAGTAGTGCTTGGTGAATGTGTGAGGCGTAGACCATGTGGCTGCCTTACATATTTCTTGCATTGGGATGTTTCCTAGAAAGGCCATGGTAGCACCTTTCTTTCTGGTTGAGTGTGCCCTTGGTGTAATGGGCAGCTGTCGTTTAGCTTTAAGGTAGCAGATTTGGATGCATTTAACTATCCATCTGGCTATACCTTGTTTTGAAATTGGGTTTCCTGCGTGAGGTTTTTGAAATGCAATAAAGAGTTGTTTAGTCTTTCTGATGTTTTTTGTTCTGTCAATGTAATACATTAATGCTCTTTTGACATCTAATGTATGTAGTGCCCTTTCAGCTACGGTATCTGGCTGTGGAAAGAACACTGGAAGTTCCACTGTTTGATTTAGATGGAACGGTGAAATAACCTTTGGCAAAAATTTAGGATTGGTCCTTAGGACGACTTTATTTTTGTGTAGTTGTATAAAAGGTTCCTGTATAGTAAACGCCTGAATCTCGCTTACTCTTCTCAGGGAAGTAATGGCGATGAGAAATGCCACCTTCCAGGTTAGGAACTGTATGTCGCAGGAGTGCATGGGTTCAAAAGGTGGACCCATAAGTCTAGTTAGGACAACATTTAGGTTCCATGAAGGAACAGGTGGTGTTCTTGGTGGTATAATTCTCCTAAGGCCCTCCATGAATGCTTTAATGACTGGTATTTTATATAGGGAAGTTGAATAGGTAGTTTGCAGGTATGCAGATATTGCTGCAAGGTGTATTTTAATGGAAGAGAAAGCCAGGTTAGATTTTTGTAAGTGAAGCAAGTAACCCACTACATGTTCTGGAGTTGTGTGTAATGGTTGTATTTGATTAATATGGCAGTAGCAAACAAACCTCTTCCATTTACTTGCATAGCAGTGCCTGGTGGATGGCCTTCTTGCTTGTTTTATGACTTCCATACATTCTTGGGTAAGTTGTAAGTGCCCGAATTCTAGGATTTCAGGAGCCAGATTGCTAGATTCAGCGATGCTGGATCTGGGTGTCTGATCTTTTGGTTGTGCTGTGTCAACAGATCTGGCCTGTTGGGCAATTTGATGCAGGGTACCACTGATAGGTCTAGCAGCGTTGTGTACCAGGGTTGCCTTGCCCAAGTTGGTGCTATCAATATGAGTTTGAGTTTGCTTTGACTGAGTTTGTTTACCAGGTAAGGAAGGAGAGGGAGAGGAGGAAAAGCGTAAGCAAATATCCCTGACCAGTTCATCCATAGGGCATTGCCTTGGGATTGTTTGTGTGGGTACCTGGATGCGAAGTTTTGGCATTTTGCGTTCTCCCTTGTCGCAAACAAGTCTATCTGAGGTGTTCCCCAGAGTTTGAAATAAGTGTTCAGAATTTGGGGGTGAATTTCCCATTCGTGGACCTGTTGGTGATCTCGAGAGAGATTGTCTGCGAGTTGATTTTGTATCCCTGGTATAAACTGTGCAATTAGGCGAATTTGGTTGTGAATTGCCCAATGCCAAATTTTTTGTGCTAGCAGGCTTAACTGCGTGGAGTGCGTCCCTCCCTGCTTGTTTAGATAATACATTGTTGTCATGTTGTCTGTTTTGACGAGAATGTATTTGTGAACTATTATTGGTTGGAAAGCTTTTAGTGCTTGAAAAACTGCTAGCAGTTCTAGGTGATTGATATGCAGTTTTGTTTGATGTACGTTCCATTGTCCTTGTATGCTGTGTTGATTGAGGTGTGCTCCCCACCCTGTCATGGAAGCATCTGTTGTTATTACGTATTGTGGCACTGGGTCTTGGAAAGGCCGCCCCTTGTTTAAATTTATGTTGTTCCACCATAGAAGCGAGAGGTAAGTTTGGCGGTCTATTAACACCAGATCTAGAAGGTGACCCTGTGCTTGAGACCACTGTGATGCTAGGCATTGTTGTAAGGGCCTCATGTGCAGTCTTGCGTTTGGGACAATGGCTATGCATGATGACATCATGCCTAGGAGTTGTAATACCATCTTTGCCTGTATCTTTTGTGTTGGATACATGCGTTGTATGATGGTGTTGAAATTTTGAATTCTTTGTGGACTTGGAGTGGCTACTCCCTTTGATGTGTCTATTATGGCTCCCAGGTATTGTTGTACCTTGCGTGGCAGAATTTTGGATTTTGTGAAATTGACGGTGAACCCGAGTTTGAAGAGGGTTTGTATGATCTGATTTGTGTGATTTGAGCACTGTATGAACGAATGGGCCTTGATTAGCCAGTCGTCCAAATATGGGAACACATGTATTTGCTGCCTTCTTATGTGTGCAGCGACTACCGCTAGACATTTGGTAAAGACTCTTGGTGCGGTTGTTAATCCGAAAGGCAGTACCTTGAATTGGTAATGTATTCCTTTGAATACGAACCTTAGGTATTTCCTGTGAGATGGGTGTATTGGTATATGGAAATAAGCATCCTTGAGGTCTAAAGTTGCCATGTAGTTGTGTAGTTTTAGCAATGGCAATACTTCTTGTAGTGTGACCATGTGGAAGTGGTCTGATTTGATGAAAGTGTTCACTACTCTGAGGTCTAGGATTGGTCTCAGCGTTTTGTCCTTCTTTGGTATCAGAAAGTACAGTGAGTAAACTCCTGTGTTTATTTGTGTGTTTGGCACTAATTCGATTGCATTCTTTTGCAATAGTGCCTGCACTTCTATCTCCAGGAGATTGGAATGGTGTGTTGTTAAATTTTGTGCTTTTGGTGGTATGTTTGGAGGGAATTGTAGAAATTCTATGCAATAACCATGTTGGATAATTGCTAGAACCCAAGTGTCTGTAGTGATTTCCTCCCATGCTTTGTAATAATGACCTATTCTTCCCCCCACTGGTGTTGTGTGGAGGGGGTGAGTGACATGTGAGTCATTGTTTAGTAGTAGGGGTTTTGGGGCTTTGAAATCTCCCTCTATTTCTAGGGAATTGCCCTCCTCTATATTGTCCCCGAAAACCTCCTCTATACTGTCCCTGGTAAGTGGACGGTGTTGCTTGTGAGGTGCTGGCTTGTGTGCTTTGACCCCGAAACCCCCCTCGAAAGGGCGTTTTACGGAATGTGCTGTAATTCCCTCTGCTCTGCGGGGAGTAGAGTGCGCCCATGGCTTTGGCAGTGTCCGTATCTTTTTTGAGTTTCTCAATCGCTGTGTCCACTTCTGGACCGAACAGTTCTTTTTCATTAAAAGGCATATTGAGAACTGCTTGTTGAATCTCTGGTTTAAATCCAGACGTTCGGAGCCATGCATGCCGTCTGATAGTTACAGATGTATTAATTGTCCGTGCAGCTGTATCTGCAGCGTCCATGGAGGAACGTATCTGGTTGTTGGAGATGGTCTGTCCCTCCTCAACCACTTGTTTCGCCCTATTTTGGAAGTCCTTGGGCAGATGTTCAATGAGATGTTGCATCTCGTCCCAGTGGGCTCTGTCATAGCGCGCAAGTAGTGCCTGGGAGTTCGCGATGCGCCACTGGTTTGCAGCTTGTGCTGCGACTCTTTTACCAGCTGCATCGAACTTGCGGCTTTCTTTATCTGGGGGTGGTGCATCTCCAGATGTGTGAGAGTTGGCCCTTTTCCTAGCTGCTCCTACAACAACAGAGTCTGGTGGCAGCTGTGTAGTGATGAAAACCGGGTCCGTAGGAGGCGGCTTATACTTCTTTTCCACCCGTGGTGTGATTGCCCTACTTTTGACCGGCTCCTTAAATATGTCTTTTGCGTGCCGGAGCATACCAGGGAGCATAGGCAGGCTTTGGTAGGAGCTGTGGGTGGAGGAGACTGTGTTGAACAAGAAATCATCCTCGACCTGTTCTGAGTGGAGGCTTACGTTATGAAATTGTGCTGCTCTAGCCACCACCTGAGAGTACGCGGTGCTGTCTTCTGGTGGAGATGGCTTTGTAGGGTAGGCCTCCGGGCTGTTATCTGACACTGGGGCGTCGTATAGGTCCCATGCGTCCTGATCTTGGTCACCCTGGCTCATGGTGGTGTGAGCTGGGGAGTGAGATGGAGTTTGTGCTGGTGAAACGTTAATCACGGGCGGAGGAGAGGGTGGTGGTGTAATTCTTTTAACCACTTTTGGTTGTGGTGCTTGTTCCGTCTGGAACTCCAACCTTCTCTTTCTCCTAATGGGGGGAAGGGTGCTTATTTTTCCTGTCCCCTGCTGAATGAAGATACGCTTTTGCGTATGGTCCACATCAGTTGCTTGTAGCTCTTCCTCAAACCTATGCTTTTGCATTTGGGAGGTTAGCGAGTGCTCTTCTGTATAAGAGCCTGAAGCTGGGTCGCTTGCAGTTTGTTTCGGCGTCGAAACTTTGTCTGCGTGTTTTTTCGGCTCCGAGGTGACTTTTTTCCTTTTCGGGGCCGAAACCTCTCGGCGTCGATCTGTTTCGGTGCCGCTGTCTCGGCGTCGAGCCGTGTCCACACCGGTATCTCGGTGTCGAGGCTTGTCTCCAGCACTTTCTCGGTCCCGAGAAGTCTGCGTGCCGGTGTCTCGACCGGAGTCGGACGATCTCGGCACTGTTTTGGCCTTTTTCGGTGCCGACGGTCGGTCACCGAATTTATGGGTCGAGCCATGGCCTGGTGGCAGTGGCGTCCCCTGGGCCTTGTAAATGTTTCTCTGTGTGTTTTTCGACGTCTTACTCACGGTTTGTGTATCGTCGAATCCTTCGGAGTCTGAGTCTTGGATCGAGAAGGTACCTTCCTCCTCCTGTTCCTCGAACTCCCGTCGGGCTGTCGGTGCGGACGCCATTTGAAGTCTTCTGGCTCGACGGTCTCGGAGTGTTTTTTGGGACCGGAACGCACGACAGGCCTCGCAGGTGTCTTCGCTGTGCTCAGGTGACAGGCACAGGTTGCAGACCAAGTGTTGGTCTGTGTAGGGGTATTTATTGTGGCATTTGGGGCAGAAACGGAACGGGGTCCGTTCCATCGGCGTTCCTCAGCACGCGGTCGGGCCGACCAGGCCCCGACGGAGGATCGAAAAACTACCCCGAAGGGCACCGGAGCTCTTCGATCTTCGATGCGGTGTTGAATCTAAGTACGCCGATCCCGAACGCAACAATACCGACGAAAATCTTCCGAAATTAACTATTTTGTCCGTTCCGAAACTCGGAGCGACAGGAACACGTCCGAACCCGATGGCGGAAAAAAAACAATCGAAGATGGAGTCGACGCCCATGCGCAATGGAGACAAAAGGAGGAGTCACTCGGTCCCGTGACTCGAAAGACTTCTTCGAAGAAAAACAACTTGTAACACTCCGGCCCAACACCAGATGGCGAGCTATTGCAGAACATGCGTATCTACAGCGACAGATGCCATCGAACTTAACTATTTCTAGGAAGTCTTGCTCCACAGTAGGTCTGCCATGCAGGACTTTATTCCACTCCATATCTCTGCATGTTACACTCCTAGTGGTGCTTCAGAACTTGCATTCTTGAGATGTGCTGGTGCTGTTCTTTACCTCTTCTTCCGAGTCGAGTTGAATTTTTTATTTTTTGTTTCAAGAGCAGTTGACTCAGGGCTGAAGGGCGTTTACTTCTCGCTGCCTTAACAATGATCGATTCAGGTTTTAGGTCTACCTTGAGAAATTCAGAATCTTTCTCCTGTGGTCTGTGCTTTTTTGTAGACATAGTGTTACTGCCTTAATCACTGCTGGAATGAAAACCTACCTCTAAAAGTCCTGGGACTAAGGGCAACGGGGGTTTGGTGCTGCTCTAAGCTACAGTGTGTCTAACATGACAGACACCAATGACAGATTTCTCAAGTGGTTTATTAAGCTTTGCTGCTCCTTCTGCCAGTACCTCATGCAACATGATATAATCTGCTGGCAAGACTTCTAGAAGAAGACTGTGCAGAGCAGGAAGATCTTGACCTACTGTGGAATCTCATGCTCTTGATAAAGACCTCCAGGTTTTTTGTTTAAAAAAATATTTTTATGAAGTTTTTGGTTAATAAAAGAATAAGCAATAGCCTGGTTGAGTAAAGAGTATTGGGATGTATATGCTCATGTGACGCATCAGAATACAAAGCATTAAGGTGCACAAATGTAGCATGCATATATCTTACAATCAAGTATAATCTTACCCCAACTACATTGTTAGCCTATATATTACAGTATAAGTGAAATTAACAGTTGCCCTCTCGCCTGAAGCACACTGTCAGGTTCAGCATTTGTGCAATTCAGTGATTGAGTTACTGCCATCTGAGCAGTGATCCACCCGGGTGTGTAGTGAGCCCCTAGATGGCCAGGAGCATGTATTCCTATCCGAGTCGCTGTAAGAAGTGCTGTAAAGGTGTTTAGCTGTCTAACTTCGCAAAGGCAGTGAGAACTTACATCTTCCCCTCCGATCTGCTATGGGCCTCCTGAGGATACCCTTTAGTTCCTCTGGTCGTATAGGTGTACTCTCAGCCGTGGCCAAGGTCATAACATCCGACTTTCATCTACTCTGGGGCAGTCCATCCTTGGGACCACTAATGTCAAGCAATGTCGTTACTGGCTAAATCCAGGGCCACTGACTTAAGTAGTCTGGCCTTTGTCAGGAATTCCGTTGGTGGTAGGCTCTCATCCCTGACTAGACCATAGAAGCCACAACTCCAGCCTTCCACATAGCAGTCCCCCACTGTAGGACGCAACGCAAGCCTGATCGCCCAGAGCTCCAGCATATTTATGTGGAGTCCCGACTCCGCTGGAGACCAGAGGCCTCTGATCTCCGCCTCACCCATGTGGCCACCCCAACCCAGAAGTGACGCATCTGTCACTATAGAGAGATCTGGTTGGGGAAGGGAGAGGGATTTGGCATTGACCCAATCGGGATTCGAAAGCTACCACTGCAGGTCTTTCGCAGTCTCCTCCGAGATCTGGACCATGTTGGAGAGATTTCCCTGATGCTGCGCCCACTGGAACTTCAGGTCCCACTGCAGAGCCCACATAGGCCATCTGGCATGTGCTACTAGCAGGATGCAGGAGGCCATGATGCCCAGCAGCCTCAGGGTCAGTCTCACCGAAACCCATGACTGAGGCTGAAAGATCGGAATCATAGCCTGAATGTCTTGGACTCGGTTTTCGTGAGGATAAGCCCGAAACTGCACTGTGTCCAGAACAGCTCGATGAAAGGGAGCATCTGAGAGGGAGTCAGGTGTGACTTCGGCACGTATATAGTGAACCCCAGCTGGTGCAGGAGGTTCGCCGTAGTCTGAAAGTGGGAGACAACTTTCTGGGGCAATGGCGCCTTCAACAGCCAGTCGTCTAGGTAGGGAAAGAGACGGGTGCCTTCAAAGGGCATGTCCATGATTGACTGTTGGACATCCCCCGAGAAGCCAGAAGTGTGTAACCAGGCGTGGCGCCGTAAGGCCACTGTCGTCGCAACCGATCTGCCCAGAGAGTCGGTTGTATCCAGCCCACAACAGATAGTGAACTTTGCCACGTCTCTCCTATCTTTCACTGCTTGTGAGATGATAGCACGGGCCTCCTCCGGTATCTGCGGCAGGACCTGCCACAGGGCGTGGGTATAACCGCCCAAAAGACATGCAGTGTTCACAGACCGCAGTGCGAGGCTGGAGGAAGAAAACAACTTCTTGCCAAATTGTTCCAGCCTTTTGGATTCCTTATTCGGGGGTGAGGAAGGGAACGCGCCAGAAGATGAGGAAGCCTGGATTACAAGACTCTCAGGCGTAGGGTGTTGGGACAGGAATTTTGGGTGGTTCGGCGCAGGCCGATGGCAGCGAGCGATAGTCCTGTTCACAGGAGCCCCTGTGTTGGGTTTGGACCACGTACCCAAAAGGACATCAGTGAGGGCCTCATTGAATGGGAGAAGGGGTTCTGAAGTAGAAGCCCCAGGCTGAAGCACCTCTGTCAGGAGATTAGACCTGACTTCCACAGTAGGTAGCTCAAGGCCAAGGACCTCAGCTGCCCTACTGATCACCATACTGTAAGTAGCTCCCTCCGCCGTAGCCACGGTAGGAGGAGGCAGCATGCCAGCATCAGGAGAAGTATCCAGACTACTGGCTTTGCCCAAATCCTGTGCCCAGTCCATAGCAGGGTCATCCTGGTATTCTTAAGGGCCCAGGGACCACTCCAATTCCTCCCCGTATTCGTACCCATATGAAAAAGGGTCTGTAAGGAAATGCCTCCTTGGCATGGTTACCCCCTGACTTTTTGCCTTTGCTGATGCTATGTTTTGAATTGAAAGTGTGCTGAGGCCTGCTAACCAGGCCCCAGCACCAGTGTTCTTTCCCTAACCTGTACTTTTGATTCCACAATTGGCACACCCTGGCATCCAGATAAGTCCCTTGTAAGTGGTACCCCTGGTACCAAGGGCCCTGATGCCAAGGAAGGTCTTTAAGGGCTGCAGCATGTCTTATGCCACCCTGGAGACCCCTCACTCAGCACAGACACACTGCTTGCCAGCTTGTGTGTGCTGGTGAGAACAAAACGAGTAAGTCGACATGGCACTCCCCTCAGGGTGCCATGCCAGCCTCTCACTGCCTATGCAGGTATAGATAAGTCACCCCTCTAGTAGGCCTTACAACCCTAAGGCAGGGTGCACTATACCATAGGTGAGGGCACCAGTGCATGAGCACTGTGCCCCTACAGTGTCTAAACAATACCTTAGACATTGTAAGTGCAGGGTAGCCATAAGAGTATATGGTCTGGGAGTCTGTTTTACACGAACTCCACAGCACCATAATGGCTACACTGAAAACTGGGAAGTTTGGTATCAAACTTCTCAGCACAATAAATGCACACTGATGCCAGTGTACATTTTATTGTAAACTACACCCCAGAGGGCACCTTAGAGGTGCCCCCTGAACCCTTAACCGACTATCTGTGTAGGCTGACTGGTTCCAGCAGCCTGCCACACTAGAGACATGTTGCTGGCCCCATGGGGAGAGTGCCTTTGTCACTCTGAGGCCAGTAACAAAGCCTGCACTGGGTGGAGATGCTAACACCTCCCCCAGGCAGGAGCTGTAACACCTGGCGGTGAGCCTCAAAGGCTCACCCCTTTGTCACAGCACCGCAGGACACTCCAGCTAGTGGAGTTGCCCGCCCCCTCCGGCCACGGCCCCCACTTTTGGCGGCAAGGCCGGAGGAAACAAAGAAAACAACAAGGAGGAGTCACTGGCCAGTCAGGACAGCCCCTAAGGTGTCCTGAGCTGAGGTGACTAACTTTTAGAAATCCTCCATCTTGCAGATGGAGGATTCCCCCAATAGGATTAGGGATGTGACCCCCTCCCCTTGGGAGGAGGCACAAAGAGGGTGTACCCACCCTCAGGGCTAGTAGCCATTGGCTACTAACCCCCCAGACCTAAACACGCCCTTAAATTTAGTATTTAAGGGCTTCCCTGAACCTAAGAATTTAGATTCCTGCAACTTACCTGAAGAAGAAGGACTGCTGAGCTGAAAAACCCCTGCAGAGTAAGAACAGAAGACACCAACTGCTTTGGCTCCAGACTTACCGGCCTGTCTCCTGCCTTCCAAAGAAACCTGCTCCAGCGACGCTTTCCAAGGGACCAGCGACCTCTGAATCCTCTGAGGACTGCCCCGCTTCAAGAAAGACTAGAAACTCCCGAGGACAGCGGCACTGCTCCAAAAGAACTGCAACTTTGTTTCAAGGAGCAGATTTAAAGACCCCTGCAACTCCCCGCAAGAAGCGTGAGACTTGCAACACTGCACCCGGCGACCCAGACTCGACTGGTGGAGAACCAACACCTCAGGGAGGACCCTCCGGCGACTCCGAGACTGTGAGTAACCAAAGTTGTCCCCCCTGAGCCCCCACAGCGACGCCTGCAGAGGGAATCCCGAGGCTCCCCCTGACCGCGACTGCCTGAACTCCATTTCCCGACGGCTGGAAAAGACCCTGCACCCGCAGCCCCCAGCACCTAAAGGAACGGAACTCCTGTGCAGGAGTGACCCCCAGGAGGCCCTCTCCCTTGCCCGGGTGGTGGCTACCCCGAGGAGCCCCCCCCTTGCCTGCCTACAACGCTGAAGAGATCCCTTGATCTCTCATAGGAAACCATTATAAACCCGACGCGTGTTTGCACACTGCACCCGGCCGCCCCCGCGCTGCTGAGGGTGTACTTTTTGTGCTGACCTGTGTCCCCCCCGGTGCCCTACAAAACCCCCCTGGTCTGCCCTCCGAAGACGCGGGTACTTACCTGCTGGCAGACTGGAACCGGGGCACCCCCTTCTCTCCATTGAAGCCTATGTGTTTTGGGCACCTCTTTGACCTTTGCATCTGACCGGCCCTGAGCTGCTGGTGTGATAACTTTGGGGTTGCTCTGAACCCCCAACGGTGGGCTACCTTGGACCAAAAACTGAAACCTGTAAGTGACTTACTTACCTGTTAAAACTAACATTACTTTACCTCCCCCAGGAACTGTGAAAATTGCACTGTGTCCACTTTTAAAACAGCTTATTGTGTTTTATGTAAAAAGTATACATGCTAATGTAATGATTTAAAGTTCCTAAAGTACTTACCTGCAATACCTTTCAAATGAGATATTCCATGTAGAATTTGAACCTGTGGTTCTTAAAATAAACTAAGAAAAGATATTTTTCTATAACAAAACCTATTGGCTGGATTTGTCTCTGAGTGTGTGTTCCTCATGTATTGCCTGTGTGTATGTACAACAAATGCTTAACACTACTCCTTTGATAAGCCTACTGCTCGACCACACTACCACAAAATAGAGCATTAGTATTATCTCTTTTTGCCACTATCTTATCTCTAAGGGGAACCCTTGGACTCTGTGCATGCTATTCCTTACTTTGAAATAGCACATACAGAGCCAACTTCCTACAGGGTCCGAATTCAACCTCGGGCGAATAGGGCCCACCGAAGCGGATGGCGCGTCGGTCGACGCCGCTCCGACTCGTCGGGGATAAGAATTGGGTCGACATCGATAGTGGGCACCACCGACGTTGGGAGCGGTGACATACGACCCGGCACCGGGAAAGGTCTTGAAGGTGCGACCGGCGTCGGTACGGATCCGCGCATGGATCCGGAGGTGACCTCGGTGGCCGAAGGCGTGGGAACCCGAAGGACCCTCAGCCGAACCCTTTGGGCCCGAAGGCGCCGTATCGGGGTCGGCCCGCCCAAAGATGAGGCGCATTGCCTCGTAAAACTCTTTCAGTTGGGCGGGGGTCATTCCGGCTATGGGAAACTCGGGGAAGCGCGGAGTCGACCCAGACGCAGGCTCCGAGGACGGAGGCCTAGTGCGTGGACGCTCATTCCGCGACGCGTCGGCCGAGCGACAGGACTTCTTTGACTTCTTCTTCTTACCTTAACCCGAGGACTTCGAAGAAGTGGAGTGGTGATGACTCCGCGACCGATCTCGAGACCTTCCTCTCGAGCAAGACTGGGACCTACGCGGAGTCGAGTGCCGGGCCGCCATTAGCTTTAGGGACCGCTCCCTCAAAGCTTTCGGGTGCATGGCCCGACACTCGGAGCACAACTTCGGGTTGTGGTAACGCTCGTGGCACCACAGACAAATGCGATGAGGATCCGTCACAGACATCGTCCGATGGCAGTCCTCACAGGGCTTGAACCCGGTCTTTGGGTACATCTCGACACACCAAAGTCGTACACAAAAAAACTTCGACAAAAGGGTCGAATTCGGCCCAAAAATAGCCAGGGTAGCTCTCTCTGGATCAGCGCGCGGCGCGGAAAGAAAAGAACTGACGTCACTGCGCAAGGGCGGCATCTATGTACTACTCCCGACGTCATCACTGTGACCACGACGCCTACGCAGTTGACAGACGCCACCTACCGACGCGCAAGGGTATTGCTCAAAGAAAAATCTCCGGATCCAGTCTGACGCCTGGGGGAAATTCTAAGGTAAGGAATCTGCAACTTGAAGTCTGGATCAGATACCATCTTTAAAGGGACTCCCACCTCACTCCTGAAGCGTGAGTCCCCAATACTCTGCATCAGACGCCCCCGGCCCGTGTCCAGAAAAACCAACACTGCAGCGAGGACCCCCAGCCGACTACCACGTCGTGCCAACCATGAGACCACCTCCCTGCACCCCCATGGCGACGCCTGCAGACAGAATCCAGAGGATCCGCCTGACCGCAACTGCCCGGTAATAAAGAACCCGATGCCTGGAAGAAGCACTGCACCCGCAGCCCCCAGGCCCAAGAGGAACCAACTACTAGTGCAGGAGTGAGCAGCAGGCAACCCTCCTTCTTGCCCAGTCGGTGGCTGGCCCGAGAAGCCCCCCTGTGCCCTGCCTGCATCGCCAGAGTGACCCCACCGGGTCCCTCCATTAATTTCAACACAAAACCTGACGCCTAGTTTGCACACTGCACCCGCCGCCCTGTGCCGCTGAGGGTGTATTTTGTGTGCCTTTTTGGGACCACCCCAGTGCTCTCTAAAACCCCCCTGGTCTGCTCCCTGAGGATGCAGGTACTTACCTGCTAGCAGACTGGAACCGGAGCACCCCTAGTCTCCATAGGTGCCTATGTTATTTGGGCCCCTCTTTGGCCTCTCCACCTGACCGGCCCTGTGCTGCTGGTGCTGGCTGTTTGGGGTTGACTTGAACTCCCCCAACGGTGGGCTGCCTATGCCCCGGAGACTGAACTTGTAAGTGCTTTAATTACCTGACAAACTAACCATTACTTACCTCCCCCAGGAACTGTTGAATTTTGCACTGTGTCCACTTTTATAATAGCTTATTGCCATTTTATGCCAAACTGTGTACATTACTGTTTTCATTCAAAGTTCTATATTTATCTATGCCAAGTACCTTACAATTTATCTACTTACATGAATTCTGAATCTTGTGGTTCTAAAATAAATTAAGAAAATAATATTTTTCTATATAAAAAACCTATTGGCCTGGAGTTAAGTCTCCGAGTGTGTGTTCTCATTTATTGCCTGGGTGTGTACAACAAATGCTTAACAATACCCTCTGATAAGTCTAACTGCTCGTCCACACTACCACAAATAGAGCATTAGTATTATCTACCATTGCCACTATCAACCTCTAAGGGGAACCCCTGGACTCTGTGCACACTATCTCTCACTTTGAGATTGTATATACAGAGACAGCTTCCTACAGGACCCCACTACAAAGGGCAGGTACCTCACTGTGTGACTCAAGCATCAATATGTGAAAATATGTATCCTGTAAGTCTAGGAAAACCATCTAGTTTTGCAGCTTCGGAACTAACAGAATGTTCAGCACACACCATTTGCACTTTTCACTGCACAGGAATGCATTCATTATGCAAAGTTCAAGAATGGGAAGCAGACCCGGTCTTGTTCATTGTAAACAACTCCACAGTGCCTTTTCTAAGAGAAGCCAGATCCCACTTCTGCAAATGCAATCAAGGTCTTCCAAGGGGACTGCAGGCAAAAGGAGGAAGCGAGTCCTGAAAAGGAAGGGCATAGTCCTGCTCTACAATCAGCAGCACCCATTGGTTCTTTGTGATGGACTGCACGTTTGCCAAGTGGTGGTCCACACTCTTTTCCAGAGACCTCACATGTGCCTCAAAAGATAGGTTAATAAAGTTCTGTGGGGAGGCCTTGGAGGAAGAGGACTGTTGCTGCTGTCCACAATGGTACCTGGCACCACAACATCCCCAGTTTTGCCACACAGCCTGCTAGGGGCTGATGCCTCCAAAAGGGTAGACCACAGAATAACTCCTAGTGAAGTGATGTGCATTAAACACTAGACCCAAGGAGATGGCTGTAGCCAGGCTCTGCTTGAAACGTTCCAGAGCTGAGTCAGACTTGTCGCTTTGAAGGCAAGCATCCGTGAAACCCATAACATTTCCTTGGAAACCACTCGAGATTCAGATGGAGCACATAAAAGCATAATGGTATATGGCAATGGATGAGCCCATGTGCCGTTCCACTGAGTCAAATGTATCCAATACAGTCAGCAAGATTTGTTTCTCTGCACCCTTTTCACATAACAGAACCTCCACAAAATGGTTACACAGATGTCTGTTCAAGCAGGTTTGGTATGACCACCAGTGCCATTTTCCATGTGGATAATAGGCAAGGAGTCAAATGCATTTGTGCAGTGAAGAGCAAGGCTCCATAAAGTAAAGATCTTCTTTCTCATTGCTTTAATATTTTTCAAATCCTTTTTGGAAAGGGGAGGGGGGAAGAAGTCTGAGTTTTGATTAGAAGACTACAAAGCTCTCAAGATAATAGTAAGGTGTCAAAAACTTTGCGTTACCAGGTGCTGGATGATGCCAAATTGTATCCTGCCAGTTCACCACCGGAGCAGACACTGGCCTTTATCACAAAGATGAGGTCTATCAATGCCTTCCTGAAACAGAATAACGGTTTAATTGTGAACGAGGCAGGCTGTAAAATGTCAGTGATCAAGATAGCCTTGCTCTCCTCTACAAGCAATGTTAGCTCAACTACCTCTGCGGCCTTGTGCAGGACTGTGGTGAATGAAGCAACCAGCAGAGTGGGGGTCAGAAGACAACTGCAGATCCACTAGAGGAGCAGTGTCCTAGCCAATAGCATCCTGTAAAGCAAAATAATCGCCAGAATCTGTGCCAGTTGTTTGAAAGTCAGTGGGGCTTAGACCACTTCACTGCTGTCATCTTTGTCATGATAGTATTTGACATCTGAGAAGGTTTGAGTCTGCACCAAAGAACTCAACAAGCCTGCTAAATATTGCCGGAAGGAAAAGGTCTGTAAACATTCTCCAACAACTGTTGTTTTCTGATTGTGGATCAGATTAGGATGGCCTTAGTCTTTGGAAAATTAGAGTGTGCGCAATGGATCCAAAAGAGGCACTGGTACAAATGGTGACTAGCAAAGCCTTTGGCAGAGTGACAGGTTCGGTCAGCATTAGGACGGCATCAAGGGGAGTCCCAAAGGGGACAACCATCCTTGGGGTTGAAGCTGCTGGACAGGCACCCAGTTTCGGGCCCTAAAGGCAACTTAGGGCCCAGAAGTACACCTGAGGGAGGTGGCGTGGAATTTCTCTGAAAGAAGACCTGAATCACCTCGTAAAGGGCATAATCTGCCCAAGGTCAGTGCCAAGGGCTGGAAAGGCTGGGTGCTCATTAGAAACCTCCATATTCAGAGTAGGGGTCAGACATCCACTAAATCTATCTTCAAAGTCGATGCTGAGGCCAGAGTCTGAAAATGTAGCCACTAACTATACGATCTAACCCTGGAATGGAACATCTTCAAGAGGCCCCAAAAGGTCCCTTGTTCCCCCTCTTAGAGGGCCTCATGCCTCAAGGATTTTCCCATTAAAGGCAAGATGGTGTGGGACTTGGTGCTGGACCAGGGTTGTCCAGATTATCTAAATGATCATCTTGGACTTGTACCGTGAAAGGTTTTCCTCACGTTCTTTGATAACCTTGGTGTGAATGTGGCTGCATTTATTGCATGGCTTGGAGTCATGCTTGGGGCCCAGGCACCACAAAAACATGTGCGAGTCTGAGTGTGACATCTGCTTGCCACAAGAGTGGCACCACTGAAATTCTCACAACTTTTCCCTATTTCACACTGTAGATCAACATTTTTTGGAAACTGTTCCTAGGAAAAGGAACTCACGTGGTGGGTCAAGGTAGTACATTAGGAAACTGTTAAATGTCTGGGGAGATTTCTGGAGCAGAAATGGAATTGTGATGAAATAAGCACAAAAGTTCAAGGAGTGAGGAATCTGCAATTGAATTTTCCATCAGAAACTATTGCCTACTAATGCTCCTACAACTTCTACCCTTCCATATCTGGTTGATCAAAGTGAGGTAAACTGGGGCCCAAGAGAGAAGGTGCAAGTGGTGAGGGAAAGATTAGTATCAGAGCAGGAGTTGTAGGACTGGCAGCAGGGGTTGGAGAGGAGACAATCACCCATCTAGTTTTCTTCACGTCAATCAGTGCCAAAGAGGAAAATGATCCAGGACCGGGAGCTGTCAGAGACATCTGTTCCTTTCTGCTGAGGTGGGCGAAAAACTGAGGCGAATACATGCTTTAGCTCTGAATTGGTATGAAGAGGGAGGACACATGCTAATGTTTAAAATCATGAAGATCTCCTTATCATACGTTTAAATTTTGAAATGCTTCGCTGGCATTTGTGGCTTCCTACTTTTGCTCACTTATGTTAGATGCCAGGCACTTGAGGAATTCCAACTGAACGGCCACACGTGACCTATCCTCTCATTTCAGGTGGGCAGTGGGCTTGAAACAGTGAGCACTAGCCACATGTCTGTGCACATCCCATCATACATGCACACTTTGAAGAAGGAGGTATTCGTTCTTAACTGTACAAGATCAGGTCCTTCAGCTAAAGAGGCCAATCTCCTAGACATCTGTAATATGGTTTAATGCATTATACCTGTAGTCCTTTACATTTTCTTGCAGATGCATCTCAGGTATTTACCTCTAACTGCATTCAAACTGCTGTGGTAAGAGGCACAATGTTTCCCATTATTACATCATCTCAATGGTATCCCATCAATCCCAGCTGCAAATTAGAACTCTACCTGAACTCTTTGATGATTTGGTGGATGTCAAACTCAAAAGCGGCCAAAAGGATGCTGTCGAGAGGCTCAGGCACACTGTCAGTCCCCAGAAACAGATCCAGACTGGACTGTGGAAGATAAAGATGAATGGGAAGATAAAACGAACAATGCATATATTAATTTAATTCTGGCACTTTCAAATAAAACATTTTCCCTGTTTCAGAGAGTATTGGAATAATGCACTTTTTGCAGAAGATAATAATGAGTATGAAAGTAAAAAATAGGGGAAGAATAAAGGTAGTACAAAAAAGGAAATATTGTTGTTGGTCACAAGGTGATGAACACTTTAGCTTTAGTAGTAAGAAGCTGCAGCAACAGCACACAAAGCATGTGATCAGGAGCCAGAATAGTCTGTAAATAACTGGACACGAACCTACACCAGAAAACAGTAAGTTGAGAATGTGAGTCAAATTGCTCAAAGTGAAAGGAACGCTGCAGCATCGGAGCCACTGTTCTACACAGGTTTGACCTTACATACGAGTTGAAACAGGAGTTCTCCAAATAGGATCTTAAACGTCTGGGCATACCTGTGCATAGAAGTGTAGGTCGCTGGGCTTCACTGTAGGATGTGCATACAACAGCCGTGACACCAATAAATGGTACCATGTGCTTAACAGCTCCTTCTTTTCCAGTATAGTTGTCTCATTCCCCAAGAGGATCTACAAAAAGAACTACAAAATGTAACAAACTAAAATAAAACAAAGGAAAATACAGACATCTCCACAAGTCACAAGACATGTGCTTACCCCTCATGTGCACAAGACAAGAACATATGCCACTGGTACCGTGCTTGCACTCACTGAGCTGGGGCAAAAGACACTCACCTTGCAGATGGACTCCAGGTTACTGTTTGAGGCAAATGTGCCATCCTGCAGATACCGTTCACACTCCTCATGCCAGTGTTGCCACTTCAACTCAAATTCGGTTATGGTTTGGGTGCCACCAGGCTAAAAAGGGAGAGATTTCAGATTGGGTTAGACACATCAGAGCCAATATGGTGGCTGTCTAAACATATACACAATTATCCATATAAGTTCATTAAAGTACTGTAAACATAACTAACCATCATCAAGCAAGGATGAAATCTTTCCTTTTTACAGTATTTGTAACAAAGACATAAATGTGACCAGGGGTCAATCCTCTGCCCTTTCAGTGTGCAACAGTTGAGGGACTCCTACACTGAACACAAACAGGAAGGCAAAGCGTAGGAAATTGGAAGGAAACGTGAGTGGCCTGGAATCCCGCCAAAGAGTCGGGCTGCTGGAGAGTCTGGCGCCAGCTTAATTCAGCGAGGCAGCAGCATAAATCCTGAGACTGGAGGCCACAGAGTATGACCTACTGCGTACTAAACACAGCTATTACACAAGGAGCGACAAAGCAGGTAAACTGCTAGCTTGCAAAGGCAGGGAAAAACAACAGAGGCAACATGATCCATATCACCACCCACACTGGGACACAGTTCATATCTCTAAGGAGATAGCTTAGGCCTTCCAGGTATATTATTCCACTCTCTACACCACAGAACCTTCCTCCACTGGGAGTATACGGACTTACTTGGATGAGGCACCGATGTAGATACTCATACCCCCACCAATTTGCAACACTGGTGAGAGACATCATGGTAGGGAAAGTCATAACTAGAATTTCCAAACTCCATATTGGGAAGGTCTCAGACCCCCAATGGGTTTACAGTGGTCTTTTACAAGATGTCCTGTCCCCTATTAGCTCCCATGCTGGCTAAGTTTGCAACTCCTTTGCAGACACTCGATCACCAACCCCCTCAGTGCACATAGCTGTAATCACACCAATACCCAAAACCAGTCAAGGACCCTTCAGCCTGCCCACACAATTTCACTCCTCACTGTCGACACAAAGTTATTCATGAGCATCCTGGCCCAACGACTAGCCCCCTAAATGCAAGACCTCGTGTGACCTGGCCAGACAAGGTAAACTCCTGAAAGAAGTTGCCCCTGACAACACAACACATACTACAAATTATGACCAAAATGACCCTAGCTCAAATACCAGCCTTTCTCTTACCCTTGAATTCAGAGAAGGCATTCAGTAGGTGTAGGAAGTTGGCTCTGTATGCACTATTTCAAAGTAAGGAATAGTATGCACAGAGTCCAAGGGTTCCCCTTAAAGGTAAGATAGTGGCAAAAAGAGATAATACTAATGCTCTATTTTGTGGTAGTGTGGTCGAACAGTAGGCTTATCAAAGGAGTAGTGTTAAGCATTTATTGTGCAGACACAAGCAATAAATGAGGAACACACACTCTAAGACAATTCCAGGCCAATAGGTTTTTGTATAGAAAAATATATTTTCTTAGTTTATTTTAAAAACCACAGGTTCAAGATTTACATGTAATACTTCAAATGAAAGGTATTGCAGGAACTTTGAATTAGCAAAATAGCATATACAGTTTTCACATAAATGACATATAGCTATTTTAAAACTAGACAGTGCAATTTTCAACAGTTCCTGGGGGGAGTAAGAGTTTGTTAGTTTTTGTAGGTAAGTAAACCACCTACGGGGTTCAAGTTTGGGTCCAAGGTAGCCCACCGTTGGGGGTTCAGAGCAACCCGAAAGTTACCACACCAGCAGCTCAGGGCCGGTCAGGTGCAGAGGTCAAAGTGGTGCCCAAAACGCATAGGCGTCAATGGAGAAGGGGGTGCCCCGGTTCCAGTCTGCCAGCAGGCAAGTACCCGCGTCTTCAGAGGGCAGACCAGGGGGGTTTTGTAGGGCACTGGGGGGGGGACACAAGTCCACACAGAAAGTACACCCTCAGCAGCACGGGGGCGGCCGGGTGCAGCGTGCAAACATGCGTCGGGTTTTCAATAGGAATCAATGGGAGACCAAGGGGTCTCTTCAGCGATGCAGGCAGGCAAGGGGGGGGGGGGGGGGGGGGGCTCCTCGGGGTAGCCACTACCTGGGCAAGGGAGAGGGCCTCCTGGGGGTCACTCCTGCACTGGAGTTCGGATCCTTCAGGTCCTGGGGGCTGCGGGTGCAGAGTCTTTACCAGGCATCGGGATCTGAGGAACAAGCAGTCGCGGTCAGGGGGAGCCTCGGGATTCCCTCTGCAGGCGTCGCTGTGGGGGCTCAGGGGGGGCAACTCTGGCTACTCACGGTCTCGCAGTCGCCGGGGAGTCCTCCCTGAAGTGATTGTTCTCCACAAGTCGAGCCGGGGGCGTCGGGTGCAGAGTAGCAAGTCTCACGCTTCTGGTGGGAAACGCAAGTTGTTTTAAAGTTGCTCCTTTGTAACAAAGTTGCAGTCTTGGGTGAACAGAGCCGCTGTCCTTGGGAGTTCTTGGTCCTTCTAGAGCAGGGCAGTCCTCTGAGGATTCAGAGGTCGCTGGTCCCTGGGGAAAGCGTCGCTGGAGTAGTGTCTTCATGGGGGGGGGGGGGGGGGGGGGGGGGGGCGGTGGGGAGTTTGACAGGCCGGTAGAGCTGGGGCCCAAGGAGTTGGTGTCTCCGTCTTCTCTGCAGGGTTTTTCAGCTCAGCAGTCCTCTTCTTCTTAGGTTGCAGGAATCTGAGTTCCTAGGTTCTGGGGAGCCCTTAAATACTAAATTTAAGGGCGTGTTTAGGTCTGGGGGGTTAGTAGCCAATGGCTACTAGCCCTGAGGGTGGGTACACCCTCTTTGTGCCTCCTCCCAAGGGGAGGGGGGCACATTCCTATCCCTATTGGGGGAATCCTCCATCTGAAAGATGGAGGATTTCTAAAAGTCAAAGTCAGCTCAGGACACCTTAGGGGCTGTCCTGACTGGCCAGTGACCCCTCCTTGTTTTTCTCATTATCTCCTCCGGCCTTGCCACCAAAAGTGGGGCCGTGGCCGGAGGAGGCAGGCAACTCCACTAGCTGGAGTGCCCTGGGGTGCTGTAACAAAGGGGGTGAGCCTTTGAGGCTCACCGCCAGGTGTTACAGTTCCTGCAGGGGGAGGTGTGAAGCACCTCCACCCAGTACAGGCTTTGTTACTAGCCACAGAGTGACAAAGGCACTCTCCCCATGTGGCCAGCAACATGTCTCTAGTGTGGCAGGCTGCTAAAACCAGTCAGCCTACACGGATAGTCGGTTAAGGTTTCAGGGGGCACCTCTAAGGTGCCCTCTGGGGTGTATGTTACAATAAAATGTACACTGGCATCAGTGTGCATTTATTGTGCTGAGAAGTTTGATACCAAACTTCACAGTTTTCAGTGTAGCCATTATGGTGCTGTGGAGTTCGTGCAAGACAGACTCCCAGACCATATACTCTTATGGCTACCCTGCACTTACAATGTCTAAGGTTTTGCTTAGACACTGTAGGGGCACAGTGCTCATGCACTTGTGCCCTCACCTATGGTATAGTGCACCTTGCCTTAGGGCTGTAAGGCTTGCTAGAGGGGTGACTTATCTATACTGCATAGGCAGTGTGAGGTTGGCATGGCACCCTGAGGGGAGTGCCATGTCAACTTACTCGTTTTGTCCTCACCAGCACACACAAGCTGGCAGGCAGTGTGTCTTTGCTGAGTGAGGGGTCCCCAGGGTGGAATAAGACATGCTGCAGCCCTTAGAGACCTTCCCTGGCATCAGGGCCCTTGGTACCAGGGGTACCAGTTACAAGGGACTTACCTGGATGCCAGGGTGTGCCAATTGTGAAAACAAAAGTACAGGTTAGGGAAAGAACACTGGTGCTGGGGCCTGGTTAGCAGGCCTCAGCACACTTTCAAATCAAAACTTCACATCAGCAAAGGCAAAAAGTCAGGGGGTAACCATGCCAAGGAGGCATTTTCTTACAGTAGGGTACAATGGCTTTCACCGGTAGTCCTCAGGAGGAGTGGAATAGGACACACATTTCAGAAATGGGTATTTAGCGGCTAAGATCAGTCAAGTGACCGAGTCAGAGCCAATAGAACAACCTCTGGTCCCATTGAGATACAGATGGGAGCACAACAGTGCAGCTGTCTGTTCCAGCTTCTGTTTACCTTATATATGGAACCCCTAACTGAAACAATAGGCAAAAAAGCCCAATTCACAGGAATAACTTTTGGGAAAATGGAGCATAAGATGGCACCTTATGATGAGGACGTCCTTTTGGTGGTGACTAACTCACTGACCCTGTTCCCAGTCATACTTCACAAATTGGACATATTTTGTTAAATATCGGGATTGAGGGTGAATAAGCAGAAATCGCAGGTTCTGGGACAATGTTCCCGAAAGTACCAAGCGGCCCTTCATGAATCATGGCCTTCACATTGTTGTGGATTCTCCTTAGTGCCTGGGTTAGACACCCTTATTTTAGCATTAGACCGTAGCCTGTCACTTTTACAAATAGACCCATTTTTATTTATTTTATATTTTTAGCACAGCCAGCTTGTAGTTTGTTTTTATATTTTAATCAGCTGCTTCATTCTGAAAAGACAGTTGGTTGCGCTGCATATTTCTATCAGCCCCTTGTACACATTTCACTTTGTGCCTTGCACAAGGCTGTCATTGTTGATTGCCGCGCCATGAGGCCGGGAGTCCGGCCCAAATTCCTAAACATATTATCATATCAGGCATGTTCTTAGAACAGTGAAGGTTTTATTATATAACCACCACATAGGCCTAAAGGGGGCAGAGGGCATTCCAATCATGACCATCCTGCAACGCACATCATTTCATTGACCGCTTTGCTGTTCCTGTCGTTGATTTTCAGCCACCTGAGAGGATTGCCACTCAGACAACAGGCAGACCCTTGGCAGCCACTTCAGGTATGGGGTTGGGTGTCCTTCTCTTAGAATGGGATAGGCATAAGGTTAACTACCACTATGCTCTCAGATTTTAGACATAGGGTGTACGTAAGAACCATTAGGCTTTTAGGATCATCCAAAGGTGGTGGGGTTGTTTATTATCTTCACACTAATCATAATGATGATCACTGTATTATAGTTCATCTGCCTAATTATTGCAGCTCATGCTTTTTATAATCAGATGCAACTATTTCAATAAATGCACAAAATCTATGTCACATCTTTTATTCTGCCACAGCATGTGCGAGTCTGAGTCACTGAGTTAAAGGGGTATGATCTGTGCACCATGACTTGCCTGAGAAGTCAGTGTCATGTTTAGGTTGCCACTAATCACCTTTCCTTTCTAGGGTTGGGAGAGGCATTGCAGGCTAGCAGGAAATAGGCAGATAGCTTCCAGACGGTGTGGGACCGACTCAGTCACCTACACTTGGTGGTGGTGCCACCCTAAAACACGCAGTCTTATTACCAAAATATGAACCGCACGCCATGGTGCTACCAATGTTGGTCAGGCACACATTTTAACAGATTGCCAGAGTACCTCACTCTTGCATGCTAGAGGTGCCCTAACTACCTTATCCAGAGACATCCGTGGTGCTAGGGAAAAATCCTCCTCAGCTAAATAGGTAGTACCTATCTTAGTCCATAGTTTGTTCAAGCTTGAACGTTAAAAAGATAACCATCTTAGAAATCGTGACAATTTAAAACCTCCTGACATATCAGTACACTGATACACTCCCTTCTCGTACCTTTTAGGACTCATCCAACAAATGGAGCAAGAGAGGTGAGCGATCAGAGAACCGAAACTAGTATGTAAAACTGAAAAAGGACTTGCATTGCTCTTCGGACGTCACAATAAAAATAGGAAGAAAAACTTTCTCAACAAAAATCTCTATTTAAAAAGGAGACTGCAGCTCTTTTGCCCACATATATTGAGTACACTACCGAAGAACAGGACGTGGACAGTGACTCTGCTAGACAGTGCACCAGAGGTCACGACAATTCCCCAGAATCTTTAGGAGCTTCTGGAGGTGACAGCAACTAAAAACTATCTTGAAGTTGGAACACCAGACCGGTGAGTCACCCTACCCAACAGGGTGTTCAAATGAAATATCCAAATTAAGGGTGACGTGAAGTGCACAATCAAAGTAATTTTCTGGGAAAGATTAACACTAAGTTATGATATTTTACTGCCAGAAGAAATTGCCCACCAGAGTTTGTCCGTAAGCTCCCATCAGGGGAAGATGCCATTTTGCTTTCTTTCTCAGTTCTTGTTCCTGATCCAGTAAAAGAAGCCTATGCCGCAGATTGGACTTTTATATTGGCGAGATTGTGTTCTTAAATTGGAGTCAGCTTGGCAAAAAAAATCACTCAATTTGCACTACAAAATACCTTAAAAGACATAGAGGTATTTGCCAGTTGCTTGTGCATGAACCTCCAATCATCGCAACAGAGTGGATTACAATCGGAATTTTGAAATTGTGACCACCATTTTGTTACAAAGAAAGGTTATTGGGCATAACCCTCTATTGACGATATGGTCAGCTACAAGACTTTGAGAAGCTAGATGTTGACCATAGTTGAATTAAGATGAAAATGTGAATTCAATTCCATGTGTTGGATTTTGTGTGTGTAATGTTTTATAAAAAAAAATTTGTATTCTGTTGATATTCACCAATAAGTTATTGTCTGTCTTGCATATAATTAGTTACAATAAATTTTGGATAATAATTGATCCATAAAGACAATTATTGAGCACTGTGATTTAAAAATATTGATGCAATTGATCCCTACCTTCTGACCACTTTTTTGTTGACATTTGCTATATAACCCAGGTCAGGTAGGGTAATTGGGTTTCCTCTTTTCAGTATTATGCAGATTGGACTCTTGGGCAGGCTCCAGCGCTGTGCCACAACTATGTGGGTTGTGAAAGGCACTCACCTTATCTATACAGTCCAATCCACAGTTACAACCTCAATATCCAATAAAACATGATGCAAAAGCCGAAGTGATGGAAATACTCACAACTTGAGTACCAGGGTGTAATTAAACCCTGCTTATCTCCAATGAATAACCCTTTGATTCCCGTAGCTAAGCCGGACTGTTCAAATAAAATAGTCTTAGATTACAGACATTTAAATAGTCACACATGCACATTTACCATTTAAAATTCACATAGCACAGCAGTTATGAACCATATATTGTGTGCAAAAAAATACAAAATGACCCTGGATATTTGCAAAAGGGTTTTCTGCTAAAATCTAGTGCCTGAAAGCCAGGCATTGTCCTACATAGATGACATTTATCTCACAGATGATGACCTCAACACACACCTAGCCAGGATAGACTGCATTGTTTTGGTATTTGCCAACCATGGCTACAAATTCAATTATAAGAAAACTAAAATTGCTTTCCTCAGCCTATTGATCCTTGGATATGAGCTTTTAAATTAGGGGAAGAGTCTGGCACCTAATCAGTATTGGCACCACATTTCCTAGAGAAATGTGGCCAATTACAACCATCAAATAACATCTAGAAACTGCAATCTTTTGCTAGGTTTCTTTAATTTTGGCAGAATTTACATACCAGATGATGTACAACGCATCAAACCACTTTATGACTTAATCCATCCTGATTGCTCAAGTAAACACTGGACACCACAACATATACAAATTTGCAGGTCACTACAAACTGACCCGCTAGAAGCAAAACATCTACAAACATGTGTAAACTAAACAAACTGGGTAATCCAGGTCATCCGGATGCCATCAGATTCAGGTAAGTTACATTCAATGAAGGTGACACAGTGCGCATAGCATACATATCACACCTGTACTCCAATGCAGAAATTAGTTTTGCACCAACAGAAATGATACGGACTACAGTTCAGAGGGCAGTTATCAAGAAGAGAACACTAGTCCAGGGAAAACGCATTATTGTAGTTACCCCAATACCAGCCCTTGAGGCTGTTACCTAAGCTAATGTTCCAAATGCAAAAGCACTGCGTCCATGTTGGATACAATGGGCTACCTCTTTGACTGCCACTGATGATGATTATGTTTTCGATCCGAAACTACACACCCAACAATTTCTCCAGTAAGAAATTGAGTACCCAATGCCCACTAATGCCTCTTGACCAGTACGGAATTTACATTTATACTAATGGTTCTGCTGAACCAGCTGTAGGTATTTACTAAACACCAGTACTCTGTGGCTTGCGTAGCCATTTGTGGAGTAATGAAGGATGGTGAGTTCAATCCCCCAAAAGACCTACACGCAGTCCGTAGGGGACTGCACAGCACAACTTGCAGAGCTTAAAGCTTTGATTTTGGCACTGGAACATACAGATCCAGAATGACCAACACTTATAAAGTGAGATACATATTATTGTGTCCAGTCCTTTAAGGAACACTTATACTACTGGCTTCTTAATGGATTCAGAGATTCAAAAGGAAACATAAAAAAACACGGATTTTTGTAGGGGAAGGTGGCAGGTCTTAAAGATAAACTGCCACGGTCTCACAAAATACAAGCACTGGGCCACCAAAGCGTAGGAAATCACGTAGTAGGAAAATCATTGGCTGATGAAGAGGCCAAAGCTGAAGGTGCTACGGCTTCTGTTGCTGTGATAACTCCTTCTCATACGAGGTTGGATGACAACATCTTGGCTGTCGTGAATGCTTCGGCTGATGGTATGCTTATCAAAAGAATATCCTACCAAATATTCCTACCATTTAAGTGCCCAAAACATTGCCTGCATAACAATACCAGGGTTGGGTGATTGTGTGATTCCCCAATCTACACCATAGAGCGGAACTGATCAAAGCAGCTCATGAGGGTGTTGCAGCTACCATCTCTTTGCTACAAAAGCGTTCTGGTGGCCTGGTCTATACAAGCAGACCAAGCAGTATGTCCTTAGCTGTGACATCTCAACAAATTAAAGGTTCCACCATCTAACACCAGCTTCAGACACCACTCTTAATATCAAGTTAGCATTTGTAGTGTGTGTACCTGGACCACTGTTCCTTAAGTTCTGAAGGTGCATAAAAATGCATTCTACTTGCTGTAGATTATTGCTCCAGATTCTTACAGTTGTGGCCTGAACGATCAGCTGATGCATGAATTGTTATTAAAGATTTGCAAGTCTTCATCGGGACTTATGCAGTCGCAGCCTTCCATTTGGACCAGGGCACATGTTTGCCTCCAGGGCATACGGAGACATGATGGGAACGATGGGTGTTGGGATGCATTATGCTTCACCCTACCATACTGAGGGACATTCAGCAGTGGAGAGAGAGAAAACTGATACAGCTGGGGTATTAGGTTCAGGTTGTACGGAGTCCAAAGAGCATTAAATAATCTGCCTAGAAGGTCTTTGGGAGGACGTACCCCTTACAAAATCCTGTTCGGCAACCCAATGTATGTCCCAGATCTTGATGGTCCTGGTGAGGTGGCAGCAGAAACATCTTTTGGCATAAATGGATGTGTCACTGTTTTGAAGGAATTACTGCAGTTCTACGATGAGCATGCATCAGCACATGCCACCACCTTGGGAATGAGGGATTAAACAACATCCACAGGCTGAATTCTAAAAGTTGAGGATCCAGTTTGAGAAGAGATATCTGTGAAAAAAACAGTTTGTCCTATCCTACCGAGCACTGTTTCTGGGCTTGGAATGCACGGTACAAGATATGTCATCATACAATTGCTGCCCGATTCTAAAGACAACCGCTTTGTCTTCATTCATCATGTAAAATTGAACTATGTGGCAGATGCTACACAGTAGACCATGAGTATTCCTGGGTAGTTTGCTTGCCCCTCTCATTACCTTACCTTTACCTCTTCAAACTTTGAGCAGCACTGAAACTGTTTCTCAGAGGTTGGGGAGGACAGAGAATGAACTTGTGCTGATTCCTATCACAACTGCATCAACAAGAAATGTCCAAAATATTAATGTGCAATTTTCAAAGGCAACTCAAACGGATGGCATTGTTTATCATGAACCACCTTTGGATACATTTACCAGTTATCTTTCACCAGCACTGGCTCTAGTTTTATCACAGACTGCTCCTGGCTACTTTGCCGACATTGATGATTTCTCTTCAGATTCTTCAGCACCAGCGCATGGTATACACAAGATTTTTAAACGGCTTAAACTAAATTATTTGATTCGCCCAGGGTACCATCTGTGGATCATAGTAACACTGTTTGACTTTCTACTATGGATTAGATTTGTTATTGTCTTATTTTGCTGATACATGGTTACTATCTTCCTGAACGCTCTACTCTAAAACTTGTGGATGAGGGTTTAAAGCCTTACTTGTCCTCGTGAAAAGTGTGAAGAGTTTTGTCTCTTGTGACCATATATGCTGTTCCAGTTCCTGATGGAATTGTTGCGGATAAAGTCCCATTTTATATATTTGGTCCTACTTAAATGATTCAAACTCCATACTTTTTCAAAATTTATATGAATTACATTATTACACCTGGGATTTTTTCTGATGACTAGGATGTAAAAACAATTGATTGTATGCTTTCTGAGCTTGAATATCATACAAGTTGTATAATTAAATGTAGCAAATTATGCAGAAATGTTCAGTTACCATCATTATGGACAACATTATTTACACCAAGCTAGTACTTTTCAATTATCCCCAATGGTAACATTGGAAAACTTATGAAGAGAAATTAACTTATTTTTCTGGACATGTTAAAAATGCTGAGTCCTATTATTTCAAATTATTGAATTTGAAAGCTAGGAAATATTACTGACACTAAATTTATCTGTTCAGATTAATTTGTTTTCCAGTTGGCTATAGAAGGTTATGAATATTAGAAGAAGGTTGACTGACCTAAAAAGTGTTTGGGGTACAAAGCACGGAGGCTTTATTTAGAGCTTGCCTAATTCTGTTGCAACTTATTTTCCTAAAGGACACTGTACAGCAAACAATTTGCCTTGGGTTAGCAAAGGGAAAAGAAAGGAATGTGCCCAGTATTCCATCTGTAGTTGAAATTTGAAAGTTGGCAAAACACTGAACATCACGGAGGAACAGCTCAATGGTTGGGTTCAGAATGGTACCCTTATTTCATCACTTTTAGGTCCCAGACGGTGGTTATTGTGGTCAGTAGACACAAAAGGTTGTCATGCACATTTTATCAACTCTACATGGGGTTTAAGAGCGAACAGACCGGACCGTTGTTACATCACCACACAGCACTTGGGTACCTTCACCACATACAGCGTGGGTAAATTATGTCGACAATGGTTACAGTCCTCCCCATTAGCCACTTTCATTCCTTTCTGGAGATACTTACTTGTAAGATTTCTTGTTAGGTGGCCCCAGATAAACACACTAAAAGTTTCTTATATGCAATATATAATGAAATCTGGAGGGGGGGGGAACTTGCATTTATTATAATATTTTTGGAAATCGGGAAGCTTTTACAAATGTAAGCTACTGCACATTTAAGGCAAATAGATAAGATAAATTTAGAAAAAGCTCTAGCCATTGACAATAATGAAATGAACATTGTCCACTCACACTTACACACTAAACATTGTGTCTTTGGCTATTCAAATTATACAAAAGATGTGTAATTTTTACACCATTGACAAAGATAGTTTAGGTCCATTATGCAGTGGAGTTGTACTTTACAAGTTCTGAAAAGTGTCTGCGTGCCTTGGAAGCACGTTATCTCTAAGGAGTTGTCGCATTTAACCTTACACATAAACAACAGATAATGGCTAGAAAGGCAGCTAGTTACATCATGCTTAATATTGAGAAATTAGAAAAATTGCCTTTTACTGTAGCTGAAACACCATCATGAGTGTTAACACATGGAGTGATCTCCCTACCAATATCGACATTTCAATTCACTTTACGTTTGAAACACTTTCCTGTGGGCAGCTTTGAGCAGTTAGGAAACAGCTACATCCACGAGGTGTGTGAGTTTCCCTTTGATTTTAAATGCTTGAATGGCGACAAGAAGGTTTTTCTCAGCAGAAGCAAATGTGAAATTTGTGTAAGCCATTCTATGATTTGCAAACAGGCGGCATTACACTGCGCATCAAAGCGTCTGTGGTGAACTTAGCTTGATACTTATAGAGTGTTCCTGTCCCTTTGATTTGCCCAGTGTTTGTTACTTTCGAATGGGAGTTACTTGATGCGGAGTGATCAAAGCTGTTGTGGGATGAGAGCAGATGTTGCATATGCGCTTTCAGCTTCTCAAATCCATCTCCACTGATCTGCTGTAGATATGTGCTTTTCCCTCCCACGCATTAGAGAAAAAAGTAGCACATTTGTGGCCTCACACTGCCACTGCACTGTTAATTTCGACAAGCTGAGCAGACTAAAACCACTTTTGTTTAAAAAAACAAGTGGCGCTCACATCTGTCTGTGAAACATCTGAACTACAAGTGGCAAGGTTGTCTGCAAAGATACAGTCCCTTTTAAATACAAAAACTTTCAAAAACTCTTGGTGAATTGGTCAGTCACATTCTTAATGCATATAACACCGCCAAGATTGTACACTTTAAGACTGGAGGTTCTAGAATTGTCAGCACCTTACAAACCGTGTTTAGAGTTATACCTCCTGCCATTCCTGGACTTTGAGTGTTTTCGGAGGTTTCACGATTGTTTTAGCATTAACTGGCGTTATCTCGCAAGGGTTCCTCATCTCAACTAAGAGGAGTGATGGTGCTTCTATCAGCCCAACCGTGTCGTAAACATATGATGCAGTACTTTCGAGCATCACTACTGGAGGAACGTGACAAGAATTGATCATTGTCATTTCGACCTGTTCTCTGCTATGTGCAGCCTGTCTTCTGTTGCTTATGGTACCCTTTCGAATGTGCTTTGCGACATGTACTTTTAGTGGACATTAATCTGATGACGTTCTCGATAACTGCCGGAGTTGTCCCATGAGATTGCAATTGTTACATGATGCCTTCTATGAGCCACCCTTTGTGGATCTAGGGGCTCCTGGTGCCCCAACATCTGGCACAGAATGGAATACTGCCCCCTTGCCCGTGACTTTGGCAGAGACAACAGGTTATGTGTGCTCCTTCCACCTTTTGTAGGAGGCTTTGGTAGTTTTATCGCCTGCTGAAGTGGGGTTTCCCTTGGATTCCATCTCCACTGATGTGTTTGATGATCTCATACAGGATACCAATGGTTCCTAATCGGCACTTTTTTCTTCAAATTGACTTGTTTTCATTCTGCATTATGCTTTTGCCTGGCCTGCTTGTCAACATGGGCACTTTATCTCTTATGTATGTATGTATTTTCCATTACACTTGCTGTTTTATGTTTTATTACTTTTAGGTCCTGGACCCTACACTTCTGTACCAGCAAGGGAAGGGTGTTATGGATTCTCCTCAGCACCTGAGTTGCACACCCTTATTTTAGCATTAGGATTGTAGCCTGTGCCTTCTACACAGACACGTTATTAATTTAATATATATTATTTTTAGTTGTAGTTTGGCGTTCTTATATTTCGATGAGCTGCTTCATTCTGAGAAGACATAGTTGTCTGTTCTGCATATTTTTATCAGTCCCTTCTACACTTATCACTTTGAGCCCTGTTCGAGGTGGTCATATTTGGTACATGATATTCTAACTCGTATTGCCGCTCCAGGAGCTCAGGAGTCAGTCCCCAATTCAAAGACATATCATCACCTCAGGCCTGTTCTTATCACACTACAGGTTTTATTATATTAACACCACATAGGCCTAAGGGCAGCAGGGGGCATTCCAGTCATGTCTGTTCAACATTTCGTTGACAGATTCTCTGATCCTGGCGCTGACTCTTCAGTCACCCGAGGAGCTAGAATGCCCAAACGACAACCTCATGCCCTGACAGACGTGGGGGGCTGGGAAACTATTATACAGCCACTCAAACTGCGCTACTTGGTGGAATGGCACCATAAGTATTTGGAGAAATATTGGTGCTTTATAGACCGGTCAGTAGCTGGCATTCATGTGTGCAAGGTATGCTGAATGCACCCGAGACAAACCATGGGGGGCATATAGCTCCCCAATAATGCAGGCCACTATGGGCACCTGGGATGGATTGGCTCTCATTAGGACTGAAAACAATACCCTCTCGGATGACCTCTATTATAGGAAACCCCTACCTACCACCAGGCTAGAGGTGACAATGACTACCTGACTTGGCAGCAAACGAACTGTAAGCACGCAGGGGATCTCTTTGACCAGCAGGGGCTATAGTTATTTGAACAATTGCAGGGGGACTATGGCCTACAGGAGACAGGGCACATGCGCTATACGCAGAAATGCCACTGGGGCGCACAACCAGCAATACGATATTTTGCTGCCTGCCCGCTGCACCACTTGAGAAATGGCACATCTCCAAGCCCAATGACAAATTCTGGGCTTCTGAGCTCTACAAGATACTCATGAGAGCGATTCTGCTGTCATGAACAGCAGCCCAAAGATGATGGGAAAAGGAATTAGACTGCACACTCTCAGATAAAGAATGGGGAGGGGGGAAGGGATAACAGTAGGGGGAATATTTTCCACCTCCACGTATGGCAGCAACTAGTGTGCCGGTAAGGAGACCATGATTAAAATCATTCTCTACTACACACCTGCCCAAATCCACATCAGGCTCCCAAGTAGGTCCCTGGTGTGTTGGAGGGAATGCAACTCTCTTTGCACCCTTACACACTTCCTGTGGCACTGCTCAAAACTCCAGCCATATCAGGCAACTGTACTTCATAGTATAACAGTATTCCAAACAGATATTCCCCTGTTCCCTGCATGCAGCATCCTGGTACTACGCAATGCTCTTACATTCCTGCTGCACTCACAGAAGTATAGTATGGGTCACAGCACAACAGGCCAGATTGTCTCTTTGGGGCAAAGAGAAAGTTCTGAAGTAAGAAGCAAGACAACATCAACTCTGGACCCTGTTTCGGATAAGATCTCTTTGATATTTGAGGCAAGAGGGGCCTTCTTTAAGAAAACCTGGGGCTCATGCATCAACTTGGTTAAATAACTCATATGCCCCAGATACCTGCAAGTGCTGTGTATTATAACTCCAGACACAACAACTTAGCCTATACTCCCTATATGTTTCACACGTTCTTGGGGGGACATGAGACTCTGAATGCTGAGCTCATTAGAAATACAACATGACAGATATTGGTACATATGAGTGTTGTTGAGGATGTGGGTGATTGTTTGGAAGGAAGGGGTTTTTGAGAGCTCCACTTGAGCACATGGCACTGTTCTTTGGTTTCTTTATTTCTGTTTCTGCCCTATGTTGTATTATTTCGGTTTCTGCCCTATGTTGTACACCAGTCAACTGGTCTGCAGACGTAGCTGGCCTTACATTGCAACCAAACAGATTTAAACCTAAAAAAAAAAAAAACGTTAGGCATCCCGTCAGATGAAAACTGGAGTCTTAAAGGGACACTTCAAATTGTTTTTTTTTGTTTTTTTAAGCTTTTCTGAGTTTAATGATTATTAATAAATAATATTAATGGAATAAACAAGTTTTAAAAACTCTGGAGCATTAAAAAAAACAAAAATGGGCCACTTCACTTTTGAAAGGCTTTAGAGATTATAAGCAGTCGTAATGTTAGGCTTCGATCTGTAATATGTAAAAGAAATCTGCATTTGGACATTAGTGTTTCAGGGTCCCTACACAGAGGAAGAAATTATTCCAATACTAATGGCCATCAATGGCGATTGCATGATGAAGATCTCTTGACTTTAAACTGACCTCTTTGAAGATGTTGATTTTGAACTTCAGCAGCTTCTGCTGCAAATGGTTGCTGGCTACACGAGCTAGCATCAATATGAGACTTTTGGAGGCATGGCTTGGCGCCAGTGGAGTAGCGAGCAGAGGCAGAGAGCTCCGGCGCCAGAATCCCCCATCCGGGATCATCCTGATGTCTTACCGCCAGGGCAGTTTTGACCCCCTTAAGATAGCAGGGGCAACAAGGCCCTAAGTGAGGGAGCAGGGGGCCGTGAGAACTGGCAGTGAAGACCCGACAAGAACGAGGGGCCAGACGCGGTAGAAACCAAGATGGCGGGTGCAGCCTGATCTGGACGACTGCAACCAGACGCGGAGCCTGACCCGGCCGCGGACACACTGGAGCGGTGCCTGCGACGGAGCACAGTGGAAGGAGGCACAGCTGCCCCGATCGCCAACTGGACGAGCGAGGGGCAAAGCAGACCGGGCCTGAGAGAGAGGTGACGAGCGGGCCTGGACTGAGGCCGGCTCGCGGCTGAGACAGCGACCTCTACCTCCCCCTTTTCCATTGCCAAGGTGAGGAGCCCGAGCAAAGAGGAGAGCTGGTGAACAGAAGAGATCTCCCGCCTTGTCCCAGGTCCCTGGATGCGGCGCTGGAGGCATGGTCTGAGGGTGGCGACCAGCCTCGCTGTGGTACCCGGAGCGCATGCTGACATTCCTCGAGGTGGTGATGGGGAGCCAGCCAGCGGGTCAGGCAGAAACCAGAGGAGGACGAGATCGAGACCTGCCACCGACCAGTGAGTGGCTGGCCCTTACTCTGAGACTAGGAAAGGGAAGTTCAGTGAAGGACCAGGAGCCAGCTATGCAACTGAACCGGCTGATGCTGCCTGGAGCTGAGAATGATTAATAACCCTGCATGAGACAGGGCGGCAGCAGTGCGGGTGGGAGCCCCTACGGTCTGTGCTACAATCGAACAGCGCTGGGTGACTTTGGGGCTTTTCAGCTGAGGGCAGAAGAAGCCTTCAGCATAGACATATAGACCACTGAATAAAGACTATGGGGGTACGAGGGAGTGGAGCTACTACGATAAACGACCCTCCTTGCTGCCTCCTGCCATGAACTGGACCTGGATGACTCCTGTAACCACTGATGACCATGGGGAAAACAAGCAGGAAGGACACTGCGGATAGCATGCTCCAGGTGGGAAGCAGCGAGAAATACAACTAAGGGACGGGAAATGCGGTATCCACAGAAGGACCAACTGCAAATCCGTCTCTACATAACATTCTACAAACTATCACGGCCTCCAGAGAGGCCCTAGACTCCAAAATAGACACCCTGGCAATGGATCTGGGCATACTACGTGAAGATCAAAGATGACTGGCGGAGAGAGACTTCACAGACATTAAGCCAGCACTCTCTGCAGCTGGGGACCGACAAACCACCTTGGAACAGCAAATGAAGGCCCGTGCGGTCTGCGCTGAAGATGTAGAAAACAGATCTCACCGGAACAATACCTGGGTAGTCGAACTGCCTGAAAAAGCTGAGTGCAATGACATGACTTCCTATCTGGAGAACTGGATCCGCACCTAGGTGGCGCTGGAGGGACTATCCCCTTTCTATGCATTTGAGAGAGCTCACAGGGTGCTGACCAGAACGCCACCTATGGGGGCCCTCCCGCAGCCGATTGTGGCCAGACTGCTACACTAGAGAGACCATATCCTCAGGCAGGCTCGGGGGAGCTGAAGGTGGAGAACAGTGTGGTCCGTATCTTCCCGGATTTCTCACAGGAGGTGCAAAGACAACGGGCCATTTTCTTGGAGGTAAAAAGAGAGCTGCGGTCATTGAACATCTCCTACGCTATGATCTTCCCAGCCACGCTAAGAGTGGCGGAGGGAATGGAAGCACTCTTCTTCTGGACCCCGCAGGAGGTGCGAGAATTGATGGATGGGCAACAGAGGGCAGACATCAACCAGAGGCACCAGGAGAGCAGACCCCGGAACCGTTGACGGTGACCTGGGGGACCCCTCCGCAAAGAGGCAGCACCATCGCTGGAGGAAATGCAAAGAGAGGCAGAGAGCCACCACAGCGGTGGCATCCTTGAGTGGAGGAGAGACCAGCCCCCAGTCTGCTGCAACAGAGGAAGGTGTCCAACACTCAGAATCCAATGGGGAGTCTGGATCCTTGACGACTCCGAGCGTGGAACTGCCAGTGGTAACACAGGGGACCTCGGAGGACATCATCTGAAGCTCCTTAGTGAAGCAGAGATGGAGACTGCGAAGGCCACCTTGTGGCCCTTAAGAGACAAGACAAGCGGTTCAGAGGACACATGAGACTGGATGGGTGAGATCCGGGACTGAGAGGTCCTGCACCGCCTTGGGCCTTACCACACATACATCACAAGAGAGTTATTCGATTAAGTATTAGTTTGGATGGAGGGTTGTTTTTTTCACCTGTCCTGGGGAATGGGAGTTGGAAAGTTATTGGGTTGTTCAGTTACGGGAATGCTGCCGCCACACCCCTAGAGACAAAAACCAGGCAAGTGAAGATTAAAGATACGAACTACATGCGGCAGGGCACTGTATAGCAGGAATTGTATAACAAGTGGACCAAGATAGGAGCACCACAGAACTATAAGATTGTGTCCTGGAATATTACAGGCATGCACACTATGACTAAGCGGTACAAAGTATTCTATCTACAGAGGAGAGGGGAACACAGCAATGTTGCAGGAAACTCACGACTACCTCTGAGGGAGTGGATCTGCAGAGGAGGTGGAGAGGTCATCTGGGTTAGGGCGGGAGACCCCTTTCAGAAAACAGGGGCAATCGTAGATACCAATGGCCGATTTATGGTGATCACCGGCCGCCTGGAGGGGCAGGACATAGCTCTCATAAGCATTTACACATCAAATACTGATCAGGGAGCATTCCTGGGGCACTTCTCAGGAGCACTGATCCCTCACTTAATGCACGCGGTGTTGATGGGAGGTGACTTCAACAGTGTAGCCGATCCTGACATGGACAAATCACATCCCCCGTTTGGGAGTTCCCTAGTCTGTAGAACTGCCAATGCATTTCGAGCATGGCAGGCTGAGTGGGGCTTGGTGGACTTGTGGCGATGCCTCTACCCACACACCAGAGACTATTCCTTCTTTTTAAACATGCATGACTTACATATCCGATTAGACGCATTTCTCTCCACCCCGGAGGTACATGGCCAGGTTCAGAAGTGGAATACATAGGGAGGACAATATCTGACCACAATCCCGTCCTTCTCCAGCTGTCATGGGAGAGAGCCAAGCCACATATTTCGACTTGGCGGCTCAAGCCAGAATCACTAGAAGACCCTGTCTTTCGGGAACAGATAGGGAGACACATTAGACAATACTTTGCAGGGAATGAGGACACTGCATCTTCTCTCCAGATCTTATGGGATGCCTTCAAAGTAGTGATACAAGGTAGCTGTATAGCTGAATCGGTAGGAATCCGGAGGACATTACTAGGGGAAGTCAAAGCTGCAGAGAGCGAGTTACGAACACTCGAAAAACAGCAGCCAGGTCACCCTGAGCTGTAAAGGGAGGTATATGTGGCTAGGGAGAGAGTAGCAGAGCACACTGAAAGGCTCAGTTTCTTTGACCACAAAAACTATATGATAAGAGCGTATGCCGAGAGGGACAAAATAGGCACACTTCTGCCATGACTGGCTAACCCTTCGAAGAGGGGGGACGCCCATCATGGAAATTAACACCTCAACAGGGAAGAGGGTATTCCAACAGAAAGAGATCAACCCACATTTTGTATAGATACTACACCTCTCTATACACCAGCCTAACACAAAGCAGAGAGGCTGACATACGGGCCTTCCTAGAACCACTGCCAAACTGGAGCCTCATCAGAGAGGAAAAGGAAACATTGGGAGGGGACATCGAAATTATGGAAATTCGAGCAGCCATAAAAGGCCTTGCAAGAGGGAAAACCCCAGGCACGGATGGACTCCCCATAGAATTCTTTGCCACATACGCTGACGACCTGGCCCCCAAACTTGCAACACTGTACAAAGCGGCGAGAGACCAAGGGTGCCTGCCGGACAGGCCCAAAGAAGCGAGGATACTCCAGCTGCTGGAACCTGGCAAACTGGTGCACAACAGCATGGCCCACAGGTTGCTGTCCATGTTCAATACGGACTATAAAATCCTCAGTCGGTTCCTTGTGATGAGACTGCTGCCTTTCATGACTCGTCTAGTCCACATGGAGCAGGCATGGTTTATCCCCACACGTAACACAGCCCAGAATGTCCACTGATTTATCAACCTCCTCGACAAGGACATCCCAGAAAAAAAAAACTGCTGCTGTCTTTGCCATTGATATAGAGAAGGCATTTGATAGCTTGGTATGGAAATATCGGTATGTACTACTAAAGCACATGGGACTGGGGGAGGTATTTATTAAATGGTTGCAGCTACTGTACACAAACCCCAGCGCCTGCCTACAGACTGGAACCAAGATATCAGAATTACATAGCGTGGAGAGAAGCACACGCCAGGGGTGTCCCCTCTCGCCCTTGCTATTTGCACTGGCAATGGAATCATTGGCCACCCAAGCGCGGACAGCTCATTGGTATCAGGGACTACAGTACGGTGATACCTCCCACCGCATAGCGCTATATGTATATGATCTGCTCATGTTCCTACGAAACACAGCATCGGACCTAAGGGGGGCCCGGACACTCCTAGAAAATTTTGACTTGCTATCGGAGCTATGGGTGAATTGGCAAAAACCACAACTCTACCTCACCGACAGCAGACTGAGACCTACCTGAGGACTTAGGACATGTACCCTGGGAACCTAGCTGCAGGTCCTACCTAGGAGTCAAAAACTACCACAATAGAGGGCAATATAGGCAAAGCCACTAGAGCGCTGAAAACTAGTCTGGATTTCTGGAACACACTTCCTTGGTCAATGGCAGGGAGAATAGCATTGCTCAAGATGGTGGCCCTACCTAGGCTACTATACTACTTTGCCGTCCCACCACTTTGGATACCTGCTGCATCTTCAGAGAGCTGGATTCCCTGATCAATGCATTCACATGGAGGCCCGGGAGGTGCCGAGTGGCCCTTGCCACCATGAAAAGACAAAGGACAGAGGGGGGGACTGGCAGTCCCAGACTGAGTCATACTATCTGGCGGCTCAGCTGCAATGGCTGACCCAGTGGATAGCGGGGCGTAGACTACTGAACAGTAATTTGAATTCAACGGTCCTACATCTTCCTCAATTGGTGGGGACACTACTGAAATTCACCGGACACACTCACATAGACACTTCTGAGGTCCGAGTCATAAGAAAATGCTGGAATAGATGTCTAAAAAAAAAACGGAAAGAGGTATCCCTTTACTCTACTGACATACCAATGGGTAGATGCTGGGGCTATATGACTGGGGGACTTGTACAGAGGTGGGGAGCTTCTCCCCTTCGAGGTGTTCTAGCAGGAGTACGACCTCCCACAAGGCCATTTTCTGATACAATGTGCTATTACCCTCACCATTCAAAAGCATTGGCACACTGGGTGAATGGAACCATGGCCTCATGGTGTCAGCAACTACATAGTAGCGTCAAAGGGTACTTTCAGGGCAGTAACATGCATATACGTAGCAATCCGAGCAGGGGCATTGCACTCCCTGGAGGCTCTGCGAATAAAATGGGAGACAGAGTTGTGGATCCAGACACCAGAGAAGTCCTGGGGGCAGATATTAGAGAGAGCGCCAAAGGTATCTAGAAATGCCTGATTTAAACTAATAAACTTCTACATGCTACATAGGGCCTATCTTACCCCTAGGCAGCTCTGTGAACACTTTCAAGTAGTAAATGCCAAGTGCCCACGTTCCAGAGAAGCAGCAACACAGTTCCTACACATGATGTGATCATGTCCGAACCTAACCATCTATTGGAGGGAAGTAACAGCCCACATGGCCAAGGTTCTTCATCGGGATATCCCTTGCACGCCTGGACATTGTCTTCTTCATTGGTTCCCTCACACTCCCAAGAATAGAGCCTCTAGTGGACTACCGGACCTTGCATACATACTAGCAAAGAGGGAGATAACGAGGAACTGGAAATGCCCAGCTGGCCCTAGGCTGGTTTTTTGGAAGAGGGAATTAGAGTGCTGGGCGGAATATGAGAGTATGGTATTAAAACGAGAAGCCAGGCAGTGTAGAGGGTCACCAGACATAGCACAAGCTTGGGAGTGCTTGGTGAATGACCTGAAGGATAAGGATTGGTCGAATCTGGATGGCCGCACAGGGCCCTCGCCAGTAGCTGCCAGCCAGCAGTGAACCCTCCCCCCACTCAGAAGAACCAAGAAACAAATTGCACTTCAGAAAAGATATATCAGTAAGCCTGTTAACCTTGTACTCAGCTAGGAAAACTGAAGATAAATACGCAAACACACCGATGGCACTTGACAAAGATACAGTTCAGGCAAGGAGCAGTGGCACAGAGGATTACATGCAAGTTGACTCAAAGCATTTTTATGTTGAAATATTGCAAATGCCAATAAAATCTGTTTACCAAAAAAACAAAAACAAAAAAAACCAAAAACACACAAAAAAAACAAAAAAGAAAATCAATATGAGACTTTCAGTTAACATTGGCAGTGATTTCTTTGTCCAGCAAGGTTTTGAGCACGTTCGGTGTTAACTGATGGAGATTTATTGTGTGGACCAGCCTCAGGTGTAGGGCAGTAGAGCACTGTACTAGATACAAATTAAGATAAACAGATTTTCAACATAGGCAAAGGATCGAGGGTAAAAAAATGTTTTCCACTAACTGCAAAATTCCGAGGACAGGACTGAAACTAGATAAGTAACAGTTAAAAAATAAAAAAAAACCTAGACATTCAGAAGAGTGAAGTGAATTTTAGGTCTGATAGTAGGCTAAAGATGAGCTAGCACTAGGGAGTCGGGGTTTTTAGTTTACGGATATCGTAGATACGGAAAAAAATACTATAGATGAGTACATTTCAAGATAGTGTGAACGTTACAGAGGGGATTTATCAGCTTGACAATTTAGTAAATAGGGAATAAAACAGAGTAGAACGGGTCAGCAAACTTATAGGTGACTTTAGAGCAGAGTTAAAGTGTGAAATAATTATCACCAAGAAGGGGTAAATATAAAATCTTGAAGTTAGATGCTAGGTAACAGTTTTGCTGTAGATAAGAGGACAAATGTGGGCAAGGATATCCCTTTTGCACATGGTTTCAGTCACACCTTTGGACTTACTTGGCTTCTAATTCTATTTTAGAGTGGGGACAAAGCACACTTCCACGATCACACGAAAAAAAGAGTTTATTACACAAACGGCTACAGCAGTTGAAAGCTTATCCTTAGCCTTCAGGCTGAGGAACATCAGAAGTACATCTCCTTTTATAAATGGGCTTCCAGCTTATAAGCAGACAGAAAGCAGGCCAACAATCATTTAGAAAAGGTACCATATTTCCATTAGCTCATAGCTGCAGCTTACATTAAAGATGGGCATCTTCTTCATCAGTTCATCCAATACACGGCACATGCCCCTGGTGGAAAGATTAACAGCAGCTTCCTTTGCCAGCATCTGCTGTGCCTCATCCATCCGCCCCTGCAGCACATAGCTGATTACCTGTGTAATAAGAAAAGAAAAAAAAGTCACTGAAGCGGGGGGGTCTATTTTGCCACTCTGGGGACATCCTTATAATACAAATGAGTGGCTGATATACAGCTAAGGGACTGGCCAGGATCACAAAAGGATGAAAATCACACAGAAATGGAGATGGTATGGCCTACAAATAGAAGACCATCATACAGCTAACAATGTAGCTTTGCTTACAAACACATGACCAACACCAGGCTTTGTGGTGTCTACACCTAAAGGATATGCGACTGGCACAAGCGCAGTGGGTAACTATCCCTACAAACAGGTGATTTGCTAAGCTCTATTGTAGTCAAGAGTTCTACTATAGGTGATTGATACAAAAAGTAATCTGGCTCTGAAAACTGTCTGTATGACCACCATAACAGAAAGGGGTGCTCAAAATTATAAATGTGTTACCTGTAAAATATTGGAGCAATCCAACACATAAAGAGGTGTGCTGCAAGCCAGTCAGAGAACCAAAGTTTACAGAACGGTGAAAAGCATTCACTATATGGATTTTGAGGGTTTAAATATGTGGCGGACACACAAAGGGATCTCAAGGCTTACAAAATGGGTGGCCAGCTTTAGGGGTATCTCAAATTATAAATGGGTTTCCAACACAGCGATGGAGGTATAGGCTTACAAACATGTGACTATCATACACCTCTAGGGGTCCCCATGCTTACAGAGAATCAGCACATAAGAAGATGCTTGAAATTAACAAGAAACCATTTTATAGAGTCAAGGGGCTTCATGAAAGCCCATCAGAGAATCTAAAAGAGGGTACAGGATTGATGCCATTAAATACATTCTTATTGCCAAAAGGTACAAAGGACATTCTCACAGAGGAAAGAAGCTAGCACAGCTAAAGTCAATAATGGCTGCAGTGAGAGCTTTTTAATTGATCTATTAACAGCCTTGTGCTCCCACTGGCTCCCAATGAACACAACTTACAACATCCCAGTATTTGTCGTGCTTCGTCGGGCTTTCAGAACTAAGAACCTCTTGAGCCATACTGTCCACTTCACACACATGCAGGCGAACCCAGTCAAGAAGGTGTAGGAGAAGTGAGCCAGCTGTAAGCATGAAGTGAAACAGTTACCTTCAAGCATAACAGAGAAAATGACAGCATTCAGTACTAGAACCAAGTAAGACCATCTAAAATACAGTTAAAGTATTATCTAAATAGATCTTGTTATTGTACATAGGACCAGGTCAAATTTAAGAGACCGGATATTGCCGGCCACCTAAATGAGAAACATGACAGAAGGCCTGATTTACAATGTACAGTTTGGAGAGCTTGGTGCTTTATTGAAAATTTGACAGAGTACCTTGTTCTGCAAACCATCGGTCCCACCCACCTAATTTAGAGTCGGACGGACTGCCAGATTTCTATTGATGGATATCTTCCTCCAACAGCCCGTACTACTTCCTCCAACGGAGTAGGGGCTGTCAGAGGAATGACATAACATAGCCCACCCTACTTTTTTTTTTTCTTTCCTTACAAACCGTTTTTATTAGTTTCAAAGATATTAAACAACCATGAAGGTAAAGCAATGACAGCCCCCAGGGCCTGAACCATACCAGAGTGGAATTGTATTGCCCCCTCAAGCTCCATCAATCCATCCAGAGGCCAGTCCATAGTGGTGTAACCATTTACCCCAAAATTCTACCATGTTTAATGAGGCAGTCCCTTGCTCAGTATATGGACTCCTCCTAATGTGCACCAGTCCATCCCCTACTCCATGTCTTTACAGAGAGGGGCTTGGGTCTTCTCCAGCCTTGAGCAATGCCTCTCTTGGGCTCTAAGGAAGCCATGCCGAACAGAGCTTGATCACCCCTCATCTCCCCCAGGATACCCGAAACGGCCATCCTAGTCGCCAGGTCGACATTATATCGCAATATTCTTTTTAATGCACTTTAAATGCATTTCCAATATCTAGCAATATCAGGGTATTCTCAATATGTAAAAAATCTGCATCTGGACAAATGCAGCAATAGTAAGTCTGGTAAGAGGTCTTCCAGCAAGCCATAGGCAGCGAGATGGCATGGAAGTAGTGTAATTGTATTAATCGGAATCAGGAGGCTATGGCCAGCTCACTGGGGGCCATGCGGGCCTCGTGACAGTCCACATCGTCAAGCAGTCCAACCCATTTCTCCCAAGTCTGTTTAAGAAACAGACACTTGCCCAGGGCATTGATATTGAGACTATGATACATCTGCGAAATGCATCCTTTGCCCATGTGTCTTATCATGAGCTTAGCCTCCAGAGGATTCCATTTGGGTAGATTCGCTATTTTGCACTTATGTTTAAAGAGGGCATGTCTGAGTTAGATCTCCTAGACATACGTCTCCAAGTGTAGTAATCCCAATCCAATCCCATTTAGAAAAGTGTTAATCTAGTAACTTCTGGGACGGAATGTGGAACAGGGTTCCCATTAATGAAGGCCCGGGAGGCTGTCAAGGAGAGCAAGTTTGGCTTGGTAGGTTGGGCCACTCCACCTCCTCCCTTCTTCCTCCCTCCCAAGGGATCACAACGCATCAAACATGCAAGCCATTCATTGGCCAGAACAAAAAGGAGTGGGAATAAGGGGCAACCCTCTCGGTTTCGCCTACGAATGGGAAAAGTGTCTCATAGTACTCACTTTACTAACACCCATGCTGAGGATTCTGAGTAAAGGAGGTGGGTGTATCTAAAGAATCGAGGACCAAAATCCATAACCTTAAGGACCATATGTAGGAAGGACCAATTGATTGAATCAAAGGCTTTCTCAAAGCCCAACAGTAGGAGGATGCACGGGTCTCGGAGTTCCCCTAAATGAGCAAGCACCATCTTAACGTGTTGGATACAGTGTTGGGTGCTACGGCCCGGCATGAAATTGCACTGGTCTGGATGAGTTCAATCCATCCTATTTAGGGAAAACGTCTTTTTCTGTGTCACCACCAGGTACTACCTGGCTGTGAGGGACAGAACAGAATAATCATAATCATAATCATAATCATAATAATAATAATAATAATACTAATAATAATAGTAGTAACAGTAATAATCGTAAAAACAATCGTAATAGTAATCATCAATAATAGTAATCATAATAACAGTCCTAGTAATAACCATAATAGTAATCATAGTATTAATAATAGCAGTAATAGGAATAATAGTAGTAATAATAGTAGTAATCATAATCATCATAATAGTAGTAATAGTAGCAATCATCATAATAATAATAGTAATAGTAGTAGTAATAATAATAATAAATAATCATCATACTCATAATAATCATAATAATAATGGTGGTGGTGGTTAATCATTATTTTGATGTTTCTCTATAAAGAAACAATCCCACTAATAAAAATAAAAAATAAACATTTTGAAAGGTTTGGTGTACATCTGTCAAATCCAACAGAGGACAACTCTAAATTTAGGAGGAAGAGTAACCTCCGGACAGAAGAGGTAATCTCCTCAACAATTCTTACAAATACTACTCTAGGTGGGCCGTTATCCCAAATACATCTGATTTACAAAATGTTATACCTGAAGGTTTTCTAGCTGCATAATTCTACATAGTTCTCACCTGGTGCTACTTCGATGAAAAGAATCTCACACAAATTCCAGATCAATTCCATGGCCGAGAGAATGGAGACCTGAGAAAAAGGCAGAGACATTAAGAAGCAAGCAGATTTGAGAGCAGCCCTGTTAAACATTCCAAGCACTCCCACCTAATGATTCTGGGATTTCCCCTTTGATGCCACACTATTTAGAGTCTGACAAGTCACAAAAGTCGAGATGCACAGTCAGGCAAATAGCAGCAGTACTTGTTGACAAACATGAGACAATAAAGCATGACTAACATATCCTGAAACCTCAGCCCAGAGTAATCCCTATGCAAATGCTTTTAGTAAGATTCTCAGCCTCACTATATGCTCTCAGGTCTCCTAAAAACATATATTAAATGTGTGCAACAGTGACTATGTAGACTGATTGAAAAAGTTACTTACATTTCTTGTACTAGGAAGTAAGAGTAAAACAAAGTCCTCAGTTACAAATGAACCAACAGATGAATGTTCAAAGTTCAGGTAGTCCCCAGTGTAGCTACTTCACGTGGGGATCAGACAACTGCCTGCATGAGTGAATCCAAACTGCAGGCGGTTGTCTGATCCCCATGAGGATCAACTATTTGGTGGACTACGTGAACTTTGAATTCTTACTCCCTGGTCCTATTTGCAATGATTATAATGCAGTCTAATACACAGAGGGGTTCCAATCCCTTACTTACATTGGGATTTGTTCACTGTTGCACTGTAAACAAAGGCTCTTCTATAGACATGAAAAGCTCAACACTGTCCTGAGAATGGTCTCAAGTACTTGTTAGATGCCTGGAGACCGATATGTCGATGGATTGATGTAGGAAGTTGGCTCTATATGCACTATTTCAAAGTAAGGAATAGTATGCACAGAGTCCAAGGGTTCCCCTTAGAGGTAAGATAGTGGCAAAAAGAGATAATACTAATGCTCTATTTTGTGGTAGTGTGGTCGAGCAGTAGACTTATCAAAGGAGTAGTGTTAAGCATTTGTTGTACATACACACAGGCAATAAATGAGGAACACACACTCAGAGACAAATCCAGGCCAATAGGTTTTGTTATAGAAAAATATCTTTTCTTAGTTTATTTTAAGAACCACAGGTTCAAATTCTACATGTAATATCTCATTTGAAAGGTATTGCAGGTACGTACTTTAGGAACTTTGAATAATTACAGTAGCATATATACTTTTCACATAAAACACAATCGGCTGTTTTAAAAGTGGACACAGTGCAATTTTCACAGTTCCTGGGGGAGGTAAAGTATTGTTAGGTTTTGCAGGTAAGTAAACCACCTACAGGGTTAAGATTGGGGTCCAAGGTAGCCCACCGTTGGGGGTTCAGAGCAACCCCAAAGTTACCACACCAGCAGCTCAGGGCCGGTCAGGTGCAGAGTTCAAAGCGGTGCCCAAAACGCATAGGCTTCAATGGAGAGAAGGGGGTGCCCCGGTTCCAGTCTGCCAGCAGGTAAGTACCCGCGTCTTCGGAGGGCAGACCAGGGGGTTTTGTAGGGCACCGGTGGGGGGGGGGGGACACAAGTTCACACAAAAAGTACACCCTCAGTGGCACTGGGGCGGCCGGGTGCAGTGTAGAAACAAGCGTCGGGTTTCCAATGTAAATCAATGGGAGACCAAGGGGTCTCTTCAGCGATGCAGGCAGGCAAGGGGGGGGGGCTCCTCGGGGTAGCCACCACCTGGGCAAGGGAGAGGGCCTCCTGGGGGGTCACTCCAGCACTGAAGTTCCGATCCTTCAGGTGCTGGGGGTGCAGGGTCTTTTCCAGCCGTCGGGATTTTAGAGTCGGGCAGTCGCGGTCAGGGGGAGCCTGGGGATTCCCTCTGCAGGCGTCGCTGTGGGGGTTCAGGGGGGACAACTTTGGTTACTCACAGTCTCAGAGTCGCCGGAGGGTCCTCCCTGAGGTGTTGGTTCTCCACCAGTCGAGTCGGGGTCGCCGGGTGCAGTGTTGCAAGTCTCACGCTTCTTGCGGGGATTGCAGGGGTCTTTAAATCTGCTCCTCTGTAACAAAGTTGCAGTCTTTTTGGAGCAGGTCCGCTGTCCTCGGGAGTTTCTTGTTCCTCTTGAAGCAGGGCAGTCCTCTGAGGATTCAGAGGTCGCTGGTCCTTGAGAAAGCGTCGCTGGAGCAGGTTTCTTTAGAAGGCAGGAGACAGGCCGGTAGGACTGGGGCCAAAGCAGTTGGTGTCTTCTTTCTTCTTCTGCAGGGGTTTTCAGCTCAGCAGTCTTCTTCTTCGGTAAGTTGCAGGAATCTAAATTCTTAGGTTCAGGGGACCCCTTAAATACTAAATTTAAGGGCGTGTTTAGGTCTGGGGGGTTAGTAGCCAATGGCTACTAGCCCTGAGGGTGGGTACACCCTCTTTGTGCCTCCTCCCAAGGGGAGGGGGTCACATTCCTATCCCTATTGGGGGAATCCTCCATCTACAAGATGGAGGATTTCTAAAAGTTAGAGTCACTTCAGCTCAGAACACCTTAGGGGCTGTCCTGACTGGCCAGTGACTCCTCCTTGTTATTCTCATTATTTCCTCCGGCCTTGCTGCCAAAAGTGGGGCCGTGGCCGGAGGGGGCGGGCAACTCCACTAGCTGGAGTGCCCTGCGGTGCTGGAACAAAGGGGGTGAGACTTTGAGGCTCACCGCCAGGTGTTACAGCTCCTGCCTGGGGGAGGTGTTGGCATCTCCACCCAGTGCAAGCTTTGTTACTGGCCTCAGAGTGACAAAGGCACTCTCCCCATGGGGCCAGCAACATGTCTCGAGTGTGGCAGGCTGCTAGAACCAGTCAGCCTACACAGGTAGTTGGTTAAGGTTTCAGGGGGCACCTCTAAGGTGCCCTCTGGGGTGTAGTTTACAATAAAATGTACACTGGCATCAGTGTGCATTTATTGTGCTGAGAAGTTTGATACCAAACTCCCCAGTTTTCAGTGTAGCCATTATGGTGCTGTGGAGTTCGTGTTTGACAGACTCCCAGACCATATACTCTTATGGCTACCCTGCACTTACAATGTCTAAGGTTTTGCTTAGACACTGTAGGGGCACAGTGCTCATGCACTGGTCCCCTCACCTATGGTATAGTGCACCCTGCCTTAGGGCTGTAAGGCCTGCTAGAGGGGTGACTTATCTATACTGCATAGGCAGTGTGAGGTTGGCATGGCACCCTGAGGGGAGTGCCATGTCGACTTACTCGTTTTGTTCTCACCAGCACACACAAGCTGGCAAGCAGTGTGTCTGTGCTGAGTGAGGGGTCCCCAGGGTGGCATAAGCTATGCTGCAGCCCTTAGAGACCTTCCCTGGCATCAGGGCCCTTGGTACCAGGGGTACCAGTTACAAGGGACTTACCTGGATGCCAGGGTGTGCCAATTGTGTAAAACAAAAGTACAGGTTAGAGAAAGAACACTGGTGCTGGGGCCTGGTTAGCAGGCCTCAGCACACTTTCAATTCAAAACATAGCATCAGCAAAGGCAAAATGTCAGGGGGTAACCATGCCAAGGAGGCATTTCCTTACACAACCCCCCCCCCCCCCAAACGAAAGAGGATGAGACTAACCTTTCCCAAGAGAGTCTTCATTTTCTAAGTGGAAGAACCTGGAAAGGCCATCTGCATTGGCATGGGCAGTCCCAGGTCTGTGTTCCACTATAAAGTCTATTCCCTGTAGGGAGATGGACCACCTCAACAGTTTTGGATTTTCACCTTTCATTTGCATCAGCCATCTGAGAGGTCTGTGGTCAGTTTGAACTACAAAGTGAGTACCAAAGAGGTATGGTCTCAGCTTCTTCAGGGACCAAACCACAGCAAAGGCCTCCCCTCTCAATGGCACTCCAACGCTGCTCCCTGGGGAGTAACCTCCTGCTAATGAAAGCAACAGGCTGGTCAAGGCCATCTTCATTTGTTTGGGACAAAACAGCCCCTATCCCATGTTCAGAGGCATCTGTCTGCACAATGAACTGCTTGGAGTAATCTGGAGCTTTTAGAACTGGTGCTGTGCACATTGCTTGTTTCAGGGTGTCAAAGGCCTGTTGGCATTCTACAGTCCAGTTTACCTTCTTGGGCATTTTCTTGGAGGTGAGTTCTGTGAGGGCTGTCACAATGGATCCATATCCCTTCACAAACCTCCTATAGTACCCAGTCAAGCCAAGGAATGCCCTGACTTGAGTCTGGGTTTTTGGAGCTGCCCAGTCCAGAATAGTCTGGATCTTAGGCTGGAGTGGCTGAACTTGGCCTCCACCTACAAGGTGTCCCAAGTAAACCACAGTTCCCTGCCCTATCTGGCATTTGGATGCCTTGATAGAGAGGCCTGCTGATTGCAGAGCCTTCAAAACCTTCTTCAGGTGGACCAGGTGATCCTGCCAGTTGGAGCTAAAGACAGCAATATCGTCAAGATAAGCTGCACTGAAGGACTCCAAGCCAGCAAGGACTTGATTCACCAACCTTTGGAAGGTGGCAGGGGCATTCTTTAAACCAAAGGGCATAACAGTGAACTGATAATGCCCATCAGGTGTGGAGAATGCGGTCCTTTCTTTTGCTCCAGGGGCCATTTTGATTTGCCAGTACCCTGCTGTTAAGTCAAAGGTACTTAAGAAGTTGGCAGCCCCTAATTTATCAATCAGCTCATCAGCTCTAGGAATGGGATGGGCATCTGTCTTGGTGACAGAATTAAGTCCTCTGTAGTCCACACAAAACCTCATCTCTCTCTTTCCATCTTTGGTGTGAGGTTTGGGGGCTAAGACCACTGGGCTAGCCCAGGGGCTGTCAGAGTGCTCAATTACTCCCAATTCCAGCATCTTGTGGACTTCCACCTTGATGCTTTCCTTAACTTGGTCAGACTGTCTGAATATTTTGTTTTTGACAGGCATGCTGTCTCCTGTGTCCACATCGTGGGTACACAGGTGTGTCTGACCAGGGGTTAGGGAAAAGAGCTCAGCAAACTGCTGCAGGACCTTCCTACAGTCAGATTGCTGTTGGCTAGAGAGGGTGTCTGAATAGATCACTCCATCCACTGAGCCATCTTTAGGGTCTGATGAGAGGAGATCAGGGAGAGGCTCACTCTCAGCTTCCTGGTCCTCATCTGTTACCATCAACAGATTCACATCAGCCCTGTCGTGGAAGAGCTTTAGGCGGTTCACATGGATCACCCTCTTGGGGCTCCTGCAAGTGCCTAGGTCCACCAGGTAGGTGACCTGATTCTTCTTCTCTAGGATTGGGTAAGGGCCACTCCATCTGTCCTGAACTGCCCTGGGAGCCACAGGCTCCAAAACCCAAACTTTCTGCCCTGGTTGAAATTCAACCATTGCAGCCTTTTGGTCATACCAAAACTTCTGGAGCTGTTGGCTGGCCTCAAGGTTTTTGCTTGCCTTTTCCATGTACTCTGCCATCCTTGAGCGAAGGCCAAGTACATAGTCCACTATGTCTTGTTTAGGCTCATGAAGAGGTCTCTCCCAGCCTTCTTTAACAAGAGCAAGTAGTCCCCTTGCAGGGTGGCCAAACAGAAGTTCAAAGGGTGAGAACCCTACTCCCTTCTGGGGCACCTCTCTGTAAGCGAAAAGCAGGCATGGCAGGAGGACATCCCATCTCCTTTTGAGTTTTTCTGGGAGCCCCATGATCAGGCCTTTTAATGTCTTGTTGAATTTCTCAACAAGGCCATTAGTTTGTGGATGATAGGGTGTAGTGAATTTATAAGTCACTTCACACTCATTCCACATGTGTTTCAGGTATGCTGACATGAAGTTGGTACCTCTGTCAGACACCACCTCCTTAGGGAAGCCCACTCTGGTAAAGATACCAATGAGGGCCTTGGCTACTGCAGGGGCAGTAGTCGACCTAAGGGGAATAGCTTCAGGATACCTAGTAGCATGATCCACTACTACTAGGATGTACATATTTCCTGAGGCTGTGGGAGGTTCAAGTGGACCCACTATGTCCACACCCACTCTTTCAAAGGGGACCCCCACCACTGGAAGTGGAATGAGGGGGGCCTTTGGATGTCCACCTGTCTTACCACTGGCTTGACAGGTGGTACAGGAGACACAAAACTCCTTAACTTTCTGGGACATGTTGGGCCAGTAGAAGTGGTTGACTAACCTCTCCCACGTCTTGGTTTGTCCCAAATGCCCAGCAAGGGGAATATCCTGGGCTAAGGTCAGAATAAACTCTCTGAACTCCTGAGGCACTACCACTCTCCTAGTGGCACCAGGTTTGGGATCTCTTGCCTCAGTGTACAGGAGTCCATCTTCCCAATAGACCCTATGTGTTCCAGTTTTCTTGCCATTGGACTCTTCAGCAGCTTGATGCCTAAGGCCTTCAAGAGAGGGACAGGTTTCTTGTCCCTTACACAACTGCTCCCTTGAGGGTCCCCCTGGGCCTAAGAGCTCAACCTGATAAGGTTCCAACTCCATAGGCTCAGTTCCCTCAGAGGGCAGAACTTCTTCCTGAGAAGAGAGGTTCTCTTTTTGTTGTTGTGTTGCAGCTGGTTTCCCAGCTGACTTTCCTTTTCTCTTGGTAGGCTGGGCCCTTTTTCCAGACTCCAGCTCTACTTTTTCACCCTGTGCCTTGCACTGTGCCCTTGTCTTGACACACACCAGTTCAGGGATACCCAGCATGGCTGCATGGGTTTTGAGTTCTACCTCAGCCCATGCTGAGGACTCCAGGTCATTTCCAAGCAAACAGTCTACTAGGATATTTGAGGAGACCACCACCGGTTTCAGGCCATTGACCCCTCCCCACTCTAAAGTTACCATAGCCATGGGATGTACTTTAGTCTGATTGTCAGCGTTGGTGACTGGATAAGTTTGTCCAGTCAGGTATTGACCAGGGGAAACCAGTTTCTCTGTCACCATGGTGACACTGGCACCTGTATCCCTCAGGCCTTCTACACTTGTCCCATTAATTAAGAGCTGCTGCCTGTATTTTTGCATGTTAGGAGGCCAGGCAGCCAGCGTGAATAAATCCACCCCACCCTCAGAGACTAATGTAGCTTCAGTGTGACACCTGATTTGCTCTGGGCACACTGTTGATCCCACTTGGAGACTAGCCAATCCAGTGTTAGCTGGAGTGGAGTTAGAAATGGTTGTTTTCTTGGGACAGGCCTTGTCTCCAGTTTGGTGTCCAGGCTGATTACAGCTACGACACCAGGCCTTTTTGGGATCAAAGTTTTTACCCTTATACCCAAAATTGTTTTGTGAAGAGGCTCTGGGCTCACCCTCCTGTGCAGGTTTTTGGGGGCCTGTAGAAGACTCTTTACTATTTTTGGCTGTCTCACCACCCTTCCCCTGGGGAGGTTTTGTGACCCCTTTCTTTTGGTCACCCCCTGTGGAAGTCTTGGACACCCTAGTCTTGACCCAATGGTCCGCCTTCTTTCCCAATTCTTGGGGAGAAATTGGTCCTAGGTCTACCAAATGCTGATGCAGTTTATCATTGAAACAATTACTTAATAGGTGTTCTTTCACAAATAAATTGTACAGCCCATCATAATTACTTACACCACTGCCTTGAATCCAACCATCTAGTGTTTTTACTGAGTAGTCTACAAAGTCAACCCAGGTCTGGCTCGAGGATATTTGAGCCCCCCTGAATCTAATCCTATACTCCTCAGTGGAGAATCCAAAGCCCTCAATCAGGGTACCCTTCATGAGGTCATAAGATTCTGCATCTTTTCCAGAGAGTGTGAGGAGTCTATCCCTACACTTTCCTGTGAACATTTCCCAAAGGAGAGCACCCCAGTGAGATTTGTTCACTTTTCTGGTTACACAAGCCCTCTCAAAAGCTGTGAACCACTTGGTGATGTCATCACCATCTTCATATTTAGTTACAATCCCTTTAGGGATTTTCAACATGTCAGGAGAATCTCTGACCCTAGTTATGTTGCTGCCACCATTGATGGGTCCTAGGCCCATCTCTTTTCTTTCCCTTTCTATGGCTAGGATCTGTCTCTCCAAAGCCAATCTTTTGGCCATCCTGGCTAACAGGAGGTCATCTTCACTGAGGCTATCCTCAGTGATTCCAGAGGTGCTGGCCCCTCCTGTGAGGGAAGCAGCATCTCTGACTATTATGTTTGGAGTCAGGGATTGAGGGTCCCTGATCTCCCTAATTAGGACTGGGAGGGGGGAATTCTCCTCCAAGTCACTATCATCATCCTCTGGGTTGTCATCCTCAGAGGGGTTGGCTCTTTCAAATTCTGCAAAAAGCTCCTGGAGCTGTAGTTTGGAAGGTCTGGGGCCCATTGTTATTTTCTTTATTTTACAGAGTGACCTTAGCTCCCTCATCTTAAGATGGAGGTAAGGGGTGGTGTCGAGTTCCACCACATTCATCTCTGTACTAGACATTATGCTTCTAAAAGTTGGAATACTTTTTAAGAATCTAAAACTAGTTCTAGGTTCTAATTCAAACTTTCACAAACTTTTAAACTCTAAAAGAAATGCTAAACAGGATCTAACACAAGGCCCTAGCAGGTCTTTTAAGAATTTAGAAAAATAGCTCAAATTGCAAAAATCAATTTCTAATGACAATTTTTGGAATTTGTTGTGTGATCAGGTATTGGCCGAGTAGTCCAGCAAATGCAAAGTCTTGTACCCCACCGCTGATCCACCAATGTAGGAAGTTGGCTCTGTATGCACTATTTCAAAGTAAGGAATAGTATGCACAGAGTCCAAGGGTTCCCCTTAGAGGTAAGATAGTGGCAAAAAGAGATAATACTAATGCTCTATTTTGTGGTAGTGTGGTCGAGCAGTAGACTTATCAAAGGAGTAGTGTTAAGCATTTGTTGTACATACACACAGGCAATAAATGAGGAACACACACTCAGAGACAAATCCAGGTCAATAGGTTTTGTTATAGAAAATATATTTTCTTAGTTTATTTTAAGAACCACAGGTTCAAATTCTACATGTAATATCTCATTTGAAAGGTATTGCAGGTAAGTACTTTAGGAACTTTGAATAATTACAGTAGCATATATACTTTTCACATAAAACACAATCGGCTGTTTTAAAAGTGGACACAGTGCAATTTTCACAGTTCCTGGGGGGAGGTAAAGTATTGTTAGGTTTTGCAGGTAAGTAAACCACCTACGGGGTTAAGATTGGGGTCCAAGGTAGCCCACCGTTGGGGGTTCAGAGCAACCCCAAAGTTACCACACCAGCAGCTCAGGGCCGGTCAGGTGCAGAGTTCAAAGCGGTGCCCAAAACGCATAGGCTTCAATGGAGAGAAGGGGGTGCCCTGGTTCCAGTCTGCCAGCAGGTAAGTACCCGCGTCTTCGGACGGCAGACCAGGGGGGTTTTGTAGGGCACCGGGGGGGACACAAGTTCACACAAAAAGTACACCCTCAGCAGCACTGGGGCGGCTGGGTGCAGTGTAGAAACAAGCGTCGGGTTTCCAATGTAAATCAATGGGAGACCAAGGGGTCTCTTCAGCGATGCAGGCAGGCAAGGGGGGGGCTCCTCGGGGTAGTCACCCCCTGGGCAAGGGAGAGGGCCTCCTGGGGGTCACTCCTGCACTGAAGTTCCGATCCTTCAGGTGCTGGGGGCTGAGGGTGCAGGGTCTTTTCCAGCCGTCGGGATTTTAGAGTCAGGCAGTCGCGGTCAGGGGGAGCCTGGGGATTCCCTCTGCAGGCGTCGCTGTGGGAGTTCAGGGGGGACAACTTTGGTTACTCACAGTCTCGGAGTCGCCGGAGGGTCCTCCCTGAGGTGTTGGTTCTCCACCAGTCGAGTCGGGGTCGCCGAGTGCAGTGTTGCAAGTCTCACACTTCTTGCGGGGATTGCAGGGGTCTTTAAATCTGCTCCTCTAACAAAGTTGCAGTCTTTTTGGAGCAGGTCCGCTGTCCTCTGGAGTTTCTTGTTCCTCTTGAAGCAGGGCAGTCCTCTGAGGATTCAGAGGTCGCTGGTCCTTGAGAAAGCGTCGCTGGAGCAGGTTTCTTTAGAAGGCAGGAGACAGGCCGGTAGGACTGGGGCCAATGCAGTTGGTGTCTTCTTTCTTCTTCTGCAGGGGTTTTCAGCTCAGCAGTCTTCTTCGGTAAGTTGCAGGAATCTAAATTCTTAGGTTCAGGGGAGCCCTTAAATACTAAATTTAAGGGCATGTTTAGGTCTGGGCGGTTAGTAGCCAATGGCTACTAGCCCTGAGGGTGGGTACACCCTCTTTGTGCCTCCTCCCAAGGGGAGGGGGGTCACATTCCTATCCCTATTGGGGGAATCCTCCATCTGCAAGATGGAGGATTTCTAAAAGTTAGAGTCACTTCAGCTCAGGACACCTTAGGGGCTGTCCTGACTAGCCAGTGACTCCTCCTTGTTATTCTCATTATTTCCTCCGGCCTTGCTGCCAAAAGTGGGGCCGTGGCCGGAGGGGGCGGGCAACTCCACTAGCTGGAGTGCCCTGCGGTGCTGGAACAAAGGGGGTGAGCCTTTGAGGCTCACCGCCAGGTGTTACAGCTCCTGCCTGGGGGAGGTGTTAGCATCTCCACCCAGTGCAGGCTTTGTTACTGGCCTCAGAGTGACAAAGGCAGTCTCCCCATGGGGCCAGCAACATGTCTCGAGTGTGGCAGGCTGCTAGAACCAGTCAGCCTACACAGGTAGTTGGTTAAGGTTTCAGGGGGCACCTCTAAGGTGCCCTCTGGGGTGTAGTTTACAATAAAATGTACACTGGCATCAGTGTGCATTCATTGTGCTGAGAAGTTTAATACCAAACTCCCCAGTTTTCAGTGTAGCCATTATGGTGCTGTGGAGTTCGTGTTTGACAGACTCCCAGACCATATACTCTTATGGCTACCCTGCACTTACAATGTCTAAGGTTTTGCTTAGACACTGTAGGGGCACAGTGCTCATGCACTGGTCCCCTCACCTATGGTATAGCGCACCCTGCCTTAGGGCTGTAAGGCCTGCTAGAGGGGTGACTTATCTATACTGCATAGGCAGTGTGAGGTTGGCATGGCACCCTGAGGGGAGTGCCATGTCGACTTACTCGTTTTGTTCTCACCAGCACACACAAGCTGGCAAGCATTGTGTCTGTGCTGAGTGAGGGGTCCCCAGGGTGGCATAAGCTATGCTGCAGCCCTTAGAGACCTTCCCTGGCATCAGGGCCCTTGGTACCAGGGGTACCAGTTACAAGGGACTTACCTGGATGCCAGGGTGTGCCAATTGTGTAAAACAAAAGTACAGGTTAGGGAAAGAACACTGGTGCTGGGGCCTGGTTAGCAGGCCTCAGCACACTTTCAATTCAAAACATAGCATCAGCAAAGGCAAAAAGTCAGGGGGTAACCATGCCAAGGAGGCATTTCCTTACAATTGATCATTTCTACTGAGAACTTTCAAATTTCTTCTCAAGAAAATATTCCTGTAAGGACTGTCACAAAAGGAGAACAGAGCAGCTGGGTGGTCCTCGGTCTCACGGATCACTATTTGGACTATAGCAAAACATTGGTGATCTTGTTTTGATAGTGGGATAGTGCAATTTTTCTTGACCTCATTCATATGAATATATTATGATTCAATAAATAATAATTTGTGATGTTATAAAAAGAAATACGCCTTCTTTCATTCCTGTATTCTACACAATATATTTAATGCGGTTTTACCATTTTGAGTATTCTTTATTTTGGAGCAGCTTCTTTTACCACATACCCTTAAATATGTAACTAAGTTGAATTTTCTCCTTCAGGAGACAGTTTGTGTTCTGTACGTATGTACCCAGTCTCCTGTGGGATTATTGAGTTGCCCTATTATGTTGTAATTAAATCTTAATGCAGAGCATGAGCCAATGGGAGTTGTACGCTTCTGCGCAGCCGTGTATTTTTTAGCCCTGGAAAACCCCACAAAGAGGGGATTGTCCACCTAATGGTCTCTGATACGATCTATGTAGAAGCCGAGTGCTCTTTTGGGGTCCAAGTAATGGAGTCCCTCCTCTTCTTTAGAGGGGTGAGGCAGAGTATAGTCTGCCCGCAGGGCGATAGTTTGACAGACGTGGAACAGCATCACAACTTTCAGTAGAACCAATGCCCTAGTTCGCAAATGGTGGATAAACACTCAGAGCCTGAAGCTCCTCATACACCGTGCTGAGGTGATGGCAACTAGGAGCACTGTTTTGAAGGTGAGGAGCCATATCGGTCAGCTGTCGAAAGGCTTGAATTGGGTACACATAAAATAAATAAGGACAAGATTGAGATTCCATTAAGGCATCACAGAAAGAGAAGGGGGAAACAGATGCTGCAGCACTTTCAAGTACTTCATCACAACCGTTTATTTAAAAAAAGAGGGCTGATCAGGCAATCGCATGGCCGAAAGATTATCTTAACAATGCCCAATGCCTTGCAAGGCAAGGGAAAAGTCAAACAGGACATCAGAAAATTGGGCCTGCAGAGGGTCAATTTGGTGTGCGCTGCAAAAACCATAAACTTTTCCCAGTGACAGGTGTATACTGTCTTAGTCAAGGCACATCTGGTTGCCAAGATGACATCCACTACCTTCGGAGGGAGGTCGAAAGCCTCAGGGTGTAACTGCTACTAGTGATCCATTAGACCAGATAGAGGAGTTTGTCCTCCCTGGTGTTCAAAGAGCCAGTCAGGTGATTCACCACCAGGAAGAATCCTTGACTGTCCAGCCATTTCCAGAGGTGCAAAGGCTCCTGGCACAGGGCCCGTTACTCCACCCTGTTTGTTACAGTACCACATGTTGGTGGTGTGATGGTCATAAGGAAGGCTTTCAGCACCACATGGATGGCCCTCTGCTCCAGAAGGCTGATATGGAGCCAGAGATCTCTGATCTACACCTATCCCAGGTGGCAGACCCAACCCAGATGTGACATATCAGTCACCACTGTCAGCTCTGGGTGGGGAAAGGAGAAGGGTCTGCTGTTTGCCCAATAGTGGTCCACTATCCACCAGTGCAGAGCTTTCACAATCGCCTCTGAATTCTGGACTTGGTCAGAGAGGACTCCTTGATGTTGGGCACACTGGGATTCAGATCCCACTGCAGTGCAAACATCTGCCACCTGGCATGCTCGACTAGCAGGACAGAGGAAGTCATCAGTCACAGAAGCCTCAGAATAGACCTCACTGAAATCCAGGACAGAGAATGGACTATCTGGATCATAGCCTGAATTTTCTGGACTCTCTTTCCCAGGGGAAGGGCATAAAACAGAACCATATCCAGAATGGCTCTGATGGAGGGGAGGGCCTAAAGAATCAGGTTTGAATTTGACTCGTTGATAGTGAACCCCAGGATTGACAGGTTTGCCGTGGTATGGAGGTGGTTGATGACTGCCTGGGGCGAGCCCACCATCTACAGCAAGGCATCAAAGTAGGGGAAGACTGACATCCCTCATTGTTGAAGATGTGCTGCCACCTCCATCACATTAATGAACACCCGATGAGTGATGTATCCAAAGGGGAGCAGAGCGAATTGAAAATGCTTCTGTCCTACCACGAACTGCAGGTAAGCTGATGGGCCGGCACGACAGGTATGTCAATTTATGAACCCTGCAGGTCTAACGCCACCATCCAGTCTCCAGGATTACAGGCAAACAAGACCAGGACGAGGGTGAGAATTCTGAATTTCTCCTTCCAGAGGAAGACGTTGAAAGTCCAGACCAAAGACCGCTGCTCACATCTAGCCCAGAAGGAGGGGCATGCAGTATTGCATGCTTTTAGGCGCTTTGTTCTACCGGCGGCACAGTACGCCAATCCTGCTACCTTTGCCCTTAGGGTGGGACTACGTTCCCCCAGCAGTTTACATCTAGCCCAGGTAGATGGACACGCCGCATCTTGCATATTTAAACGCTTTGTTCTACCTACAGTGCAGGAAGCTGACTCTGCTGCTTTTGTCGCTTCAGTGGGACTACATCTCCCAGCAGCCCACATCTAGCTCTGGAAAAGGGGCATGCCACATTGTGCTTTTGTTTTTTAAATTATCTTTTTATTGGCATTTAGAAAACAAAAAAAAACACAATAAGAAGTCAGCTAGAATCCCTTTACAGTTGTCAGCGTATATCCGCCCCATCCCACAATAGAATACATAATACACAGAAACTCCATCAAAATCTCCACCAACACCAACGACACCCTAGACACCGCAGAGCACCTACACTTTCAGGTATACATCAATGCCAACACCACTAAGAGGAACCCTCATCTACAGACCACCAGGACCCCACCACCCCCCCATTCTGACATCATCGCCGACACTATCAGCTCCCACGCCCTCACCTCCACAGACTACCTACTCCTTGGTGACCTTAACTTTCACCTGGAAAGCACCCACGACTGCAACTCCACAGCCCTGCTGGACAACCTTGCAAACATCGGCCTCAAGCAGCTGGTCACCTCACCCACCCACTCAGCCGAAGGTGGCATTGAAAATTATAAAAAAAATATATTTAAAGTATTTTCATTTTGAAAGTGTGTACTATTAAATAATAATGTATTGTTAATATATTTTTAGTTTACAATACAGACGCCATCTTCACCCCCAGCACTCACACCACCGAACTCCACTGGACTGACCACCACTGCGTCCATTTCTCCTTCCTGAAACCCACTACCCACCACCACCAACATCCTACCCCCTACCGCAAATGGAACAAGATCTCCAAAGAACTGATCTCCAACCTCGCACAAGCTCCACCTCCCAGTACCAATGACCCCAACGCCACCACCCTAAACCTCACGCCAAGCGCTAGATAACCGCTAGACTAAATCTTACTTCTTTTTGATGCTAGTAGAGCCTTCAGCGATGATACCCGATCCAAGGATGGGGGGAGGTTGGGGGGGGAGAACCTGAAGATGGCGACTAAGCGCAGAAGCTTCAAGGGAGAGAGTATGTGTAAGGAAATGCCTCCTTGGCATGGTTGCCCCCTGACTTTTTGCCTTTGCTGATGCTATGTTTACAATTGAAAGTGTGCTGAGGCCTGCTAACCAGGCCCCAGCACCAGTGTTCTTTCCCTAAACCTGTACTTTTGTATCCACAATTGGCAGACCCTGGCATCCAGATAAGTCCCTTGTAACTGGTACTTCTAGTACCAAGGGCCCTGATGCCAAGGAAGGTCTCTAAGGGCTGCAGCATGTCTTATGCCACCCTGGAGACCTCTCACCCAGCACAGACACACTGCTTGCCAGCTTGTGTGTGCTAGTGAGGACAAAACGAGTAAGTCGACATGGCACTCCCCTCAGGGTGCCATGCCAGCCTCTCACTGCCTATGCAGTATAGGTAAGACACCCCTCTAGCAGGCCTTACAGCCCTAAGGCAGGGTGCACTATACCATAGGTGAGGGTACCAGTGCATGAGCATGGTACCCCTACAGTGTCTAAACAAAACCTTAGACATTGTAAGTGCAGGGTAGCCATAAGAGTATATGGTCTGGGAGTCTGTCAAACACGAACTCCACAGCACCATAATGGCTACACTGAAAACTGGGAAGTTTGGTATCAAACTTCTCAGCACAATAAATGCACACTGATGCCAGTGTACATTTTATTGTAAAATACACCACAGAGGGCACCTTAGAGGTGCCCCCCGAAACTTAACCGACTGTCTGTGTAGGCTGACTAGTTCCAGCAGCCTGCCACACCAGAGACATGTTGCTGGCCCCATGGGGAGAGTGCCTTTGTCACTCTGAGGCCAGTAACAAAGCCTGCACTGGGTGGAGATGCTAACACCTCCCCCAGGCAGGAACTGTGACACCTGGCGGTGAGCCTCAAAGGCTCACCCCTTTGTCACAGCCCAGCAGGGCACTCCAGCTTAGTGGAGTTGCCCGCCCCCTCCGGCCACGGCCCCCACTTTTGGCGGCAAGGCTGGAGGGAACAAAGAAAGCAACAAGGAGGAGTCACTGGCCAGTCAGGACAGCCCCTAAGGTGTCCTGAGCTGAAGTGACTCTAACTTTTAGAAATCCTCCATCTTGCAGATGGAGGATTCCCCCAATAGGGTTAGGATTGTGACCCCCTCCCCTTGGGAGGAGGCACAAAGAGGGTGTACCCACCCTCAGGGCTAGTAGCCATTGGCTACTAACCCCCCAGACCTAAACACGCCCTTAAATTTAGTATTTAAGGGCTACCCTGAACCCTAGAAAATTAGATTCCTGCAACTACAAGAAGAAGGACTGCCTAGCTGAAAACCCCTGCAGAGGAAGACCAGAAGACGACAACTGCCTTGGCTCCAGAAACTCACCGGCCTGTCTCCTGCCTTCCAAAGATCCTGCTCCAGCGACGCCTTCCAAAGGGACCAGCGACCTCGACATCCTCTGAGGACTGCCCCTGCTTCGAAAAGACAAGAAACTCCCGAGGACAGCGGACCTGCTCCAAGAAAAGCTGCAACTTTGTTTCCAGCAGCTTTAAAGAACCCTGCAAGCTCCCCGCAAGAAGCGTGAGACTTGCAACACTGCACCCGGCGACCCCGACTCGGCTGGGGGCGATCCAACACCTCAGGAGGGACCCCAGGACTACTCTAAGACTGTGAGTACAAAAACCTGTCCCCCCTGAGCCCCCACAGCGCCGCCTGCAGAGGGAATCCCGAGGCTTCCCCTGACCGCGACTCTTTGAATCCTAAGTCCCGACACCTGGGAGAGACCCTGCACCCGCAGCCCCCAGGACCTGAAGGACCGGACTTTCACTGGAGGAGTGACCCCCAGGAGTCCCTCTCCCTTGACCAAGTGGGGGTTTCCCCGAGGAACCCCCCCCTTGCCTGCCTGCAGCGCTGAAGAGATCCCTAGATCACCCATTGACTTCCATTACAAACCCGACGCTTGTTTCTACACTGCACCCGGCCGCCCCCGCGCTGCTGAGGGTGAAATTTCTGTGTGGGCTTGTGTCCCCCCCGGTGCCCTACAAAACCCCCCTGGTCTGCCCTCCGAAGACGCGGGTACTTACCTGCAAGCAGACCGGAACCGGGGCACCCCCTTCTCTCCATTCTAGCCTATGTGTTTTGGGCACCACTTTGAACTCTGCACCTGACCGGCCCTGAGCTGCTGGTGTGGTGACTTTGGGGTTGCTCTGAACCCCCAACGGTGGGCTACCTTGGACCAAGAACTAAGCCCTGTAAGTGTCTTACTTACCTGGTTAACCTAACAAATACTTACCTCCCCTAGGAACTGTGAAAATTGCACTAAGTGTCCACTTTTAAAACAGCTATTTGTGAATAACTTGAAAAGTATACATGCAATTTTGATGATTTGAAGTTCCTAAAGTACTTACCTGCAATACCTTTCGAATGAGATATTACATGTAGAATTTGAACCTGTGGTTCTTAAAATAAACTAAGAAAAGATTTTTCTATATAAAAACCTATTGGCTGGATTTGTCTCTGAGTGTGTGTACCTCATTTATTGTCTATGTGTATGTACAACAAATGCTTAACACTACTCCTTGGATAAGCCTACTGCTCGACCACACTACCACAAAATAGAGCATTAGTATTATCTCTTTTTGCCACTATCTTACCTCTAAGGGGAACCCTTGGACTCTGTGCATGCTATTCCTTACTTTGAAATAGCACATACAGAGCCAACTTCCTACAGTATGACATCAAGAGAGGCTGGATTAGACGCCAACTAGTCGGAGAATCAATACCCCCTCCCCCTCCCAAAAAAAATAAACAAACTGAGAAGAAGGACTACTACTTTACAGGAGAATTCCGGACCCAACCACTAGATGGTGGAATGCCTGAATGTCAGGACCTTTCAAGCCTTTGATAGATCCTGCTCATCGCATATTTTCCCTTTAAAGTGTTTCAAGTACGGCAGGGCTCGTCATGGAGTATGACTTTTTAATATACACATGTACCCCTTGGCAGATATTGTACTGAAATACAGTATTTCTACTGTACCTTATGCCGATGACACCCAACTGGTATTCTCCCTCATTCCTGGATGCGATATCCCCCCTCCCCCCCACCTCCCTCATTGGGACCTTGTTTGGAGGGAATAGCAAATTGGATGGCAAAGCCCTGCCTCAAACTGAATGGAGATAAAACTGAGCTCATGATACTAGGCAACAACATAACCCCCCCAGCTGGACTTAGGTTGGCAGAATTGCTTGGGCACACCTCTTGCGCCCTAGTCTGGGAAGTTTGGCTGGACAAATTATTAGGTATGGAAGTCCAGACAACCAAACTCTCTGCCAGCTGTTATAGCATTATCAGAATGGTTTGCAAAATATTACACCTGCTCTCCCTCCTTTCTAGAAAGCTTGTCGTCTTGGCATTCATTCTTTCCCGCTTGGAATACGAGAATTTGCTATGCCTGAGAGCACCAAAAGCTGTAATAAAAAAATCTGCTAGTGGTGCATAACTCTGTTGCCCGAGTTTTGCTTGATGATCCCAGACGCAACTCTGCCAAACACGACCTGGCCATCCTTCATTGGCTACTTGTCGAGCAGATGGTTCAATTTAAAGCCCTATGCATAGCACATGGAGAAATAAAGGCCCTTCAATTCTCCGACTGATGATTTCACTCTACACGCCAAGCAGAACCTCTAGCTGGAACCGTAGTAAATTGGGCGTTGGTGGATCTATTTGAAGAGCGAGAAGTAGAGTATGGTCTTTCAGCTACAATGTGGCTAAGCTATGGAACAACATCTCCCATAAAATACAACTCATTGAAAATGAACTGAAGTTTCTGAAACTTCTAAAAACTTGACTGTTCGACAAATAAAACCCTCTGAGTGAAGTGGTGTAGTCTATGGTGTGCGGCCAGTGCTAGGATGCCTAAGGATAGCCATGTGCTTTAGAAATGTGCCTATAATAGGTCAGAATGCACAGCATGTGTATTCAAAAACAATTCACGCTGCAAAACTTTTTTGTATGCTGTTGAACACACCAAAACATTAACTATAAACCTCTTAGAACCAAGACTGTCAAGAGCCGGGCAATACACCTATATGTGTGATTCTTTTTTTTGTGCCAAACTCCACTAGACTTTACAAGGAGAGTAAGGTTTTTGCCTAGTGATTAATGTAGGAGTAATTTATTGGCAGTGCTCATCTAATCCCCGAAGCAACTATTAGTCTGACTAACGAGAATTTTCATAGTAGATGAATGGGGGATTAGGGGAAGCTCTATTAAATACAGGGATGTGAAAAGCAGAGGATAACTCAGCTGAGTTAGGAAAGCCCAAGAAGCAAGACAAACATGCAGCTGAAAATTGCACATTAGATGAGATAGAGGTCTTAACTGAGGAAGTGGAGGTCCTGTTAAGGACTAAGGAGAAAGGGAGTAAGATGCTAAAGAATAAAAGGTAAACAGGGGGATATTAAGACTTACTTAACTAAATCACTCACAAGGAAAAGTGAGGTTTCATTGTCTAGTGCAACAAGTGCACCAAGACAGCGCTAAGGATATAACAAGCAAACGTTTGACTGAGTATGCATGACAGGAAGAAGGGTGAAAGGCCAATGACCTCATAATTTAGCACAATAATTTAGTGGTTAATGTGGAGTGCAAGAACAGATTCCAACCCCTGGGAGTAACGGAGGGTGTTGTGATCGCTGCTATTTCTGTATAAAGTGACCCTGCACTTGCTATCCATTACCAACAACTGGTGGGTGGCGAGGTCGAGGCACAGCTAAATTACCTGAAAGCAGAGATAGTAGGGTTACAAAAATGCTATCACCATGCTTGCACAAATATTAACTGGAAAAATAGATAAACTGCGCAAATTATTATTTAACCTTACTAAGGAGGGACGGAATAGTCCTACTAGTAGCGTGAAGCAAAAATCACCTTGCTAGTGATACTTAGAACAAGTTATCACTTTTCCAACACAGCAGTGAGAACCGCCCTTGGGATACCATAGTAAACAGAGGTAATACTAAACAACCTGGCAGTGATCATAAGAGATGGGACAAAAGCCCCCACTTCCCAGAAGCACAAGGTATTCCCAGGGAATTAAGATGAGCACAGATAATTTTGTAAGACCGATAAAACAGACAACCAGTCGATCCTGAATGAAAAGACATTGCTCCGCGGTTCTTTGCACATAGGGAGAAGGTTGCTAGTGGCATTTAGGCAAAGAAATCTTTATGATAAATGTGCCAAAGTTGCTGCTCAGAACTCTAGCTTTCTTTTGTACATAGACTTTATTGATTTTAATATATCAACACAGCGGAACGGCATCAACTATGGGAAGACACCCTTCCATATAGTTATGCCACTCATGAACAGATTATAGAACATCCGCCAAACTTCAACCCCCAACTCCCTTCCTCAGCCAGTGAAGCATTCAATCCACTAGTAGCTTTTATTGAGTCTAATGTCTCCTATAGCAGCGAAGTCTACTGCGAGCTCAACTAGTCGTCTGAGTGGCTAGGGAAGGCCGCACAGAGTAATTCTAGATGCTACATGTGACTACACGTGCATCAGCTGTTGGTGATATCTGGGGTGTATCTTCTCAGCCAGGTAAGGTTGTTGGTGACCTTCGCTGTGAAGAAGACTGAGTTCTTCAGACTGTTGATAATAACTCCCCAGGCCTGGCCTGTTTCCATCCGGCCTATTCCCCTCTGTGCTTCCCGTAGAGATAGGGTGCCCTCTGCATCCGCCCATCTCCCCAATTCCCTGTGCCATGCTAAGAGGCTCGGGCCTCGAGGGTTTTTCCAGTGCAGAGTAAGCTCACCCTTAGCCAGGATTAGGCCCAAATCTTGAAATTTACAGACACTTTTGTTTTGGAAGTGTGTGGCAAACTAGTGTGCTGGTGCTACAGGGACCTCTATGTTGACTAGTGTCCTCAGCTCTCGGGTAACTCCTGCACAGTAAGATGTAAGGGGAGTATGAGCCCATACAATATGAAAGAAGGCAGCCCTTTACATCTAGAACAAGTGGCATCAGTCACAGCAAAAAAAGCTGTTAATTCTGCCTGGAGAGAGGTAAGGTCTATGCAGGATATAGAAACTGATTAATTATACCTAGCATTCCCAGGCACCTTGGCCCTTTTCCGGGATCAGGGGTCCGGTATCGGTCTGCCAGAAAGTTCTATGCGCCTCCAGGGGCGTTTTGTTGCCCAGAAGTCTTGAAAGTAGAGAATTATTAACCAACAAAATTATTCACTAGTTGCGGCATGTTCGCAAATGTAGAGCAGTAATACGGAAGGACACTACTGCTGTAAAACGTTACACAAATAGTATAGCGGTACAGACTATATTGGTGTAAGATTTGTTGCCAATTAAAAAATTGAGGGCTGAATGGGCTTCATGCTCAGAACAACAGTAACTAATGGTTCAAATATTTGCATAAAACTGAACGCACCTTACGATACACTCCCAGATAGTCTGAACGGCACAGATCTGTTTAATGAGGCTCGAGAGATTCGAGCAGAAAGATTCTGCTCATCAGCGGCTTCCGATATAGTCTATCAGGCCTGTGGCATAAAACGGGTGGTAACCATTCTCCAACTTAAATTTCAGAGGAGTTAAATGTTTCAAATAACCAGTAAAGTACATGTGTAGCTGGTGATGGTCCCTGGGATCGCAAAAGAGGGCAGTTAACCCATACGGCAAATGCACAGACCTTCCCTTGTCTAAAACTTCAATTGTCAGGTTGGGAGTACCAGTTAAACTAATGCCATTGAACTTGTCCGGTCACCAGTCAAAGCGCAATGATTGAGAGTGGGGGGAAATTACGGATAATCATCATATTACCTCCTACAGGAAACCTGGTCCATTGAACCAGTGGAAAGACCAGGCTATCTTTCACTTCACATTAATTCCACCCATGCTAGCTCTGTGAGAGCCTTGGGGGTTTATTTATCTGGTTAAAAACTACGATTCAGCAGAAGGTTAAAGTTTTAGACTCTGTATCGATTGACTTATTGGAGGTTATTCTAAACCTTCAGAGTACCTCTCTGTACAGACTTACAGCTGTGGTAAATATATACATACGCAAAGTCTCACATAATACCGAATCGCTTACAGTATATGCCTTACAAACTTTGCTTTAAGTTATATATCACAATCGGCCTGTGATCATAGCTGGGAATTGTAATCGGAAATTTGAACTCTTCGAGCCCTTTTGATCTTTGTTGCCCGTAGAAGACGAGGAGGAAGGAGTACCTGAACTTTCAACCAAGTCATTTAAAAAAAAAAAATGGTCAAAAGTGGCTAGTTAACTTTTTCACCTGTCTTTGGAATATGGATTGAAAGCTGCAAAGGGGCGTAACAAATCTGACCACAGAGTGAACCAAGGATTTCAGAGGCTTTTGGAGATTAATTGCCACCGGAAATAGGTCGAGGCTATTTCAAACTGACTCTCACGTTCCGGTACAGCAATGGGTATGACATTTTTCTACTCTCTATGATATTAAGGACAACTTTAAGACAGGATCTCACCTAGGCAATGAACATAGCTTAATCCGTCTCTGAATGCAACCAACTGGCCTCAAAACGTCTACAATTGGTTTTACTCTTAACGAAAATGAGTCAACTCTCAAACATATGAAAAGAGAAAAAGCATCAGCCCCTGATGGCATCCCAGGAGACTTACTCCATTCAGAGCCTTATTTCGACACATTTAGCAATGTCATAGCTAACAGTGAGGAAATCTCCAGGTTGTGGTGTGGGGCTATCATTGTCTCAATTCACAAGGGGTCAAAAGAGAATCCTGCAAATTATAGGCCCTTTAGTCTCATTGATAGTAGTTAGAAAATATTTTGCAGGCAAGCCCTCTCCCGGCTGCAGGGATGGATGAGTGAACATCAGGCTTTCTTCTGGGATAAAAATTAGTATCCTTGGCCAGATGTTTCATTTTACAACTTTGGAAGTACATTTCCCTAAAAAATAAAAAATATAATCTGTATGTAGCCTTCATGGATACGAGGGATGCCTTCGATTTGGTACCTAGTAACTGCTATGGGAGATACTAAACCAGTATGGCATACCAGAAGACCTTTCACAAATGCTGCTTCAACTACACACAGGCACCTATGCACAAGTCAAATGGAATGCCCAAGGAGAGCTGACCAACAGGATTCCCATGAAACCTGAGGGGGTTGACAGAATAATTCTCATCAAGGCTATGACCCTTTACATTTGTTTCAGAAATGACACGCTGCCACATAAGGTGTTTACAGCAAAGTGGGACAAGAATAGAGACACATTAGGGCAGCGCCCTTTCTGTCCTAATATTTTGGAAACAGAAGAACATTTTTTATTTTTCTGATCTAGCTATAACAAGCCAAGATCTAAGTGGATTCCTCCTCTAGGTAGGTCCCTGGGTGTAAGGCAATATCCGGAGGCCTAACGTCTATTAAAATATGATATAGCAGAGCAGATTGGCTTCTCTCTATCAAGGATTTTACATTGAGTCTGCCATTTAAGATCTAGTTCTGTGAAGTAACGTGTTGTACCGAGGTCTACGTTGCAATCCTGTCTAGAGGCTACAAATTAGGACTCCAAAAATACCTATCATTAAACTATCTGCTGTGCACGTTATCTGGGGAGATAAACCCTGGCTTACCTAGCCTTGCGTGATTGTGTTGGGAGCCACAGTGGACCTCTACAGGAGGTTTTATTGTTAACTTACACCAGAACATTGCTCACAGATGAAGTTTAATTACAAAGCGCATGAGACCCTGTGGGATTTGTGCAATTTACATATAAAATGTGTTTACGACCCATATGGCTCTTGATCAAACCTAGCAAAGTCTGTTTAGTAGGTTCCTCAGATGAGGTGGGATCTTTAAAGAACTGATACAAAACCGGTAGTTGATAGGAATGCAGATGGTACCCCTCAGGCAGTGTAAACAGTCTACAGGGGCAAACTGATCTAGCAAATGACAGCACACTTAAGGTCCATTGAGTGATAGATCTTAGGCTCAGTTTATCTTATAGAATTTTGCATTGCTGGCACTAGATTTCCATATGTGGTCTCCTTGTTTGCACTATATCTACATGACCGCTACACTAGTCACTTTATAACTGTTTGGCTTTTTATGTTTGTAAGTCTGATGTTTTAGGAATTGTGATTCTTACATGACTGTTGCACTAGTCACTTTATAACTGTTTGGCTTTTTTTTTTTTTTTTTTTTAAACTTATATTGATGATCCTTGACGTTTTCTGGATGAATGGATGGACAAAGATGATGACAAAAGCAACATCAACAACACCTCCTCTGTCCTTCGTGGGCACCAGAAGGTTCTACTTCTGGCATTGGCACCCTCCCTAAAGTCCTTTTGCACAATGAAGAGATGGTGCTCCGTCAGTCGCTGGATGGATGATGAAAGGTGCGAGGTTAGGACACAGGAGGGAAACAGAGGGGTAAAGCATAACCTTTGTGAACAATCTGCAGGACCAATCTGTTCAATGTGTTTGACTTCCAACCTGGGTAGAATCAGTAGATTCTGCCTCCCACCAGGTGGCTGTGGCCTTGCATGGGTACACTAAAGAGGTTTGGCAGGTGGGGAGTCTTTTTTTTTGGGGGGGGGGGGGTGAACTGATGATTGAGCCGGAGGTGTTGTGTGGCACATCAGCCTCTCCAGCAAAACTACTTGGCAACCGGCTGGCAGTAAGGGATGCCTTAGCCAAAACCACCAAAGGAATGGTGCAATTGTTGTGGATGGCGAGACTGAGCAGAGAGGCCCAGAGAGCAAGCAGTAGTCCTACTCTTCTTAAACTGCTCAAAAGCAGAGCCAGCCTTGTCCCCAAACAGGTGAGTGCCGTCAAATGGCATGTCCAACAGGGAGGATTGATGGTCGCCCAAGAACCCTGTCAATTGCAGACACGTGTGGAGACAAATGCAACACTGGTGCCTCTAGCTTGCCCAATGGCGTCCATGGTGTCTAAGCAACAACAAATTGTGAACTTAGCCGCATCAGAACCATCCTCAATCACCTGTGAAAGACAGGGCTAAGGTCTTCCAGTACACCTAGGAGGACTTGTGCTACAGAGTCCAAAGGGCATGAGTGTAACAGCCCAACAAACAGGAGGCACTGATCATGTGCAGGGCCAACCTGGCCAATGAGAAGGGATGTTTCCATAATGTCTCCACTTGCTTTGACTTCCTACCAGGGGGAGGGGTAGGAAAATTGTTAGCATGTGTCTGGCTGGTGGAGCCCTGCACCAAAAGGCTCCGAGGAGAAGGGTTCTGCAACAAAAAGGCTGGGTCACCTGGAACAGGACAATGGCACTTGTCTATTTGGCTGTTAAATATGGGCCAGAACATGGATTGGCCCAAGTCCCTAGGAGCATATCTCTCAGGGCATCAGTGAAAGGGAGGAGGGGTTCAGAAGCAGTCTGGCCAGGCTGTAGGACCTTTGGCAGCATTCTAGTTTTCACCTCTATGGTGGTAAGCTGGAGGTCACGGACTTCAGCAGCCCTATGCATAACCATAACATAGAAACAGATATTTCCATGGCTGGGCCAGGAGGAGAGAAAATAGCTGTCTCTGAGAAGGTATCTAACCACTCAACTTCCTGCAGGTCCTCATATCATTAGCCCTTGGGCATATAACAGAGCAAACTCATCATCTTCGTCCTTATCAGAGTCTATGCCGAAGAGGGACTGCAATGAATGTTGCCTGCCGTTTTGAAGTTTGAGTCAGATCACCATTGCTTCGTCGTCAGAGAGGGCAATCGAACTGCCTCCTCGGGGGACAAGGTTAGTGTTGACGTACCCATGGACTGACATCAGAACTGAAGCAGAGGACAGAAGTGGCGCAGAGGACAGAAGTGGCACAGAGGGTCCAGCTGGAGTTGAGGCCGAACCCACTGGCAGCAGCCCACCTGAAAGGCCTCTCTGCTCCATGGTGCCTGAAGGCAAACCAGAGGGAGTCAGTAGAAAGCCAAGGAGTTGGAGCACAGCTGCACGGACCTCTTCAATCTCGTGCGGTGTGGCAGAAGGCCCCGGTAACTCGGATGGTGCCAAAACAAGCTGTGGAATTGGCTCCAAAGTCTTCTGACTGTGAGCGCAAATGTGGGAGCGAGATGGTTGGCACCGCCCACATGCTTTGTCAGGGGAGTGAAAATGGCACAAAGGAGCAGAACTCCGTTTCAATTTCTTGTATTTTTTGTGCTTGCCGCAGGACATAAACTGTGATGAAAACTGGCCTCTACAGCAGCTCAGACGACCACAGGAACTGGAGCGGGCCAGGATCGAGTCTTGGAACGGTCCCGATGCGACATCTTGTGCTCGGCGAGTAACTTTTACCTCATGCTCCCTGATGACCTTTATGTTAGTGAACACACAGTTTCCATAACTCTTGAAGTCATGGCTCGACACCAGGCATACCTGGTGGGATCTGACAAAGACATTTCCTTTTAACTGTCCTTATAGGGTTTAAAACCTGTTGCATTAGGGGGGAGACATACCTTACACTTTGAAAAAAAACATTATGTGAGAAAGGAAAAATCGAGGTAAGGGTCTCAGAGATGAGAAAAAGCACCAGTCCCACGTCTAGCCCCTTCGCTGCCAGGCCTTTTCCCCCTCCTGTGCCAAGCCTTTTTTTGGCTATTTAGGGCAGTTCACGCTTAGGCCCTCATAACTTTTTGTTCACATAAGCTACCCACGCCAAATTTGCGTCCTTTTTTCCAACATCCTAGGGATTCTAGAGGTACCCAGACTTTGTGGATTCCCCTGAAGGCGACCAAGAAATTAGCCAAAATACAGTGAAAATTTTTGTTTTTTTCAAATAAATGGGAAAAAAGGGCTGCAGAAGGCAGCTTGTGTTTTTTTCCCCTGAAAATGGCACTAACAAAGGGTTTGTGGTGGCAAGATCACCATCTTACCAGCTTTCAGGAACAGGCAGACGTGAATTGGAAAACCCAATTTTTCAATACAATTTTGACATTTTACTGGGACATACCCCATTTGTAAAAAAAATTGTGCTTTCAGCCTCCTTCCAGTTAGTGACCAAAATGGGTGAGAAACCAATGCTGGATCCCAGAAAACTAAACATTTCTGAAAGGTAGACAAAATTCTGAATTTAGCAAGGTGTCATTTGTGTAGATCCTACAAGTGTTTCCTACAGAAAATAACAGCTGAAATAAAAAAATATTGAAATTGAGGTGAAAAAAAACAGCCATTTTTCTCCACGTTTTACTCTAACTTTTTCCTGCGATGTCAGATTTTTTAAAGCAATATACCGTTACATCAGCTGGACTCTTCTTGTTGCGGGGATACATAGGGCTTGTAGGTTCATCAAGAACTCTAGGTACCCAGAGCCAATAAATGAGCTGCACCTTGCAATGGGTTTTTATTCTATACCGGGAATACAGCAATTCATTTGCTGAAATATAAAAAGTGAAAAAAAGGTATCAAGAAAACCTTTGTATTTCCAAAATGGCCACAAGATAAGGTGTTGAGAAGCAGTGGTTATTTGCACATCTCTGAATTCCGGGGTGCCCATACTAGCATGTGAATTACAGGGCATTTCTCAAATAGACGTCTTTTTTACACACTGCCTTACATTTGGAAGGAAAAAATGTAGAGAAAGACAAGGGGCAATAAAACTTGTTTTGCTATTCTGTATTCCCCCAAGTCTCCCGATAAAAATGGTACCTCACTTGTGTAGGTAGGCCTTTCGCCCACGAAAGGAAATGGCTCAAAACACAACGTGGACACATCACATTTTTTCACAGAAAACTGAGGTGTTTTTTGCAAAGTGCCTACCTGTGGATTTTGGCCTCTAGCTCAGTCGGCACCTGGGGAAACCTAGCAAACCAGTGCATTCTTGAAAACTAGACACCTAGGGGAATTCAAGATGGGGTGACTTGTGGGGCTCTGACCAGGTTCTGTTACCCAGAATCTTTTGCAAACCTCAAAATGTGACCAAAAAAACACTTTTTCCTCTCATTTCGGTGACAGAAAGTTCTGGAATCTGAGAGGAGCCACAAATTTCCTTCCACCCAGCGTTCCCCCAAGTCTCCTGGTAAAAATGGTACCTCACTTGTGTGGACAGGCCTAGCGCCCACGAAAGGAAATGGCCCAAAACACAACGTGGACACATCAAATTTTTTCACAGAAAACAGTACCTACCTGTGGATTTTGGCCTCTAGCTCAGCCGGCACCTGGGGAAACCTAGCAAACCAGCGCATTTTTTAAAACTAGAAACCTAGGGGAATCCAAGATGGGGCGACTTGTGGGGCTCTGACCAGGTTCTGTTACCCAGAATCCTTTGCAAACCTCAAAATTAGGACAAAAAAATACTTTTTCCTCTCATTTCGGTGAAGAGAAAGTTCTGGAATCTGAGAGGAGTCACAAATTTCCTTCCACCCAGCGCTCCCCCAAGTCTCCCGATAAAAATGGTACCTCACTTGTGTGGGTAGGCCTAGCGCCCACGAAAGGAAATGGCCCAAAACACAACGTGGACACATCACATTTTTTCACAGAAAACAGAGGTATTTTTTGCAAAGTGCCTACCTGTGGATTTTGGCCTCTAGCTCAGCTGGCCCCAAGGGGGGTAGAAAAGGCCTAAAATAAATTTGCCCCCCCAACCCCCTTGGGGAGCAACCCTTGCCTACGGGGTCGTTCCCCCTGCTTGACATTGGCGCAAAAAAAAAAAAAAGATCCCCGGTGCCTAGTTGTGTCTGCCCCCCCTTGGGGGCAGATTGACCTAAAATCCGATCTGCACCCAAGGGGGGCAGAAATGGTCTAAATACAATTTGCCCCCCAGGGGGGCGACCCTTGCCTAATGGGTCGCTCCCAATCTCTAAAAAAACAAACAAAGAAAAAATAAAAACAAAAAAAAATTGCCCTGGTGCCTAGAGGTTTCTGCCCCCAGGGGCGGCAGAAATGGCCTAAAATAAATTTGCCCCCCCCAAACCCCCTGGAGAGCGACCCTTGCCTACGGGGTCGTTCCCCTTGTGTGACATTGGCGCAAAAAAATAAATCCCCGGTGCCTAGTTATTTCTGCCCCCCTTGGGGGCAGATTGACCTAAAATCCGCCGATCTGCCCCCAAGGGGGGCAGAAATGGTCTAAATGCAATTTGGCCCCCAGGGGAGCGACCCTTGCCTAATGGGTCGCTCCCCGTCTCTAAAAAAAAAAAAAAAAAAAAAAAAAAAAATCCCCGGTGCCTAGTGGTTTCTGCCCCCCTTGGGGGCAGATCGGCCTAATTAAAATAGGCTGATCTTCCCCCCAAGGGGGCAGAAATAGCCTAAAATTAATTTTCCCCCCAGGGGAACGACCCTTGCCTAAGGGGTAGGGCCCCTTGCGTGAAATTCACGGGAAAAAAAAAAACTCCCTGGTGTCTAGTGGTTTCTGTCCCCCTTGGGGGCAGATTGGCCTCATAAAAATAGGCCAATCTACCCCCGAGGGGGGCAGAAATGGCCCAAATATAATTTGCCCCCTATGGGAGCGACCCTTGCCTAAGGGGTCGCTCCCCACCTCTAAAATCAAAAACAAAACAAAAAAGAAAAATTATCCCTGGTGCCTAGAGGTTTCTGCCCCCAGCGGGGGCAGAAAAGGCCTTTAAAAAAAAAAGCCCCCCTGCGAGCGACCCTTGCCCAAGGGGTCGCTCCCTTATGTCAATTTCCTTTTTCTAAAAAAACATCCCTGGTGTCTAGTGGGCATTTCAAAAGCCGGATTGCTTTGCAATCCGGCGTTTGAAATGCTCAGAGAGACTTCAAAAGGAAGGAAATATATTTCCTTCCCTTTGAAGCCTCTCCGGGCCTCCTCCACGTGATCGGAAGTGAAATGCTTTGCATTTCTCTTTCGATCGCGCTGGAAGCTAAGCTTCCAGTGCGATGGAGGAGGCCTTCTGTGACAATCAGCGCGCTGACGTCACAGTGGGGGCTGGGGGGCAGGGGTGGAAGGGGAAGGTCTTCTCCTTCCATCCCTGCCTTGGGGGGGTGGGGAATCCCACAGAGGGCGCGCTAGCGCTCCCTCTGGGCTCTGTGCCCAAGACGTAATGGTTACGTCCTGGGCACACGTGCACTCTGCCTCAGGACGTAACCATTACGTCCTGGGTACAGAAGGGGCTAGTAGTGCAGTAAAAAAGGAACTGACATCAGTGCACAGAACTGAGACTCTATAGCCCCCTCACGTCCCTTCCAGTGTGGAATGGTATCAGCGCAGAACCGCATGGCACAACCTCCCAGTGCGCAGAGTAATATGGAAACATTTCTGGATCCAGTCTGACAACTGGTGAATATTCAAAAGGTACAGGATCAGCGACTAGAAGTCTCTATCAGAAATAAGTTTCAGCTTTCCTACCTGGCTACTGTACTGGCTGCTCATTGCTTGATCTCGGGTCGACACTGGAACAAAAAGGAAAAAAAAACAAAGATACTTAAACTTTCCCTCGTTCCCCAAAATATTGTCCCAATCCTACGGTTTCAGTGAAAAGGGGATAATACTTTAGCATATCTTGAGAAAACAACACATACTGAGCTTAAAATTGGCTTGAGTTGGGCCTTGTAACACACAACAGTGTACAAGGTTTTAAGTTTTGATAGTTTCAGACTCCCTCCAGACATTTTACATTCACACAATTATAAACTGCGTATGCTACATGGAGAACAGATGCATGAAGTAAACTCGAAGTCCATAAACAGAAATAGTTAGAGGAAGATGAATCAACTGACAAATACCGAAAGCCACACCCTCCTAAAAGAAGGCTGACAGTGATGCATTCCTACTTCCATTTTGTAAGTCCATCCTGCAGGGGCAAATCTCCTACACTGACATCACAGAAACTGTCAAAATGAATTAGAGCACATTCTGATTTATATTACAGACTACAAAAACACCATATAAGGAGTACAAGAGGCAAATTTGTCAGATTGATATATTCAATATGTTTGTCTAATCCATATTAAGACATGCTTTAGATTTCTTGTTAAATCAGATACCAAATAAAACCATATTTTTTAGCAATCGGATGCCCGTTTGGGTTTGCTTGTCATCTACTGAAAGATTCCTACCTGATTTACAGAAGTAAAGGCTCAGGTGAGGCCAATTTTCTATTTTCATATCTTTCAATTAGGTGAAAATACTTACGAAAATTCACAAACCTGATTTGCTTTAATTTTTCCTCAACACAGAAGAACATTTTTTGAGCAAAACTTACTCTTCAAACACCCGAAAGAAACTAGGATGTTCTTGTGCACTTCCTCACATTTACTTGCTGCGCTTACCCGTAGTAAAATCAGCTGCTAGTTTAGAAGTGCACATGCAAGAAGAAAAAAAAAGGCATATCCGCACGCGTTTTGTGAATGCTCACAAAGCTATATATCTGGTGGATTTCAGCTCATTTGCCTTGCCCAATCCGGCACAAGTGCTCACTACTCTGTCACAGGAATAGTTTATAACTGTGCAAAAATTGGCATATGTGGTGGATGTTCTGCTTATCGGGTTTTGGGTGTAGAGTTTTCTACTTTATGTTCGCTCAAGTCTAAATAAAGTGCGGAAAATGTTCTCTGGATTGGTAACCTTAAATTGGGTTACGAATACAATCAAAACTTGTTGTTCTAAGGACCGTGGCACACAGTCAGCCACAAAAGTCAATCACTCATGGCAACAAGAACACTAAAAGAGCACCAGAGGTTTTTGAGCTCGTGTATTTCTATTCGATGCCCATTCACAGATCAATAATCTAAAAGAGGTATGCTATTCAATGACAAGCAAATCCTCTCCATCAATGCAAACTAGAAATATATTTCATAAAAACTTTATTTCGGCCTCCAGGGCCATAAAAGTACAACACAGAAACACATACAATAAATACATCAATAAAATAATTTGCAACAGGAAGATACAGATATGCGATCAAGGGGCAGTATTGGTATCAGTAAGTAAATTTGTAATGTAAGGATCAACATAGCTCCACGGAATTTAGCGACAGAAACAGCTAAAAACTGACAGGAGTCTGATTTGGGAATGCGAAGAGCAGTGGAATGCCTACAAACACCTAGTAACCTACATGCAGGAGTAAGCCAATTTCTGTGAGGCACTGTATAAGCAGGACACAAGGGAGATTTTCAGTGTGGGTTTTACATGCTGGATCGGGACAATGGCTCCTTTCCACGAACCCGGAATAGAAGCCCGGGCAGCAATTGCATTGGATATAAGAAGAACATAGCCAGACCAAATATCAATGTGGGTCATGAATAAGTCAGCTGGAACGCCATCAGGGCCAGGGGCCCTACCGCGTCAAGAGAGTGCACAACATCAGAGTGTAAACAACTGAGTAGGGGGCAGAACTTTGCAAATGACCCATAAGAACAGGAGAAACCCAATGGTACTCTCCCGCTGGAGTGGAGGCGTCAACAAAATACAGTTGTCTAAAGTGTTATTCCCAATTTGCTGCAGCAATATTTGTTACCATCTCCAATGGACGTTTGTTGGAACCACATGCAACCAAGGACCAGAACTTTAAACTGTCTTTCTCTAGCGAGGCAGCTTTTAATAATACCCACCACCGTTCATCTAGTTCCCGTTTGGCTTTGCAAATGTCTCCCTTGTAAGATTTCCTAATCAAACAAATAGAAAGAATGTTCCCTGATTTCATGGCTTTAACCAATGATTTGCTTAAAACCCGTTGTTCCTTATTTAACCAAGGTTTCTTGCCTTTGGGTCTGCCACTACCAGATTTGATTTTTTTTAAAAAAAATTTATTGACTTTTGCAAAACAGATCACTGTACTACACATATGTATTTGCATTAACAGGATGATGATGATCTAGTAAACCCTTTGCTTTCACATAACTTAAACAAATTGTACACATCTAGGTCCAGTTTCAACATCCAGTATTCTTGGCTGCTGCTTTTTGCTGGTGGGTGTTATATCTTGGTGTAGAATGGCCCCACGTCCTTCCCGGGGGCAACTTATTGGTGGTGGTCAGGGGGGTGCCGATCTGTTGGGATGCTAGTGACGTGTGTTGTAGTTGTGCGAGTGTGTGAGTTCTGTGTGGTTCTCCTGCGTTCAGTGGCTAATATATTGTCGGTGGATGTGGGGTGTTAATGGAGTTGGCTGTGTCCGCGGCTGAAGTGTTGTGTCACGGCCAGCTGCATGACAGTAGTTGTCTGGGTGTTAGTGTTATTGCATGGCTCATGGTGGTTTCTCATCGTTGCTTGCCTCCAGCTTAGATACTAGTGTACCCCATACTTCACAACCTGCTTGTTGTCCCTCGCGCGCTAATTTCCTTAGTACCCGATACCAACACAGCATGAGGGTGTGCCAAGCTTTCAGATCAGGCGCGTTGGGTGCTTTCCAGTTCATGGCTATCAGTCTTTTGTACATCACATAGGCCAGGTCTGCAAACTTATGTAGGCGTTTGTGTTTTTATCCCCTCGTCCTAAGACCTAACAGGCAGGACTTGGGGTCCACTCCCAATTCAAGTCCCGTCAATTCTGCAATTACTTTTACCACCCCGCCCATTCTTTTTGTACCAGAGGGCAGTCCCAGATCATGTGGTAGAATTGTGCCACTGGGGCATTGCATCTAGGGAAGGCCGGGTCCGACCCAGGGAACATTTGTTTAAACCTAGCTGGCGCTAAATATGATTGGTGTGTGTAGTTGAACTGCATGTAGCGGAATCTGGGATTTCTTGACACCCCGCGGGTGTGGTATAAGGCTTTTGACCATTCTTCGTGTGAGATCGGGTCCGGTAAAACGGCGTTCCACCTCTCCCTTGCCTTTTCCAAGTTGGGTTCAGGGGGCTTACTCAGGAGTTTGATAGGTTCGAGACTGCTTTTGCTTGGGTGTCGTAATTCAACATGTGGTGTAGTGTGGGAGAGATCTCTGGCCCTAGTTCTCCAGCCGCCCATGTTTTTCTAATTGAGTGGCATATGGCGTGGTAGGCCAAGAATTGTCCCGGGTTCACTGCTGTGAGGACTTGCATAGATTCGAACGACATTAATTTGCCTTCCTCAAAGCAGTCTCCCACTGAGTGTATACCCGCTTCCGACCAGATTGCGGGTGAGTGCGACCCAGTCTCGGCCCAACCGGGAAGCCGATCCAGTGGGATGAGCGGCGGGTAGGGGAGTTCCTTTTGACCTTTTTGAACGTACCTCCCCCAGCATGTGTGAGCCACTGCCATTAATGAGTTGTCGATTGCGCTTTTTGTTTTTTTATTTGTTAGCCATGTGAGCAGGGGAGCCCCCCTGGAGTCGAGCAGACAGCCAGACGGACTCCACCGACTCAGGCCTGTGGATCCAGTTCAATATCCACTGGAGCTGCGCGGCCGCACAGTAAAGTTCAAAATTAGGGGGGCCCAGACCACCTACGTCAACCGGGCGCTGCAACATGGGGAGTGCGACCCGCTTCCTGCCCCCTCCACATATGAGCTGTAGTAAGACAGCATTCAAATTATGGAAGAAGCTCCTAGGGACAATGAGTGGCAGTGCCGCAAAGTAATATAGCAACCTAGGTAGTATCAGCATGTTTGCTATGGCCACCTTGCCCAGAGGTGAAAGTGGTAGTTTATTCCAGAATCGCATCGACCCCTTCATGGAGGCCAGTGCTCTCCCCAGATTACTGTCCCTGAGGTCCTCTGTTTTATGATATATATATGGACCCCTAGGTATTTAAATGTGTCGAAGCACCACTTCAGGCGTCCCGCTGGGGCATTTTCTTGTTTCGGCAGGGGCCAACTGGTTAGTGGGAACACGCAAGATTTTTCCCAGTTTACCACTAGACCCGATATCCCTCCGTACTCAGACAGCAATGATATTACTGAGGGCAGCACCTCTTTTCCTCTCCGTTCATATATTAAGGCGTCGTCTGTGTATAGTGATATAGCATGGTGAAGCCCGTTTCTAATTATCCCCCCCCACCTTTCCTTCATCGTGCGTATTTGCGTAGCTAGTGGTTCCATTGCTATGGCGAACAGCAGGGGGGGATAGGGGGCAGCCCTGCCGTGTGCCCCTGTTGATCGGAAAACTACCTGATATAACCCCGCCCGCCTTCACCCTGGCCTGTGGGTTGGTGTATAGTGTCTGTACTCAGCGTGTGTAATTAGGGCCGATACCCATTTGCTGCATGGTGGCGAATAAGAAGTCCCACTTTAGTGTGTCAAATGCCTTCTCGATGTCTAGTGAGAGCACCATTTCATCGTATGCGTTCGGGAGAGTGTCTCCCATGACGCTCAGCAACCTCCGGATATTTAGGAAGGTGTTACGTTTTGGGATGAACCCGTTTTGGTCTTCATGTATCAGAGTGTGCATGCAGGGGGCTAACCTGTTGGCCAATATTTTACCTAATATTTTACAATCTAGGTTTAGCAGAGAGAGTGGTCTGTAGGATTGAACATCCGTGGGGTCGCGCCCTTGTTTAGGAAGAACCACTATCATTGCCTCTCTCTGTGTTGGGGGTAATGTCTTGCTGGCCCACGCCTCCTCAAACACTTTCAGCAAGTGGGAGTTTAAGCGTGGCTTGGAGTGTGCTTTCCAGCGACTGTAAGGTTGGTATTAGCTGTTGGTCCAGGTGCCGGTCCACGTGCATTTCGGTCTTGACTTTTCGCAGATTTGAATTTCCCGGCCATCTTGCTTTACTTTTGGGGACCCTCTGAGGTGCTGCGCAGCGCTGCTGAGTGTTACCTGGGCGGCTGATTGCGTTGATGGTGCGCCCGCGCCTCACCGTTTGTGTCTCTTCGCCTTTCACGTGCTCACGTGGCCACTTATGTTCTCTCTGAACAGGCCAGGCAGCAGCGGCGTGCACCGACGGCCATCAACTGTAGGGCGCCCAGTAGTCCGAAGCGTCTGCCCCCTTTGTGCCGTTTTAGCCACAGGCTTGTAAGGGGGAGGTGGAAGGCAGGCAAAGCTCCCCAGAGGTAGGACCAAGAAAGGGGGGGGGGGGGGGGGGGGGGGGGACTGTTCCCTCACTCCCCCCGCCGGCTCCCCCGTAGGCACTGCGCCCCCGTCACCGGTTCCAAGATGTGCCGGGCAGGGGGGCCACGGCCCCGGTCCCAGATTGCCCCTGATGTCACCACCGCGGCCGGGCACACCTCCTTCAAAACGGCACCACACGCCTTCGTTCAGGCAGGAACCATTCCTGTTGGTGTCCCTCAGTTGGGGGCCGGTGAGTGCAGCGCGTAGCCCCCAGGCCTGCACTGGGGGCTCGCTGTGTAGTAGGGAGCGGGGCGGCACGCCCAGGGACCGGGGCCGCGCCGTCCGCCTTCTCCCGGCCCAGATAGAAGGGAAGGGGGGCGGAGGGTACCGCCCCGGGAGTGCCCCTCGGATGATGTCGGCGAGCCCGAGACGGAGCGCTCAATTAGGTGTCCTTCTCGGCCGCCATTTTGGCTCCTCCCCTCCACTTCCAGATTTGATACTTACAGAGATGTGTGCTGCAATACTCTCGAAGCAAGCGACATGAGATGATACCAGCTGATTATTGTTCACTACAGCTCCTGCCTTGATGTCAGATAGCAGAGAATCAGAAACAGTATTCACAGCACGTAAAATGTCTCCGCGACCTACTATCTGGTGCCATTTCAGGTGGCGTTTGTAATTAGTTATACTAGGGTCCCCCAGCAGAGTGGTAAACTTACTGGGTTTAAGTGAGTGGTTTCAAAGAGCAAGCATCTGGAATGAAAGTGGGTTGTGGTCACTTTGTTCTCTCGAGGACCTTCACATCCAAGAACATGAGCATACAATCTCACATCAACAAGACAATAGTCAATTCTGCTTTTGTGATTGACTATTATACATATGATGACCATCAACTTCTGATCTAGTCATTCCATTAAGGGCCCCAACCCCGAATTCGATGGTCAAGGCTTTTAGATGGACAGCTGCCTGCAACCACTTGCTAACAGGAGAAATATCCAGAGAGGGAACAGACCACACCTGGTCTTCCTCATGGGTGATGCGGAGGTCGTGCCAATCAAGAAATTCAAAGGTGGTGTTAAAATCTTTTGTCACAATAAGGTTGTAATGCCAAAGACACTGCCTAAGAAATGTTTCCAGTGTGAGAAGAGTTCGAGAAGCCAAGCCCTCCCCAATCTCTTCTTGCATAGACATTAATAATGACTATTCCCTGATTTGGCCAAAAGCACGGCACAATGCCTAGTATATCAGGAGAATCAATAGAAAGCGGTTGAATTCTACAATTGAAAGTTAATTTGACCCAGGTGGCTAAACCCCCCAGAGGGTCTGCCCCTCTTACTAGGGAGTGCTGAAATGAAGAAAAAAAAGTTTGAATAGCCAGAATAGAAAATCGGATCCAGGGCCCAAGTCTCCCGGAAAAGGTAGATGTCAAAGCCATTAAAAAAATGGAGTGCAGGTAGGAAGAGAACGCTTAGACCTCGAACATGCCACATTCCAAGTGACAAGACACACCCCCTCAGAATAATATGCTGATAGTAAAACAAATAAATTAAGGGCCTGGGTAGCTTGACCATTTTGGATTTCCTGCAGAGGAGGGTCATTGCTCGATGTACTAGTAGCATCAATATCAATAATAGTTGGAACACTAGAGCAAGCAGAACCGCTTGTTAAGTGTGATACAAAAACCATACCAGTTGTAGAATGGAAGCTAGATGCCGGCAAAGTGTTAAAGACATGAATGCTAGAACATGTCAAAGAGCCATCTCAACTGGCTCCAGCCGAAGGAGGACAAGCAGACAACAGCTGCAGAGGGAAAAAGGGTCTGACTCAGGATCAAGAAACTTGCTGTGTCAATCATTGTTTAACCAGAGGAGCTGTTCCCCAGACGAGAAGCAAGTTGAACGCTGGGGTGGGAAAGAAGCCTGGGATACTTAAACTGGATGTTAGAAACCCTTGGAGTGTAAGTTCTTGCGTCTAGAGCCACCAATTCGTCCACCATACTCTGGTCTCTGAGAGTCAATTCAATCGTGCCCTACTGAGCCTCATGATCAGTCCTCCTGGCTGCCCAGATTATATCATCTTGAATCTAGAATGGCAACCTCTCACATGTTGCATCCAATGGATCGCCTTGTTTAATACAGATTCACTTCCTTCCCAGCGTGCAGCAGAGTGTAGTTTAGCAACATTAACCATCATTACAGTATTAGCAGCTGTAAGCCTTCTATCAGCTGTGTGTGCTATACAATTGGATGTATCGCCCACCAGATGCCAAGGGGGTTGAAAATGGGAAAACGTGAGGGGACTGACTCTGGCTTCTTTCCCCACCCCGAATCCCCCAGACAGGCCATAGCTGGCCGCAAATCAGGACAGGAGGCGGGACTAGGGTTAGCAGAAAAGCAAGTAGACAGAGGGTTTTTATTAAGAGTTGGTAGGCAGGTTCTAGGCGGTGCAGGCAAACCAGAGGAACGAAAGTCCGGAATATGAGCGTTTTCCAGAACGGTCTTCCCTTCAGACTGTAGCTCCACCACCTCATTTTTTTAGATTTTGAATATGGGAGACACACTGCGACTTGGTTAAATTACAAGCAGCAGTATTGCCAACATCCTTTGGGATCTCTATTACAGGATCATCATGCAGATCTAAGGAGGCACTTAAAGGGCTGTAACAGTGCAAAGCACAATGTCACTATCAGCAGATCGCGTCATATCAGGCTGGAGCGACGCGATGCAAGCAGAGGCCAGGCCCGACCCAGTCTCTCCTTCAGGTGCCACACCCTGCAACTCCCGCTTTTTAAACATATCCTGAATTTTCCTGCATGTAGCTCTCTTGTTTGGAGGACGTGCACTCTGTGCACACGAGGCAACATTATCTGGAGGGGATGTCAATATTTCCTCACACTCAACCAAAAGGTTGTCAATCCTGTCAAACACACAATTACCCCCTGCGTTCTTCATGTTCTTATGAGTTTTCTTTTGCACTATGCCTGGCCCACCCTCAACCGCCTTCTTTTTCCCCATGGGCAGATCGTATGAGAGTAAACCCAAATTATGTGATCTATCCAATAGTGCTACCCCTGCTAAAATAAGCTACCACAACCAATGCCTTCAAACACTTCTAGATAAGAATTTAGAGGGGTGGCCCAGCCCAGCCTCTTCTGGGCGTGGACGGGCTTTGCCCGGGTGTGTCCAGCACAGCGGTGATCTTCATAGCGCTATATAGCGCTCGTTAGTGGCACACGTGAGAGCAGCTGGTCTGGAAAATGGCTGCCTCCAGGGGCCAAGAGCAGTCTGGGAAATGGAGTCCCCCAAACAGGTTCAGCACGTCCCACGCAACACTGTGATTGGTATTTTTTGGTGCCAATTCTTTCTTCAAACCCACAAGAACTGGTACCTACAGGTAACTTAAAGAATATACCAACACACCTAACTTTAATGGCATATAGGTGCCTTCGGACGCAGTTTAGTCCCGAACCATTGCTTGAATATATCTCCCTGCTCTGTGTTTTTTTTTGTGGGCCATAATATATGAAAAAAATGAATGACAAGTTTCAAGATGAAGCATGGTAGGACTGCAAATAATTTTTTATCGTAACTAAGAATTTTTTTTTAATAACCAACTTTATTCTATTCTTCAAAGCGATAACATCAAGTACATTACTGTCATGTCAGAGCTAACATTTGAGTGTTCAGGGCAATAACAACATTGAATCTCTAATTATCTTACGTCATTTTCACGATAACGGCAGGTCTCTGAATGAATGTGACTTTTTTATTTTATTTTATTTTTTAAACATCAATTTTATTTTCAGATTTTCACCTCAAAATATCAAAATGTAAAACACTTACAAAGCAATAAAAAAAAAATACAGTGCCATGACAAGGTTTCCTGTGAGAAAGGAGGGTGAAGTATTAAAAGTTCTGAGCTTTCAGGATTCAACTGCAACAATAATGTCAGTTTTTCGCTTCCGCAGCACACAACATATAGAAGTTTTTGAAAATCATTCTATAAACCAAATCGCCAGGCTAAAATGATGATCCTGATAGATAAGAGGAGTCACTTACTCATTTGGTCGTCTCAAATATTATTCGAATAATGGTATGTGCATTCATCACCCTTCTGCATCTCCACGAGACCTGAGCTGGAGTCATACCCTTCTGTAAATCGTTCGTGCAGCAAACCTCAAGCCAACATTTCTGTTGTATCGCCGTCATCTGTGTGCATTAATCGCATTTGCTGTTCCTCTGCCACCCCCCAACTCCATCAAGTATTTCATCCAGTGTTCCATCTGTGGCCTCCTGGTTCCCATCCAACTAATGACCATCCTTCTCTTAGCCAGCAAGAGTGCCAGTTGGGTCAGTTTATAAGGTAACTTCCACCCCTTAAGGCCTAGGTAGGACTCCCAGTAGGCAGACCGCGGGAGACGGTGTAAATTTTAGCTCTGTAGCAGCCATTAGTTTGGGGACAATCTCTCTCCAGAAGGCCTGAACATCATCACATGCCCACGCCAAGTGCAGGAAAGTAGCCCCTTCTCCACATCGCTGGCATCTGGCCCTCCTAGCTGGGTCTATCTTATTAAGCATACGTAATATGATATAGGTGCAACGTAGATAGTTAAAATGCAGGAGTTTAAACCTATTATTACATGATACGGTGAGGACCAGTTCCAAGGCCTGTCCCCAACCAGAATCAGAGCTGTTCCCTAAGTCTTCCTCCCACGCTCTACATGCTACACACGGTGCAGTCTGCCTGTTATCTTTAAGCGCTGTATAAAACAGTGAAATTAAGTGCCTTCCCTCTCCCCACCTTACCAGCCCTCCCAGGACCGCTGAGGCTCATGGGGCATTCAGAAGTTAACTCCAAACTTCCTGCACTGCACTCTCTAATTCAGCATTATGCAGAAACTGGCATGACCCAAGTTCAAAGGTCTCCTGCGCCTCTTGGATGGATATGAAATGTTCTCCCAGGCAAGTATCTCTCTCCTGCTAATAGGCAACCTCCGCTTCTCCACTGTTCCATCAACATACAGTCATTGATGGCACAAAAAGGCATCAGATCCTACAAAGGCAACTCCCTGTAATCTTACGGATCATCTACTCCCAGAGCACAGCTGTGATTTTTATCGAATGTGGCATTGGGTATGGTGTTCTGCTCCCTTTCATCAGGAGCTGTGGTATGGTATCCTCACCCAGTAGGCCCTCATACAGTCTTTTCTCCCACTCTTCCGTGTTTGCCAGCCATCTAGCCGCATGCTGTAATTGGGCTGCATAACAATAAAGCTGCTTGTCAGAACAGCTAGCCCCCATCTTCCAGATTTCTCCACACTGTGGGGAGGGAAACCCTGTTTGCGACGTCCTGCCCATATCAATGACTTCAATAGCCCATCAAATCTGTGAAAAAGTAGAGTCAAGTGGAAACAGTGTGTTCTGAACTAAATACAGACACAGAGGCAGGAAGAACATTATGGCCACCGCTGCTCTGCCCATCATTGAAAGGAGGAGTTTATTCCAAAAACCGACAGAGTTCTTCAAACCTCCCACCACCCTCTCTGCCTTAAGACGGTAGTAGCCTCCCTGGTGTGTGTGACCCATATACCCAGGTAGCGGAAGCCCTCAATTTCCCAGTGTAACCCTACCTCTGGTAACTGATCAGCAGACTGTCCAGTCAGGGCCCCTAAGAGGGGAAGAATAGCAATTTCCGGGCACTGCTTTTAAGCCTAGAGAATCTACCAAATGTTTCCAGCACTTGTATCAGTATCGGAACTCCTCCAGGGTTCCCAGACAAACCAGGGCATCGTCTGCCCAGACATGAATTTTTGTCCTATCCTGAATACCATAGCATGCCATATCCCGTCGTAACAATTGGGCTAGAGGTTCAATTGCCATCGCGAACAGGAGTGGTGACTGGGGGCATCCCGGTCTAGTTTCCCTGCCCACCCCCTATGCATCGGAGAGCTGGCCCCCTACTCTTATGCGTATGAAGGGTTTGTTATAAAGGAGGCATACACAAGCACAAAAGTTAGGTCCAAATCCTGTGCCCTTAAGTACTTTCAACAACTAAATCCAATCAGTCGTATCAAAAGCCTTCTCCAGGTCTAAAGATACTGGGGACAAATCCTGCTCCTCACCAATTGTCTCATGCAAAATGTGGGCGATTCGTCTCAAATTGAATGTAGTGCTGCAAGTAGGTATAAATCTGCATTGGTCTTCATAGACCAAGTCGCAAATCACACCTCTCAATCTGGACGCTAGGACCTTACAAAGGATTTTAACATCTGTGTTTAACATGGTGGGGGGCCTTTAGGAGGAAGGATCTGCCCTGTCCCGTCCCGGTTGCAAGATGCAACCTACAAACCCTTCGCAGATAGTGGCAGGTAGGATACCTCTTTCCCTCGCTTCCTGAAACACTTCTAATCATTTGGGGAGGAGTGTCACCCCATATGCCTGATAAAACTCCACAGGAAAACTGTCCCCCCACATTTTTTTACCTATTGAGTGCTTTCACGGCCTCCCTCAATTCCTCTAGCGTTACTTCCTCCTCAAATTCTTGATTCATTTGAAACCCAGAGTGGAGAGATCTACACCTCCCAAATATTCTTCCAACTCTTGTTCCGGGTTAGGGGGACCAGCTGAATAAACTGAACAGAGGTGCGCAACAAATACAGCAAGGATCTCACTTCTGGTGACGTCTTCTCCTGCTTTGTTTTTGGGGTATAGGATAGGTGGGGATTCTATCTCGCCAGTAAATGTCCAGACTTGTCCCCTTCCCTATGTAGTCTGTTGATATGACCTCAAAGTCATCCTGTCATGCATATGCAAAGCCCATACATGTGCCTGTTATATTTCCTTGTGCATAGTGGCTGAACGTGTTACTTTTCTTTGCAGGGTCCCCAGTCTCTCTTCCAATGCTTTGAGTTCAGTTCCTATTTGGCGACGTACTCTGCAGATTGTCCCCATACATGTCCCCCTCACTACTGCCTTTAGCACTTCCCACTCCACCTCTCTAAACTGCCTAGTGCCCCAATATAGCTACAGGTATTCCTGTAGGGACGACGCCAGAGCCTCACGGCCTGCAGGATCGGCCTGCAGGATCCAAAAGGAAGGAGTGTCATGCGGGAAACAGCCTTAACAATGCAGCTCGAGTAACGTTGTGCCTTTACAACGCGGCCTAAACCTCGAATGCGTCTTTAAAACGCATTCCTTTACCATTCAAGTCGTTCTATTGACCTTAGGGAAAGTGTTGTTGGACTGATGTTGGACTTTAAATCCAACACTTTCCCTACTGTGGCGCTGACTGGAATAGTATAGTTTACTATTCCAACTCCAAAGTCCAGCGCTTTCCCCAAGGCAAGTCGTTGTAATGACTTGCGTGGTAAAACAATGCGTTGCAGAGACATATTCATGGTTTCGGCTGCGTTCATAAGACAGGCGTGCTAAAGACCTGCGTTGTTCCGACACACAACCGTGTCATGCGCGAGGTGCGCCGTTCATCTCTCCTGGGCCCCCTTTGCAGATCAAATAGAAGAGGAGCATGACCGGATACGAATCTGCCCAAGTGCTTAACTGCAGACATTTGCGAAAGTGTCAATCTGCCCAACAAAAAACGATCTAAGCAGCTGTATGTTCCATGCGTTTTGGAATGGCATGTATATTCTTTCCCATCTGGATGTAGCTCCCTCCAGCTGTCTAGAAGCCTCAAACAACTCATTACCCTCTTGAGTGATCTTACCATCAGTGGTGTGGTGCTCTGCTTAGGCGGAAATCAGTCCCTATTGCCATCTATTATACAGTTAAAATCTCCAGCCAAACGTATAGAGGTGCCCATTGCCACCTCCAGTAAGTCCAAAATTCTGTCCTAAAACATGTAATCATCAGTTTTGGGTACTTAAGTGTTTAGGATCGTTATAGGCATTCCATCCAGGGTGACCTGCAGAAGTAGATAGTGGCCCTCTACATCGGCCTCACTGTATATGTGTGCCTGAATGGTACCCCAGGAGCCACCCATATGGTCGCTCCTCATGCTTAAGAGGAGTATGTGGGCGTAAACCGTTTTCCCTGCCATTTTTCTGGCCAGCTTTTGGGTTTCATCCTCCATCAGATGTGTCTCCTGTAGGCATGCAAACTGTGCTCCTTGCCTTCGCAAATGAGTATCTTACAGCGCGTAGTGTACCGTTTGAGCCCTCTCACATTCCAAGTTATAACCTTTAGTTGATCTACCATAAGCTCATAACTCTGCTCGAGAGAGAGGGGGGTCTATTCCCTCAACTAAAGCCCCTTGAAGGATGGAAAAATTTTGTAGGAAACCCTCACCTTCTCAAACCCCCACACACACTGTATTGGCACACAACAATGCAATTTCAAGTGTTTTAGAACCAATGCAACTAACTCCCACCTCCTTCCCCCCAGATATGCAGTGAAACAACCAATAAAACTGTGCCAATCCATTACATAGTACGCTGTAAGGACATCCAGCCTAAGCCCAGTTACCCCAAACATTGCCTACCACAAACGTGGAAGGGCGCTTCCCAAACCCCTACAGGGTATCTTATGTCAAAACCATTACACCCAATTGTCAGTGATCATAAGTTTTGGATATAGTTCAAGTGATTCTATTGAGCAATCAGACATATCTGTTCTAAGAATAGAAGTCCATGCTTCCCCAGCAGGGGAACGAGGCCTGCCCTCCCATGTATAGTGTACGCCATGGAACCCCAATTAGGTCGGTTCATCTAGAGACCCACCAAAATGAGTGTCTCAAAAATATCCTTATGCCTTTCGGAAATCCGACCCTCATCCGTCGATGAGACTCGAGAGGAGGGAGCAATCTCCATTGTCTCATCATCCCTCTTTGCGATTCCTCATCTGTCGCAGGGAGATCATCCAGAGTCGCAGTCTTGCACTCTCGTCTCCAGTTGGAGTTGCTTGATCCAGCAGAGGCACCAGGGCTCGAGCGCAAAGGATTGGCCCATCCCTGGGCACTTTGCCCCATTTCTCCAGCCAGCACAAGACATCCTGTGGGGGTATACAAAAAGTGGGATTTACCCCCAGAGATGACACGAAGCCTGGCAGGGTACAGCAGCATATATCTTACACCCATGGGTCTTAGCTTGGCCTTCACTTTGAGGCAGCCTTTCTGCAAGTTCTGTACTTTGTTGGTGTAATTAGGATGTATGGACATCTTCTGGTTCTCGAAGAAAGTCAGTTCAGTCTCTCTGGCTGCCCGCAAGATACAATCTCTATCCTTATAATTCAGTAGGCGGGCAATGATGGCTCGCCGGCAGAGCCCCAGGCCTGGAAGGTGCCATTAATGCCCTGTGGGCCTTTTTGATGGCGAACAAGGGCGACAATTCAGTTGGTTTCAGGGTAGAGCAGATAGAGTTCTCTACAAACTGTTCAGTGGATGCCCCCGTCCGATCTTTCTGGGAAGCCCAGGAGTCTCACAATGTTACAGTAGGACCTCCCCTCCGCATCCTTCACCAGCGCTTCCTGTTTGCCATTCTTTGATATAGTTGCTGCCACCTGCTTCCGGAAAGCAGTCACCTCTGTCTGCAACTCCACAATGGAATCTTCTGCTACTCTTACTTTTTTCAGAGACCTTGCGTATGTCTGTACACAATAGGTTGACTTCAACTGCTAAGGGTTCAATTTTTCCTTCTAAGGCTTCCCTCAAACCATGTATGGCAGCAAGCAGCTCTGCCCTTGTAGGCTCCTCCTCAGTCTCCTCGAGTAGTCCTGCCATATGTCTGTCTGACGGTGTGCTGTGTTGTGGTTGTATAATTGTCCAAGATGTCATCCTGGGAGGAGCATGCTTGCTTATGTCTGCCCATGCTTGTATCCTTCATGTATTGTACTAACTGACCTCCCTGAGTACACAGACCAATACTCTGAGATAGCACCACCAGGCCCTACAGGTGCACAGGGAGAAGACAAACTCCACTGGGCAGGAAGCGTAAAGTTTATGTAGTGTGCAGTAGGTATGTCCTCACTTAAAAAAGAAAGAGCATCAAGCGTTGCTCCAAGTCAGTCTCAAAAAGGGGGGGGGGGCATTTATTTACAATCTGCCATCAGATTTTCACCCCTTGAGTCTATGCTGTCTAATCTTTCTGCTCCAAGTCATTAGGAGAGGAGGGAGTCTCCTGCTAGGTGGATGCAGTTCAGGGCCGCTCTGTCTATCCTTTTATGTGTCCCTCCCTGCGCTTCACTGGTGAGAAGTAACTGAGGCCTGCCCCAGTCACCAGGCTCTTTCACAGGGTGCAGCCGCACCCTTCTCTCCCCCGCTGGGCCGTATTCTGCTCACCTACTATACTTCATGTACCAGGTGCGCACGTTCCATGAGCCTGAAGGGCCAGGAGCACGGTGCCAGTCAGGCCGCTCACTGCCCATCAGGCCCAGCGTCCCACCGCAGCCTCCCTGATCCTCAGTGCCGCGTGGGTGTTCTGTGTGTTGAGCGAGCACTGCCACAGAACTCCTCCCAGCGGCCACCCCCCCATGCCAAAAAAAAAAGAAAGGTCTCTTCCCAGACTGCAGCCCAAGGCGGTCCCGGGGTTGACGTACAGGAGTCCAGTCAGACACCCTTGGCTCAGTCCATAGCCGCACCGCAGCCCGGATCTCTGCCAATCCATCGTTCCACAGGATCATGGCCCTAGGATGGGGCAGCAAAGTTGCCCCTCTCACCTTTTCTTCTGCCGCCACTCCTGCAATGACCAGCAAGGAGTCCTCATGGAACTCCCATCCAGACGTGTCTCTCAGGCTTGATGATGCAGGCCTATGCAGTCCCTCCCGTCAGGAGGCAGGCCCAGTTTCGCCAGCCTAGTACACAGTCACCGGGGGCGGGGTCCATGGACTCAGGATTCGCCAGGAAACGAGTGGCGTGATACATGCGGGGCTGATGAGTGACAAAAGGTCTGACAAGGACAAGGATTATTTAGGATTTATCAGGGTCAGTAGGAGCCTCTTAGGAGTGTGTCCCGTCAGCCATCTTGGTTAAGCCAAACCCAGAATGTGAGCTTTAAAGGTCTGTGCGAGAAGTCGGTGAGAGTATGTGCAGAACATTCTTATTGTAACAGAAAGTAGGCTTGTGAACAAAGAAACCACATCCACTTCCTTACCCCGAAATCAGACATTTGTTTACAACCATAAGATCTTGACTCCAAATGAGCAACACAGGATTGCCTGGGAGAGGTGGAATACGGACATTAATATTTCAGTATACAGGAAACAGTTCTCCCCCCGAAACCCCACCTATCCCTCTCCAAACTAAGAACTCACCCAAACAGGACCTCGATTGTATCGAACTGACCAAAAGCGAACAGGAACAGTTAAGAGAAAGTGCCATATGAAATGGGAACTAAATTTATTGCTGAAAGAATCTTATGGCAGACTCCTGTGCTGCCAGACCAGAGTAAATTGCCATTGACATGTTTTCTTGAGGATCACAGACTCTTGGACTCCACCCAAATGGGATTTAGACCTCAATATAGTACAAAATCGGCCCCTACTAGCAGTCACTGAAACCACCCGCCAACTGTTAGATCATGGAGGGCATGCAGCCATTATTTTACTTGAACTCAGTGCCGCTTTTGATACTGTAGATCACAATATCCTCCTTTATAGGCTCTCTAATATAGGGATAGAAGCCATAGCATTAACTTGGCTTTCCTCATTTCTAAAAGGTAGAACCTTTCAAGTCTCTGATCGTTCTTTTTTGTCTAAAATACTTCCCCTCACTTGTAGTGTTCCACAGGGCTCCTGTTTGAGCCCTACTCTCTTTAATATCTTCACATATGCTGACGATTCTCAATTAGTAGTATCCCTTTCTAATGCCAAAGACTCTTCCTTGACTAATCTTTCTCTTTGATTGACTAACCTTTCTCTTTGATTGGCAAATGGATGAATGTGTCTAAATTGAAACTCAATGACGGGAAATCCGAAGTAATGATTGTACGTAATGGTGCTCCTTTGAACATTTTAGTACTATATCCAGAAGTTTTTAATAACCTTCCGCCCCCTAAGGATCATATAAAGAGCCTAGGCTTTTGGCTAGACAGTCGCCTCACAATGGAGCAGCAAGCTAAAAAGATCTCCTCATCCTGTTTTGGCCTCCTTAGATCTCTAAGGAAAATTGTCAATCTATTACCCCCTTTAGCCAGAAGAATTCTTATCCAGGCTATGATACTCCCTCACCTGGACTATGGTAATTCCCTTTTCCTTAGCTCTCCTAATTATGTAGTGAAGAAACTTCAAGTTGTACAAAATACGGCAGCAAGACTACTGTTGAATATACCTAAACATCAATCAGCCTTAGCTTCCCTTCATTGGCTACCAATAAAACAGCGAATTTGCTTTAAGGCTCTATGTATAATACATAAAGCTCTTCACAATATAGGTCCCCACTTTCTCAGAAAAAGTATCTTACCTTATATTCCTACAAGAACTCTGAGATCTCCCGCCACCCAACTAGTTCATATATCACGGTTTAAAAGATCATCATGGGGAGGTAACTCCTTCTCCGTCAAGGCAGCTCGCCTCTGGAACTCCCTACCCTTAGAACTTCGGCAAGAACCCTTGGAACTACTGTTCCGAAAGAAGCTAAAGACCTTCCTATTTTTTTTACCTAACTCTCTTATAGCTTTTACATTATTTTATTTTCTGTGTCGGAGTTGTTACCTCTTCTTAGCGCTAGGAGGCCTTAGGGTAGCCATGCGTTTTATAAATCTGTTAAACTAAACTAAATACTTCAAGAAAATCTAAACACTCTTATGGCGGCCGCGCCGCTGGCGCGCCAAAGGCAAGCCCGTCCGCACCTGGCCCGCGCCCAGCGCCACGACCCCTGGTCCTCAGCACTCCCAAACCCCGCTGCACCACTACGACCCCTTCACCCTCCACGCCCTCAACCCAGGACGCTCCAACACCTGCTTCCAAGCTAACCCGAAACGGACCCACGGACCCTTCGCATGTCACACCTGCAAACTTACCTTCCACCATGAAACTACCACGACCACCAGCCCACGCGCCATCAACCACCTCAAATGCATCCTGATCAACGCTTGATCCATCCACAAGCGCGCCGTTGAACTCTGGGACCTCCTGGACTCCACCGCACCAGACGTCGCCTTCATCACTGAGACCTGGATGAACGCTTCCTCGGCCCCCGACATCGCCATAACCATCCCCGAAGGCTACAAGATTTCCAGGAAAGACCGCACCAACCAAGTAGGAGGAGGAATCGCCATCGTCTTCAAAGACTCCATCAGCGTCACCACCTCCACCGAAGACACCCCCCTCGCCGCCGAGCACCTGCACTTCCAGATCCGCACAGACCCCAGGACCACCCTCAGAGGATCCCTCATCTACCGTCCCACTGGACCGCGCGCCCTCTTCAGCGACTCCATCACCGACTTCATCTCCCCGCACGCCCTCGCCAGACTACATCCTCCTCGGCGACCTCAACTTCCATCTGGAACAGAACAACGACCCCAACACCACCGCCCTGCTCGACAACCTCGCCAACCTCGGCCTCAAGCAACTGGTGAACACCCCCACCCACATCGCCGGACACACGCTTGACCCCATCTTCTCCGCCAGCAAACATGTTTCCTTCAGCCACGCCTACGCTCTACACTGGACCGACCACAGTTGTGTCCACTTCACCTTCCGACGCGAGACCCGCCACCTCCGCACTCAACCCATCCCTCGTCGAAAGTGGAACAAAATCCCCGAAGAACAGCTTTTCTCCACACTTATCGACAACCAACCCACCTTCGCCGCCAACCCCAACGACGCAGCCCTCAGCCTCACGAACTGGATCACCAACTGCGCTGACAACCTCGCTCCCCTCAGACGCCTTCCAAGACAGTCCAACACCAAAAAACCTCTCTGGTTCTCTGACACCCTTAAGGAATCAAAGAAAACCTGTCGCGCCCTCGAAAAAGCCTGGCGTAAGGACCACACCGCAGACAACATGACCGCCGTTAAGAACGCTACCCGCGAACACCACCACCTGATCCGCGCAGCCAAAAGGAATTTCTTCACAGACAGACTGGACAAAAACAGCCACAACAGCAGAGAACTCTTCAGCATCGTAAAAGAGTTCTCCAACCCCAACGCCATCACGCCCTCTCAAGACCTTTGCAACTCCCTCGCCACCTTCTTCCATCGTAAGATTACCGACCTACACGACAGCTTCGGACACCAGACCCAGCCGACCAACACTGAACCCACACCCCCAGCCATCACCCTCAACGCCTGGACCCACATCAACACAGAAGAGACCAAAACCACCATGAACTCAATCCACTCAGGTGCCCCCTCGGACCCCTGCCCACACTTCATCTTCAATAAAGCTGACGACATCATCGCCCCGCACCTCCAGGCCATCATCAACTCCTCGTTTTCGTCTGCTACCTTCCCCGAAAGCTGGAAACACGCTGAAGTCAACGCCCTACTGAAGAAACCTACGGCTGACCCAAGCGACCTGAAGAACTTCCGCCCCATCTCGCTCCTCCCCTTCCCTGCCAAAGTCATAGAGAAGACAGTCAACAAGCAGCTTACCAACTTCCTTGAAGACAACAACCTTCTCAACCCCTCTCAATCCGGATTCCGAGCCAACCACAGCACTGAAACCTCCATCATCTCAGTCACAGACGACATCAGAACCCTGATGGACAACGGTGAAACAGTCGCCCTCATCCTCCTCGACCTCTCGGCTGCCTTCGACAGAGTCTGTCACCGCACCCTAATAACCCACCTCCGCTCCACCGGGATCCAAGGCCAGGCCCTGGACTGGATCGCCTCCTTCCTCTCCAACCGCTCTCAGAGAGTCTACCTCCCACCTTTCCGCTCTGACCCCACCGAGATCATCTGCGGCGTCCCACAAGGCTCCTCACTCAGCCCGACACTCTTCAATGTCTACATGAGCCCCCTCGCCGACATCGTACGCAAGCACAGCATCATCATCACCTCCTACGCCGACGACACTCAACTGATACTCTCGCTCACCAAGGACCCCACCAGCGCAAAGACCAACCTGCAAGATGGAATGAAGGACGTCGCAGATTGGATGAGACTCAGCCGTCTGAAACTGAACTCAGACAAAACGGAAGTCCTCATCCTCTATAACACCCCGACCGCCTGGGACGACTCCTGGTGGGCCACAGCCCTTGGCACCGCACCGACCCCCTCAGACCACGCACGCAACCTCGGCTTCATCTTGGACCCACTTCTCACCATGACCAAACAAGTCAACGCTGTGTCTTCCTCCTGCTTCCTCACCCTCTGAATGCTCCGGAAGATCTTCCGCTGGATCCCCACCGACACCAGGAAGACCGTGACCCACGCCCTCGTCACGAGCCGCATGGACTACAGCAACACCCTTTATGCTGGGACCACCGCAAAACTCCAGAAACGTCTGCAACGAATTCAAAACGCCTCTGCCCGTCTCATCCTCGACATACCCCTTAACAGCCACATCTCCGCCCACCTGAGACACCTGCACTGGCTTCCCGTCAGCAGAAGGATCACCTTCCGTCTCCTCACCCACGCACACAAAGCCCTCCACAACAAGGGACCAGAATACCTCAACCGCCGCCTCAGCTTCTACGCTCCCACCCGTCGTCTCCGCTCCACCAGCCTCGCTCTCGCCGCCGTCCCTCGCATCCGCCGCTCCACGGCGGGTGGGAGGTCCTTCTCCTACCTGGCGGCCAGGACTTGGAACTCCCTCCCCACCATCCTCAGGACCACCCAGGACCACTCCGTATTCAGGAGACTCCTCAAGACCTGGCTCTTCGAGCAGCAGTAACCCCTTTCCCCTAGCGCCTTGAGACCCGCACGGGTGAGTAGCGCGCTTTATAAATGTTAATGATTTGATTTGATTTGAAACACTAAAAGCAAATTAGTGTTTGAGACGTCTGTCAGTTATTGCTGACTTCCTAGGTTCCATCAAGGACATTCTTAATCTGCTAAATAAACAAGCTTTACCAAAGTCAATGGGTCTGGTGTGCCAACAACCCTTTTGGTGCCATCAAAACTCGTTTAGTTTTTTCGGGGTGTTTTGCAAATCTTTTATCAAGCTGAAACAGAAATAAAACACTGACCAAAATATGCTTTTAGTGTCAAAAAGTACACATTGCCATAGAAGTCCCTGGTTAAATTGTCAGCTTTGTGTAAGCTGTTCACTAAACCTAGCAAACAAAATATATGTATGAAATAAAAACATTTGCCACCTTGTTGGTGCTTAAGCAATAGCACTGTAATAGTTTAAACATTTTAAAGTGCAAACAAATATGCTCCTCTAATATAGAAATACTTTTCAGTCAACTTATAAAAAAAAAAAAATATAGAATGTGATCTTGTTAATTAAAGGCCATTAGGAGTAAGTTTCATTATGTTAGATATAAAACGTCTAACATAGGAACAACAGAAGCCAGTGCTGGTAAGTGCGACAAAATTAACAGGTGCTAGACTAGACAGAGTATATCAGTGTGATTTATGAGTAACACAGAAGGGCCTTAGAACATAAACGGTTATTAAAAATGCTGCAGACCAATGCTGCAGGCCTTAAATATGATATGGACTTCAACCTTCAGAGGAGTACAAAGTTGTTTTTTTCCAAAAACCTTAATATAAATATTATGGCAGCACTTAGGTTTGTTTATATGGTGTTTCTGTGATGGAACATTATGACAGAGAGTTGGTTTAGTTAAGGTATGAATTAATCTTTAAGGCAACAGGTCTATCTTCTTGTGCAAGAAGGAGAGAAGACAGGGAATCACATGCTACTCGAAGACAGCAGTTTTAAAAAGTTCATTTTAGAAAAACTGAAAGTCTAATGTTGAGATCACCAAAAGACTGTGAAACAGTACTTTAAGCCAAATCAGCAAACATCTGAGTCCACAAATCAGGCCGTGGTTTACCCTGAACATGTGAGAACTTTAAAAAGTTGACCAAAATCACCAGTAGGAGCTTAAAAATAATTCTAGAAAATAAAATTTAAAAAAAAAAAAAAAAAAAGAAGAAGAAGAAGGTTTGGGCAGTGTGTATACCAGCTACATATTTGTGCTGTTTTTCAAATAATGGAGTAATGATTTCTTAAATATTTCTGCATGAACAAAAGCCATGCATTGGAAATGCAAATATACATGTCACTCAGAGGTTGAATGCAGATACTATTCAAGTGGCCAATTGTACAATGAAAGATTTGGGGTACTTACAAGCTACGCTGTACATCTCTTCCATGCAGGCTCGGATGACTGAACGGTAGTTTTTACTTACTCGAACTAATCTGCCAAGAAACAAAAAAAATATATATTTTTTTTAAATCACAGGTTGCCGAGACACAAAAACAATGGAAAGAACACGTTACTTACCTTGGGTATCAAACTTTCTGGTAGCAACTCCATCGAACCGCAGATCCCGCACTTTTAGAATGGATACTAATGCAATATCTATTCGGAGGTGGGCCAGAGTATTGGCTCAAACCATAAAGTCCTGCAGGACTGAGCAGACGGAGTGCCCCCCTCGGCAATCCTAGTTGTCCAGACAGTAGTCCTTTGTGAACATATAGTGGACGCATGCGCAGCCACCTGACAAATGTCTAGGACAGGTACTCCATGTCTCATTGCCATGGTAGCAACCTTGTTGTTAGTTTAGAAATATTTAAGAAATCAACAGTCTAACAAATTAATGTAGTAGGCGCACATTGCACCTTCTTTACGGTATTAATATTTTGTACTTTTGAAAACTACAAAATGCAGGTGCTCACAGTTTGCATACAGATCAAGAAATTAATTGTTCAATGAAAAGGTAAAAGATCCTAACTTAAGAGCTATCTTATGCATACCCTCCACCAGGCTCAGATAATAAAAAGGACGCCCCTCCGCCTCCCCGCCCCCACTCTAGTCAACCTGGCTGATCAATGCTAAAGATGACTAAGGCGAAGCAGTACTGGAGTTACTGGATAGCACACAGGCTGTGCATGGTGAGAAAGCTCTTGAGCTGGAGCCAGTCAAGACTGTGCTAAAGATAGTGTTGTAGTGGAGGAGACACTGCATCGCTCTATTAAAGGATGATAATGCAGTGCTAAAGTCAATGAACACCTGTGCCAAGGATGTATGTGAAGTGTTGGGCTTAGAGAGGAGGTACAGACGGAAAGTCTGTCCATAGCCATGCTAAAAGTAGTAATGCAGTGCTAAACTCACTGCTGATGCAAAACTAATGGGTGACTGCATGACTTAGCTGTTGATGTTTGTGAAGCACTGCTGGTTTCAATGCAGGGCCAAGAAAAGGTAGGTTAAGGCACGGTTCAGCAGAGGCTACGACGCACATGTCGGAATCCGCCAGCTACTCACTGGCTTTTCTGCGACTTTCCAGCTGTTTCTTCTTCGTTCTTCTGAAGGGCAACAAAGATCCCATGTGACTCACTGAAGAGTTTACGCAGAATTGGGGAATATATGTCCTCATCCTTTCGAACGATATAAAGGTAAGGGCACCCTTGGCCCTGAGAAGCCATTTCTGAAAAGTAAAAAAGAAGAAAGACAATAGAAGGTTAATGTAAAAAAGAAACTAAGAAAGCAGAGCAACAATGAATCAATAGAAGCCACAATCGTGCAGTACCCAAATACATGCAAAATGGCTTCAACAGTTTACAGGCATTTAGTTTTTTTAATTGGGTTTTATTTGACAACAGTAATATACAACGTCAGTTGGTAATTAATTGCCACACAAAGGTAGTACAGTGTAAATTGTAACTCATCATAGATAGCTGTTAAAAAAAAAAAATAGCAGTTCCACACAACCATCCTAACTGTGAAACAAGTCAGTCTCGTGGGGGATTCAGAGGGTTATGGCGCAACGGACTGTGACATTAAGTAGGACATCTGGAGATCCCAAATATCGTTAGAGCGTGACGGTATCGGTAGGGTGACCAGACGTCCCGGATTTCCCCGGACAGTCCCGGTTTTTAGAGAACTGTCCCGGTGTCCCGACGCTTCTCTTAATTTTAAACAAATGTCCCGGTTTTTGGGACAAAGGTCAGATCTTTAAATAATTGTCCCGGTTTTTGGGACAAAGGTCAGATCACCTAGGGAAGCATAAGTTAAAAACGCCTACAAAGTATGAAATAATTAAAGTAAATTATCTGTTACTGTCAGGCAACACAGTCCCTTGAGAGGAATGGGGAGCAGAGAGAGGTGGGTGGAGGCGGGTTGGGGGTGCAGGGTGGGAGGTCAAGCCATAGCTAATTTTATGCGTAGTCTTTTAAATGGGTGGGTGTGTGTATATATATATATATATATACACACACACACACACACCTGTATAGGCACACATTCACAAAGCTATGCCAAAAAAAAAAAAAGAAGAAACGGGACAGACCAGATATAAAAGTGAGAGTAAAGTCTTTAGTCCTTCTTTTAGGTCTGTCCTGTACCGGTTTTTGCTCCTCAAGATCTGGTCACCCTGGGGATTTCTTTAGCATAGGTTTCTAGTTGCTCTTTACAATAGGACATATCAAGCAACGAATGCCTATATTGTGGTGCAGATCTTTTCCCCCAGTGCATGGCTATTTGTCTTTTAGCTAGTATCATCGCACTCGCCACTGATTTGCGGTGCGTAGTCGAGACTTGCAGAGTAAGCAGAACTAGGGTGTACACACTAGTGCCCATATTTATACTTTTTTAGCACTGCATTTGCACCGCTTTTTGACGCAAATGCGGCACTAAAAAGTATAAATATGGGCCTAGGTGTCTGCAGTCATGGCTTCCAAGGCCATCACCACCTGAACCAGAATTGCTGAATGGGGTCACATCCCAGATGAGGAAAATCTGCATTAGGCGTCTTGCAGCAAGTGCAATCTGTGTCATCTGGCAAACTATAGTGTGCTAATTTCACGGGAGTGTAATACATCTACTGTATATACTTAAAATGAATGCTACGCATATTACAGTTTGGTGTAAGTTGTGCTATTAACGTGCAACAGAATTGACAGTCCTGGTCAATGGAATGTCTAGCACGGCATTCCATTGATTCAGTTCTTTGTCTTCTACTGTGTGAGTATCATGTTGTGAGTCATTGTATAATCTTATTAGATCTTTTCGCAAGGGGCTTGTTAGCAGTAGTTGTAGGGCACGTAGCGGTTCGCTCGAAAAGGAGGAGTAATGCTCTTTCAAGGCTGCATGCTGACGATAATACGTGTATACCAGTAGTGGGGTCTTGCACGTTGTATTTGGGAGTCCTGATATGTTAATGAACTTGCCTTCGTGATATATGTCTTGTTCGACAACATAGCTCAGGGCGCTTGCTTTGGGCAGAATGCAAAGATAGTCGAAGCATACTAACTCCCGGTCAGCAGAGGCGCTAGAGTGCGGCCATCTTGCTCGGGTTCCTGGCCACATCCCCTACAGGCATATTTAAACTCAGGCTCCCAATAATAAATAACGATATTCAACAAAAATATAGTAACCAGCAGCTTTGTCAAGTAATTGCTTGTTTGAAGAACAGTTTCAGATCAAGAAGCAATTTTATAATTTATCTTATTTACCGAAATGTACTTAAGCCCTCAGTGAGAAAGGAATGCACTTTTTTGCTCCTCAAAAAAACAATTAATCCTAATTTGGAAAGCTAAGGATTACAATACACCCACCTCAACACCTAACCCAGCACTGTGAATGCGAAGCAAGAAATTAAAGAAAACAATGGGCCCACTCTCAAAGTCCAAAGTGTTTAAAAGAGAATTCATCATGGAGAACACTGCTTCCAGGGTACAACACTGCATAGCTATACTCGTTTGGAACACAGAGCAGTTGACTGTAATAGCAACGTCTAAGATATTATATCCTGCACAAGTATTCATACAAATAAACTACTTATCAATGATGAGGGTTACAGAAAGAAGCTGTGGTAGGCTCAGTCTAAAGAACAGTAGAGCAACATTTCTACCTATGACTAGTGGAAAAGTCAGGTTTGGATTTGGAAGGGAAATATGCAGAGAATCAAACTGTAAATGCAGGGATAGTCCCTGCAATGAGGATGGGCATTCAACGCCACCCAGGGAAGCCTACAAGTTAACATTTAGGAACATACCTGTTTATGCACAGCATACCCGCAGAGGCTCGAGGAAGACCCCAAATTCGCATTCACACTGTACATATGTACTGTGCTGAGCTTTCAAGCAGAAACCTACGAGCACAGAGGGAAGCCCCATAAATGTAGGCCCACAATGCACATAAGTGGAAGACAGAATGAAGGGTTTGAAATAAACTTTCAAAGTTTAAGTCAATTCCAGTAATCATGCTAGAGTCACAATCATACAATGTTCTTTACTAGAAAAATGAATCAAAATCGGATCATACTGGGTGGGTTAGTATCATTATACGCCAATGCACAGTCATCTGGACCATGGTCTTTCAGCCCTTACTGGTTTCTGGCTACTGACTTAAGTCTGTAATGTCTGTCTTTCTTCGCTCATTAGATGCTGAAGAGGCCAAGTAAGTGTATTTATATAGTTCTTACTACGCCTGACGAGGCGTCGAAGAGCTTTTCAGTGAGTAGAATGCTACTCTGGAACCCAAAAGAATTAGTGGTGGATTAGTATAGCCAAATATAAGTATAATATTAGTTTTAGTATAGAGAAATAGGGGTTAATTTGAGCGGTGGACATGTGAGTGTTAGCTCGATTGAATAGACTAATGGAGGGATACAAGAGGGAAGAATCCTGAAGTGTTAATTGGGAGATCATAGTAGTAAGGTGAGGTTTGGGATGAGTCAAGGAGAGATGGAGGAGTGAAGAGCCTGTAGATAGGGATTACTGCATTCTGTGCACTAACCACGAGTAGTGAATTTTAGGTTACTGTAGCCCAACATAACCCACTGAGCATATCTGCTGATGTCGATCAGTGTTTTCTGGGGTATAAACAGGGCCTCAGTGGCACTCCATATGATCAGTCATTAATGAGTTGCACACTCAAGAATCACTAGAAATGGTATATGCAGTTTAACATTTATTTTAAAATAATTATTTTTAAACTGAGTTTAGCACCACAATATTGTTTGGTAACATCACAGAAGAAAAGTCAGAAGCAGCTAAGCATTTCATGAACAGTGAAATCAGCAAGTAAAAACCCGTGCTGTTACAATTTGCATCCCTTAACGTCCTCACTGTGCTATCTATAAGCGCTGTGCTAGTTTTAGCAGATGAATTAATAATAAGCATTTTCTTGCATTTTAAAGGTGGTGCACATACCTGGGACAACAGGATTTGTTGAATGGTATCAGTGGTATAGGAATTACAGCACTTCCCGTAAGATAGGGAAAGTATGCAGAAAGGTACATGCAGTATGCTCAACAGGCACTATGCTACCCCAATAGTATCAATTTTATGTGAGAGAGACTCCCAAATAACCGTAACATACAAGATGTTCACAGAGCAAAGCCGGTCTTTTAACAGTAAACTCCAAAATGATGGTTCATTAATTGATGAAAACGATGAGATTCAGTAGTAAGGTGTCAAGTATTTATTGCACAGATAAAAGACAGCCAACACATATTTCGTCTATGACAGCGTTTTCTAGGCTGCAAAATCAATATTGCAAACAAACATATCCAACACAACAACTTAATACCTGCACTCAAATGTGCAGTTGGTGAAAATAAACACACAACGGCATATACAAAGGCAAAAAGCCAAGTTAGCTGGTTCCGGTCACATCATGAGAGGTGCATCATGAATGGAGTGCAAAGAGACACCTGTGTGGATAGCAAAAATCTTGAAAGGATGAACCAGTCCACAAGGAAACATCATACCTTTGTTTTATTGCATATTTTGTGGTTTACTAGCACTCCCTTCTATTAGGGGTATACTTATACTGACAATCATGACTACTTTCAACGATGACAGAGAAACTTTTGGAGGAACTTTTCCAGGAAAACCACTGTTCATATTGATATGGTTTCTATGAATAAAAATGAAGGATTAAAACATAAATTCACTATATTAGAGAGATTAAAACAAACAAGAGTGGTCACAATGGCGAGATGCCACTATTCTTAAAAAGTATATAGAGATAAAACAAGTATCGAGAGGCCTTAGAATCATCATTTTTCCTATTTTTGATGACCTTGGAAATGATGATTAGAATGCAAACAGTTATTACATAACTCATCTAAAGCATGTCTATTATCTTTAGACATGCTGAGAGAAAAAGGGAATCCACCCTACTGGAAATATCTAAACTTGAGAAAGAGATTAAGAACGTGAATTTAGCAGAGGCCACTCAAAACAACCAATACTACAGGAGGCTCTTGCTTAACACCAGCTTTATCTTAAAGATAAGAAGTCACACAAATTAAAGAGGGATGATAACTACAGAAGCGGCAGGATCTTTACTTTTGCACATATATGTGACAACATACAAATTAAGCAGACAGTAACCAACACTGAGCAGATCTCTAGCTTGATTTCTAACAGAGAGTCAGATGTCTCCAGCATAACAAGTGATCAGGATGATGGCCCTAGCATCAGCAACTCAGACCTACTTAACCACACTTCTTCTTCAACTTTTTTAAAGGAAGTAGAACAATATTGCAAACTGCAACAAACAACCAGCCCCTATAAGAGAACCGGAAGAGGAAAAGGAGGGGAACAGGCCCATCAAAAAGAGAGCAAATAACTACCAGATAAGGTGCCAGGTTCCAGAAAAACCAACCAATGCAAGTTGTTTGATGTCTACTGTAACTACATGAATGCTAATAAGGAAATTTTGTCTGACGACATCACTATTGTTAATCTTTCAGATTCTGATCCGAGTTCAGCTAAAATAAAACTACTTTCTAAAGGACTTGGGTTTTGTCCCACGTCTAAACCAGACTTTACACGGATGCATATTGACATTTAAATTCATACTTAAAACTTAGATTTAAACAATTCTTTGCTACTAAACAACAATACTTAACTTCTCAACCTACTACACAGACAGGTTCTTGTCACAAAACAATCAAGGATATAGAAGATCTTCAAATCCTACTATCTTTGGACATAGTCGACTTGTCTACCCCACCCGACATAAATCTTACTTAACTTGGGTATTTCCAACGATCTGAGTTCTGACAGCTGCTTAAAGCCCAAATCGCCTTTCTTCCTGCCAACACAAACCGATTATGCCATCAAAACATTCTACAAACTAGTAACAAATTACTTTTATACATGGGAGGACATGGATAAGTCTCGCAACAGTCACCACTACGACTACTTCGCTTCCGAAGAAAGGAAGGCTCTAAATCAGCTGTCCACTGCCCCCGATATTGTCAAAGAAGCAGACAAAGGGGGTAATATCGTCATAAAGAAAAGGAATGATTACATTGGGGAAATCGACAGCCAACTTTCTGACAACTGCATAGGTTAGATTAAACAACAACCACTTGAACGATATTACTGGCCTTTTAGAAAAGAAACTAAAGGGATGGAGGCAGTGCTTGAAATGGAAATATTAAAGTGCAGGTACTCTGTGCCAGAGTACCTGCTTGTTTTCGAGAAGTGCCGGTACTCCCCAATTAAAAGTATTACATTTTTCTCGAGATGTGCCGGTACTCACCCTCTCAAAATAAAAAAGTGCAGGTACTCAATACCGGACAGTACCGGCCCATTTGAAGCACTGGATGGAGGGATATGCATCTCCTATCAGATCTAGAATTCAGATACATGTTCATTCCACAACCCAAGGCACCTTGCATTTTTATTCTAACCAAAATCCATAAACAAGGAGCCTTTCCCCCAGGAAGGCCAATCATTTCTGGCTTCAGTTCCCCACTGAGTGCCTCTCTGAATACATTGATATATTCTTACAGCCATATGTATGTAATCTTCCCTCTTTTGTCTGGGACACTAAGAACATACTGAATCAACTCATGGAATTCACCTGAACTCAGGACTGTTGGTTTGTGACTCTAGACATAGTCTCACACTATACTTCAATTCCCAAGACTACAGATATTAAAGCCATACGTTATTTTCTCTCCCTAAGAGACGCGCCCCTACTTGAACACACTGACATGATGACTGAAATGATTTTGTTGATACTAGACAATAACGTCTTCATTCACAATGGTACCTGGTTTCGCCACGGCCTAGCAATGGGTTCCAAATTTTCACCTTCCTTTGCTAACTTGTACATGGGGTGGTTAGAGAAAGTTTACATTTGGTCTAAGTGCCTGGCAAGACTCAACCATGTGATGTACTGGGGGGGAGAAACAGAAGACATATTGTTGACCTGGACGGGTAGCATAAAATTACTATCTGAATTTGTCACTTTTTCAAAGAACAATTCCTATACCATTTCTTTCACAGATCAATTCATCCAGAAACAGATAATATACTTGGACCTTACCCTCTACAGCAAGGACCCCATGATTCTATCAACACTGTTCAGAAAACCCACTGTGTGCAATCACATTCACACTACTAGTTCACACTCTATGTCCTAAGTACACTGCATTCCCCATGGTGAGATGACTAAACTAAAGCATAACTGCAGTGAGGAATCAACAATCTGGAAGAAAGACTTTTGCCTAGAGGTTACCCAGACGCATTTATTACCAAAGCTAAACAGAGAATCTCTGGAGTACAACACCACACTTTGTTAAGAACAAGCCCAAACCATCCAAGGGGAAAACAAGGATGGCACTTATCACACTATATCACAGTTCCAGTCATGTCCTCTACTGACTTCTTCTTAGACATTGGCATGTAGATCCATCTCTGAAAGATATTGTTCCCAACAAGCACTTGATCACATATAGCAGGGGCAGAATACTACGTAATATAGTATGTCCTAGTTTTTTGGCTCAGAATAGAAGACAAACCATATCGAGATGGCTTTTGCCACAACCTAAGGTTTTTTTTTTTTGTTTTTTTTTTAAATGTGGGTGTTGCAATATGTGTCTTTCTGCCCTGGATAAACTGAAATGCTTTCAGTATAACAGTCCTACTAAATATACTATTAATTATTTCATTAACTGTAAGACCAAATTTGCAGTCTATTGCATTGTCTTCATTTGTCGCTGTATAGACATAGGAAGTACCATAAGACCACTTAAAGGAAGAATTCAAGAGCACATCTATGCCATCAGGAACAGTAACGAACTATCCACTCACTACTCACTTCAACATGGAACACAGAATGCACAAGCTATCTCAACTCAAGTTTCACGCAACTGGAATGGTGTTAGAACATCCAAGAGGAGGTGACCGAGTTCGAGCACTGCACATAATAGAGACCAACTGGATCATCAAACTTAGAGCTGGGGAGTAGGGACTAAATTTGGATTGTGAGCTTCATGTTTTTTTGACGATTCATGAACATGCGCATTGTGGTCGCTACCATTGGCTCTTTTTGAGATGTTGTGTAGCTTTCACATAAGTGTATTTACGGTTTTGCGAATTCATACTACTTTGGGCTTTCCCCTCATGGAATGGTTTTCACATCTTTACTAGCATACCTATACTGGTAAATTATATACCTTCATGATCTTACACATTGGATGCCCCTTTGAAGATTCATTCAATATATGCCTTTTCGTACCTTATTCTTGCCTTTCTTTCAGTCTGTCTCTGGATGGATGTTCTACTCTTACATTTTTGCTCTTCTCCCACGTTGCTTAGAAGGACTTTGACTTACTGACTTACAATTAATTTACTTTCATACTGGCATCACTCTCAGTTTCTGTACCCACATTTTTATGCCACCTCTTGAGTTCACATCGACCTCTCTGTATGCTTCTGGAAATGTTATTTCCTATTAATTTGGCACACTTGTTTGTTTCCACTATGTTTCTCTGTATTCCTCATTTACTACATATGTCCCCTTTTTCTCTAAGTTACTCTCTTCGAGGTACCTATGCATTTTTTTTACTACCCCGTATTGAACTAGTTTTGGTCCTCTCTCTCCTCCCCCCCCCCCTTTTTTGTTTTTTTTCTGGGCTTGTACCCATAATAAGTTTCAACTTGGGTAAGCTGAGCCTTTCATTTTCCATACTTTACATTTATTTCTAATTTTATAACCATTTTGTTTTAATTCTTTTTTTCTCTCCTCTCAGCCCCTCCCCCCCCCCCCCCATCACATCTCTTTTAACGACTGGATGTTTATCGGTAATACACACTTCGAATATACACTACGATATACACTTCAAATATAGTGCACAACTTTTACTTTACTAGATACCTTCTTTGTACTAGTCCCATTTCCTTGTCTATTCTGCACGCTATTAGAGCATCCCGAAGAGGTGGTGCCTGTTAGACCTTCACCGCCAACAGTACGCATGATCATTCTTGTCCCCATCCATGGTGCATCACTTGGAAGGAAATTTAACCTAATTTTAACTTTATTTATAGAACAGCTCGGTAACGTATTACGGCTTCAGTGTCAATACTACATTGCCTGCTTCCCAAAGCAGCTTATATCTCCCACACTCATCAGGTACGCACATCTCCCTTGACTCTCAGGTTATTCCTATTGTTTCTGCATACCTCACCTACCTTCTCACTTAGGACTCCTTTTCTCTCTCCAGCTAGTTAGTCATCACGTCCAGTTTACAGCCTGAAAGGGCTCCTGTTTACCAATTAGGACCCATGCACATACAACACATTTGTGGAGGTACATTTTCACACATTACCCCTGGCGGTTACATTTGACCCTACAGATACCAATTAGTGTGGTTTGTCTTCTCCTTGGCAATATAATACTGATTTCTCTAGGACCATCTAGAACGTGTGTTTTTGCCTCTATTCACCTTTGGTGTTTCGTTGTGGACTGGTTCGTCCTTTTACCTTTTTTTGCTGTTCACATGGGCGATTCCTTGTAGTACATTCACCATGCACCTCTCCTGATTTAACAATAACCAGCTAACTGTTGGCTTTTTGCCTTCTATATGCCATTTTGTGCTTATTCCCAGCAATTGCACACTTGGGTGCAGGTATTTTATGTTGCTGTTGTGTTGGCTATATCTATGAACGAAATGCTTGTTTGCAATATTGATTTTGCAGCTTTGAAAAAGTTGTCATAGACGAAACACGTGTCAGCTGCCTTTTATCTGTGGAATAAACACTTCACACCTTACTACTGAATCTCATCATTTTCGTCAATTAATGGACCAACATTTTGGGGTTTACTGTTAAAAGACTTTGGCATGCTCCGGGTGTACCTTATTTGTTAGGATTTGTTGCATGAAGGAATAGCTTGCCAGCTATTTCGAGCAAATGAGAAAGGAAATTGTGTCTCTGTGAGAACAAAATCCTGGCACCGGTCAGTGAAGACAGAATGCTTTGCAGAAATGTAGCAGCTTCAATGAAGGCAGTGGAATCTGGTGCTGTGCCCATCTGGATCAGAGTCCAGGGGCAAGATGTTCTCACTCAGTGATCAATGCATGGGGTTTTTATAGTGCTGATTTAACCTACATTAGGGGACATTCCATTTAATCAAAGCATACCCGGTACAAACCAGCATGTTTTAAATAAGGTAACTCGAGTTAGATGTTTATTTTGAACTTTCAGAATTTACATTTGGAAGGGTACCAAATCCACATCCCTCATCTGGATAATGTGTTGAATAGTGGGATCCAAACCAAACCACTATCAAAGGAGTCAGTGCTCTGTAGACTACTCAAGGGACTGCTGAATGTCCAGGGCATAGTGTCTGCTAGACAGCCACTCTCCCAGAGGTGAGGGTAGACCACCTGAAGTTTGCACTTTCTGCTGAAGGACCGGTGGGTCTGCCTCATACATAGAAGCCTGCCTGCTGATGAGAGGGAGGACGTGTGCCTGGTCCTGTGGGAAGAGATACTGTTTAGAAGGAGAAGACAGGTGTTCCGGCATGAGGAACACCCAGAGAAAGTGCAGGAGAGCGAAGCCAGCAGTGGCCTGTATTGTGAGTGGGTGTCCCGGTCTGGGTGTTTCCTTCTAAGTACTGCCACAAACATGTTACCATTGCAAGTGTTATTGTTTCAACAGACGGCTCTGGAGACTGAATGGGGCTGCTACTGCCAACACTGGTCTGGGAGGTCGCAACTTCGGAATAACCATCCACACCAATAATTTGACTCACAGGCTGCAACTGTCTTGCCGTTGGACCCTTCTGCACTCTGCTGGAAAGCCACAGCTGCCGAATACGCTGCGCCACTACATCAGCTACTAAGGTTACCCAGGTGGGGAGGAAATACTGGAAAAGGTGTAGTGCATACTGAGATCACAACTAGGGTCACAGCTTTGTATGAACTACTCCAATTGGCTTGTTTAATACCTAGGTTTGTTGTGTGATGAAAGAACTTGCCTTTATAAAAAGACAATCAGGGCGGGGCATAAAGTTATTGTGTCTTTTGGTTGATTGAGTTATGAGCTCTTGTTCCCCACTCTACTTCTCCGAAAAGCCTGTGACTGTTTTTCCTCCAACCTTGAGAAAGATAGTAGGGCAGACACCAGAAGCCCAGGGAAAACTACTTCAACCACCACGGTTTGATTCTGTAGCCTCTGTCTGCCTTTTCAGAATTAAGGCTTTTAGAGTCCCGGGTGTTTTATTCAATTGGAGGCTTCCAGTATTTGTGTTATTACAAGCACCATATTTATCAATATTGAACATATAGATTTATTTTTAAAGGAGTGGTGTAGATTGTTGGATTTATTGATGGTTTGACTCCAATTTATTGTATTCGGAATCACTTACTCAGAGCTAGTCTAAAGGGTTTGGACTATGGAGACGTTGGCAACTGCTGGCTCATTATGTTTTTGTTGAGATCAACATGGTTGGATGTGCATATATTTGGGCTTTGCATGCACCCAATTGAACTACAATATATAGGTGGCTTGACACTTGCATTGAAAGACACCACGAAAAGAGGCTACTTCTACCTAATTTGCGTAGAAACTTCGTGCTTGTCTTCAATCTCCAGTGCTAGTCTTCTGGCCTCTGTCAACACTTATTTCCCGCTATTCTCAGTTTGATGCACAGAAGCAGTAACCCTTTACTATGCATGAGATTAGCAGCAAAAACTGGATGAGAACAGAAGCAAGAATAGGAACGAAAAGCTGTAATTCACTATCGCAGAAAGCCATAACGTGTTGTCATTTCTGCTTACATTTTGTCCCATATCAACCAAGCCAGTGTGTCTTGCTCCATTATTAATAATGTTTTTGTAAGCCTTTGTATAGCTAAATCTTAAACTCCTGACCAATGTATTTGGAAGATAGCTCAAAAGAAGAGCTTGTGTGGCATACAGTTTAGGTAGGTGGGAGAACCGTGCTGGAGTAGTGGCTATATGGACTTGCTGCTAATTGTTGCTCAGTGCCTTACCGATGAGAGTTCTTAGGCTGAGAAGAAAGTCTAAACCCCTTTAGCTATAGCGTCAGATGGGTCTTGATGTAGGACAGTTGAGGGCCATCACAGTTCTCACAGTGATACACTGGCTTCTGCTTGCTGGCACCAGGACATGTGCATAAAAGCAAGTGTTTTGGGGAACGCAAAAAGACTTGTGATGCTTTTAGTGTGGCTGTCATCCTCCCCATCATCCAGTGTGTTTCTATAACTTCTCTTTTTCTTTTGCGGTACCCTTTGTTTCCACCTCCCTTTTATCTATCAGTTGAAAAAAAACAAAGTAAACTTTCAAACTACATGAGTTAGAAAGGGTAAAAAGGACTGAAAACCCAGTGTATTCTTAATTGGTGTCTTTGCATCACTATCGGGTGCCAGGTGAAGCAGTAAAAGGCAAAGTAATGATTCTTTTTCAGTCAACATTGCTCAGTACTTAGTATACTCCCTAGACATCAATCGTAAATGTGACCCAAAAACTGAAAATACCACGTCTGCAGTTTAGTAAGGGTTGCGGTCTGCAGTGGCTAAAATAATATTGCTCCTTTCAATGCTTTGTGACTGAAATCTTCAGCATGGGGCACTAGTCGTTAGGTGTCATATCAATACAGGCTGCTGGGGAAAGACAAAAAAACATACTTTTCATAATGTAGTACAGCCTGTGTAATCAATGAGGGGGTGACAGGCTCACTATTGGAATGAAAATCCTGCGCATGGCTTGGTAAACCTATGGTGCCTAGCCTTATCCATTATCTCCCACCGAGGTTGACAAACGCTTTTTTTTTTTTTATAATGTCACAAAACTAATAGCATATTCAGACACACTTACCATCATGCATCACACAATTAACCCCAAAGCATGGCCACTGGAATTATGAGATTATGCGGCTGTGGCTTTTTAAAAAATTTTTTTTAGCATAATTATGAAGTTGCTGCATTTGCCACATCCATCATTTGCTGCATAATCTCCCTTTTCTTGACACAATCTAATGAACCCTGCTGCACAAATTGACCCCCCCTTCTGCACGATTCCAAAAAAAACACATCCACTGTCATATATATACCACCCCTCCTCCCCTATCACCAGTATGTAGATGTGGCTCCTAGGTGTCCTCTGACTTGTTAATAGGTTGCATGCTAACAATGCTTCTGCTTGTGAATGGATTTCTAGTGAGCCTGTAGGGAAATTATGGATTTCAATTTGATGTATAGTAACTCCTTGTCTCGCATAACAGCTTGTTGGTTCGGTAGAATAAGTAGCTTGGGAATCCTTGAAGCACCCTGCAGTGACAAACATAACAACAGTTTCCAACCATACAGTTCACTCTGAGCACTGTGTCTTACATCATGTTGGCTCTCCTCTTTCACCGGAGGATCTTCCCGTCGTAAAGTCATATCTTCCAATGAGGAGACCCCTTTTATTTCAATTTGAAAACATATTATTGAACATGCAACAGGTGAACTGTGTTTGCGTCATATGCACATTTCTAGCATGTGTTCTATTCTGTAAATGTGTCATTAAGTTATCATGACTAAGATCATGCAAAAACACTTTCAGTGATTGTTTAGTTTAGAAGTTATTCCAAGGATGTCAAAAACAGTATGAGTGCTTCCCTTCACAATGCTAATACTTTATTTATCTTAATCACTTGTAGGATTCTTTATTTTAGTTTAAGCACATACAGAACAGATCGTATTTTATCTGCAGTTTCCATTTAGTTGGCCTGTCTGCACTTTGGTCCATATCCAGCATGCCATTATACTTTGCGGAGCTCTTGAAAGTTTCAAGTCATCTAAACAATGATTTTGCTAGCACTAGTCTGCTACAAGCTCCATGATATCTGCCTTTTGCCAGCCCTAAATATTGGTTTAGAAGGCAGATACAGATCTCACACATTATTGTGCCAGTGTTTTGGGTACTCCTTGCTTGGAGCAGTCATTTTTGCTACCTTCTGTGAGAGGCATCACTTTACACCTAGGCTGCTTCTGGAGAGCAGTCTAGAAATGACATTTGGAAGGGGACCACATCCCCCACCACTGCCTTGCTCTTGTGGTGAAAAGCTTCCCAGATGATGAATTTTATTTCAAATATTTCCTCTGATGCGAGTATCTCCGAACTTGGGAGTACTGTTGGTACTGGAGTTGTAAAGGCCAGAGGGGACTGAACCCTGCTTTGGTAATACCTACTATTTTTTGTCCTGAATAACTGTTTGAAGAACTATTTTCTTTCATCAAGGCTCACTGTCTTCAAAGTCTCCACCTCGTTTTTAATTTTTAACATTTTTCCCTTCATGTATTGCCCAAACAAAGTGGACCCTGAAAAGGGTAGATTATAATTTTAGCTGTGCCTCATGGCTTTAAGGTGGAAATATGAAGCTAGGAAGATCTGCAAAGAAACACGCAATGACTGCTTCCAGTAGCCACACAACTGCAGCACTATTAATATGGTTAGAAACTAGTGAGCTTCCATGCAGCAATTTAATAAAGTCCTGTTGCCGACGTTTTGGCATGTCATCATTAAAGCACTGCATACCTTTGAGATCTTTCTGGTACCTTGAATGCTGTTTCGCTGACACTTTTAATTGTGCAAGTGCAGCACCACACACGTTTCTTCCAGTAACATCTAGACGTGTAATTTCCCACTCTGGGGGAGGTGTATGTTCCGGAGTTAAAGCAGGCCACCTTCTCATCCAGGTTACTCTGATTGAATCCGGTTTAGTTTTCAGGAAGTCTGGATCTTCTTGCAGCGCCATGTATTTTTCAAGAACAGTTTAACACTTTTGAAGTTGACAGGAGTAATGATCTTTTCCTCTGTGATGTCACGCAAACCTGGCACTAGTCAGCAAGATTTTCAGAGCTGCTCTTGGTTGTAAAGTTTCTAAAATAAC